>NC_080702.1:21765344-22078046 GCF_030445035.2 Dasypus novemcinctus | reverse complement strand
GGAAAACAATCTTACGAGCAAACAATAACCAAAAAAAGGCAGGAGGAGCTATATTAATAACAGACAAAATAGACTTTAAATGCAAAACAATTGTGAGACACAAAGAAGGATACTACATATTAGTGAAAGGGACAATCTCTCAAAAGAACGAAGAGTCATAAATATTTATGCTCCTAACAAGGGCACATCTAAATACATGAGGCAAACACTGGAAAAACTAAGTGAAAGAGTAGATGCATCTACAATTATAATGGGAGATGTTAATACACCACTATCAACTCTGTACAGAATAACTCAAAAAAGAATCACTAAAGAAACAAAATATTTGAACAATATATTAGAGGAGCTGGATATAATAGACATATACAGATCATTACACCCAAACACAGCAGGATATACATTTTTCTCAAGTGCAAGTGGATCATTCTCCAAGATAGACCATATGCTAGGCCACAAAGAAAGGTTTAATGATTTCAGAAAGATGAAAATCATACAAAATAATATCTCTTACCACAGTGGAGTGAAGCTGGAAATCTGTAAGAGCCAGAGGACCAGATTTCACACCAAGATATGGAAATTAAACAGCACACTCTTAGAAAAACAGTGGGTCAAAGGGGAAATCTCAAAAAAAATCAATAACTACCTTGAAACAAATCATAATGATAACACAACATATAAAAATGTATGGGATGTAGCAAAAGCAGTACTGAGAGGGAAATTTATAGCCATAAATTCATACATGAAAAAAGAAGAAAGAGCAAAAATTAAAGAACTTACTGCACATTTGGAGGAATTAGTAAAAAACAACAAAGTAATCCCACAGGAAGAAGAAGGAAAGAAATAATAAAGATAAGAGCAGAATTAAATGAAATAGAAAATAAGCAAGCACTTGAAAAGATAAACAAGACCAAGAGCTGGTTTTTTGAGAAGATCAATAAAATTGACAAACTGTTAGCGATACTAACAAAGAAAAAAAGAGAGAAGATGCAAATGCACAAAATAAGAAATGAGAAAGGAGATATCACCACTGACACCATAGAAGTAAAGACTATCGTTAGAGGATATTTTGAAAAATTATATTCCAACAAAAAATGACCATTCAGAGGAAATGGACAAATTCCTAGAAAAACACAAGCAGCCTATATTGATGAAAGAAGAAATTGATGATCTCAACAAAACAGTCACAAGTAAAGAGATAGAATCAGTCATTAAAAACCTCCCAATGAAAAAGTGCCCAGGGCCAGACGGCTACACAGGTGAATTCTACAAAAACATTCCGGAAAGAACTAACACCAATCCTGCTGAAACTATTCCAAAAAACTGAAACAGAAGGAACATTGCCCAATTCATTCTATGATGCCAACATTACCCTAGCACCAAAGCCAAACAAAGAAACCACAAGAAAGGAAAATTACAGACCAATTTCTCTAATGAACCTAGATGCAAAAATACTTAACAAACTACTTGCTAATCGTATTCAACAACACATTAAATGAATTATACACCAAGACCAAGTGGGATTCATTCCAAGTATGCAAGGATGGTTCAACAAAAGAAAATCAATCAATGTAATACACCATATAAACAGATTGAAGGAAAAAAATCACATGATTATATCTATCGATGCAGAAAAAGCATTTGACAAAATACAGCACCCTTTCTTGATAAAAACACTCCAAAAGATTGGAATACAAGGAAATTTTTTTGAACATGATAAAGAGTACATATGAAAAACCCACAGCCAACATCATTTACAATGGAGAAATCCTAAAATCCTTCCCTCTAAAGTCAGGATCAATAAAAGGATGCCGACTCTCTCCCCTTCTATTTAACATTGTCTTAGAAGTACTTGCTCGAGCACTAAGGCAAGAACCAGATATAAAAGACATTCAAATTGGAAAGGAAGAAGTCAAAATTTCCTTAATTGCAGATGACATGATCCTATACATAGAAAACCCTGAGAGATCTACAACAAAACTTCTAGAAATCATAAATGAGTTTAGTAAAGTCACAGGTTATAAGATCAATGCACAAAAATCAGTAGCATTTCTGTACATCAGTAATGAACAAGAGAAGGAGGAAATCAAGAAACAAATACCATTTACAACAGTAAGTTAAAAAATCAAATATTTAGGAATAAATTTAACTAAAGATATAAAAAACTTATACACCAAGAACTATACAAGACTATTCAAGGAAATCAAAGAAGACCTAAATAAATGGAAGAATATTCCCTGTTCTTGGAGAGGAAGACTAAATATTATTAAGATGTCTATCCTACCAAACCTGATCTACACATTCAATGCAATCCCAATAAAAATCAACACAGCCTTCTTTAAGGAAGTAGAAAAACTAAGTATGAAATTGATTTGGAAAGGAAAGAGGCCCCGAATAGCCAAAGACCTATTGAAAAAGAAAAATGAAGTTGGAGGAATCACACTACCTTACTTCAAAACATACTACAAAGCTATAGTAGTGGAAACAGCATGGTATTGGCATGAGGAGAGACACACAGACCAATGGAGTCAAACAAAGTTCTGATGTAGAACCTCATACATATAGCCATATAATATTCTATAAAGCCACCAAACCCTCTCCACTGGGAGAGAATGGCCTATTCAACAAATGGTGCCTGGAGAACTGGATAACCATATGTAGAAAAATGAAAGAGGATTACCATCTCACACCTTATACAAAGATCAACTCAAGATGGATCAAAGACCTTAATATAAGAGCCAAGACCATAAAGTCTTTGGAAAGCAGTGTAGGGAAACATCTAAAAGACCTTGTAATAGGAAATGGCTGCATGAACTTCACACCAAAAGCACAAGCAGCAAAAGAACCAATAGGTAAATGGGACTTCCTCAAAATTAAAGCCTTCTGCACCTCAAAGGAGTTTGTCAAGAAAGTAAAAAGGGAGCCTACACAATGGGAGAAAATATTTGGCAACCATATATCTGACAAGAGACTTATAACTTGCATATATAAAGAACTCCTATATCTTGAAAATAAAAAGATAAACAACCCATTTAAAAAATGGGAAAAAGATTTAAACAGACACTTCTCCAAAGAAGAAATACAAATGGCTAAAAAGCACATGAAAAAATGCTCCAAATCTCTAGCTATCAGGGAAATGCAAATCAAAACTACAATGAGATACCATCTTACTCCCATAAGATTGGCAGCTATGAAAAAAACAAAAGACTACAAATGCTGGAGTGGATGTGAATAAATTAGAACACTCATCCACTGCTGGTGGGAATGCAGAAGGATCCAACCATTCTGGAGGACAGTTTGGTGATTTCTCAAAAAGCTAACCATAGATTTGCCATATGACCCAGCAATTCCACTCCTGAGTATATACCCAACAGAACTGAAAATAAGGACACAAACTGATATTTGCACACCAATGTTCATAGCAGCATTGTTCACTATCAACAAAAGTTGGAATCAACCCAAATGCCCATCAACAGATGAGTGGGTCAATAAAATGTGCTATATACATACAATGGAATACTACTCGGCTGTAAGAACAAATACACTACAAACACACGTGATAACATGGATGAATCGAGAACCTTATGTTGAGTGAAGCAATCCAGGCATTGAAGGACAAATACTACATGACCTCAATGATATGAAATAAGTAACCCAAGCTGCCTCAGAGTGCTAGTGACTGGAAGATAGGCTTATAGGAAATCGGGGGGTAGAGGAAGGATATAAGATGACATCTACATAGGTGAAATCTATGATAAGCTGGAGGTAATTATGTGTACAAGGAAGGGATAAAATGGGGGCATAGGGTTACCTTTAGGTGGGGCTTTGCATGCTTGAGGGGGGATAGGGATGGGCAGATGTGTAATATTGTCCAAGAAATTGGGGGGAGCACGGGGCAACATACGAACATAGGAAATTGTCAGGTGTTGGCTGAGAGTATAATGCTGAGAAAACCTTTTCAAAATATAATTAGGAAAGTTACCTGTTTAAGATACTTAAAGGGGATAATCTGATGTAGGACAGACTCCTAGGGAATGTGTGAATGCTCATTTTGCCAGAGTGGGTTATACCATTGGGTAGAGACACATATAATGAGAGTGAAGGTATACCCACATCCTGGGGAAGACTAATGCCATCAAATAGAGGGAACTGTATCTCTCAAGAGAAAGGGTGGCTCCCAGGGGATTAGGGCAATTGAGCAAGTCAAGCCCTCAACACTGTTGCAAGTATCTCTGAACATGGCTCCTCAAGAAATGAAGATTGACTGTCACTGTGGGCCCCAAGGAGAGGGGGAAATAGATATTGAATAGATGGAACCAACGTAACTGTGAGGGCAATAGAAGTGTTCCACAAGATTATTCAAGGATGGATATAAGACATGTAAAATTATACCACAAATATAAAGGGACCAATAGGCTAAAATGTAAATCCTAATGTAAAACACAGGATAACGAAAAATTTAGAAAATTGTATAGCCTAAAGTATAAACTACAATGTAAACACAAGTGTTACCTTGTTTCAAAGCTATTGTCTCAGTATCTGTACACCAGTTTCGGTAAATATGGTATGAATATGTTAAAAGATTATCACTGTGGAAGGGAAAAGGTTTTATATTGGATATGTGGGAATACTGTATATTGTATATATGAATTACTGATCTATAGCTCTTGTGAGGAGAAGCTTAATAATTAGGAAAAAAGAAAAGAAAAAGATAGGATGCAGAGTTTTTCTAAATCAATATGTATTCTATATCTAATGTTTAAACTCATTGCTATATTCCACTTTACTATTAAGGGAACCTGGCATTATATTGGGCTTCACTTTTCAGGAAGTTTTGGATCACAGAGTGGTTCAACAATGGCAGTGGAGGAATACTGGTATGGGATATTATTGACAGGGGACATATGGTTGACAGGGAGTTATACAGGACATGTGTCCGGGGTGCATGGATATGTGTGGATATACTCATAGTGGAAACAATTAAAAACAACAGCTGGGGGGGTGCTGGGTTCCTGGCTGGTGTGGCTCTGTCGTGGTCCCTAGGAGAGCAGTGGCTGTCCCCTGGGTGCAATGGCAATGATCAGGAAGTAATGAGGATCCAACAGTGAGCCCCTGATACTAATGACTATGCTTGTGAGCCTATACATCTGAAATAAGAACTAGGCCTAGAGTAGCACTGTGCCTAAGAGTTCCCTCCTGACAGCCTCCGTGTTACTCAAATGTGGCCAGTCTCAAAGCCAAACTCAGCATGTAAATGCAATGCCTTCCCCCCATTGTGGGACATGACACCCAGGGATGAGCCTCCCTGGCACTGAGGGATCACTACCAAGTACCAGCTGACAATGTAAGTAGAAAATGATCTTGAATTAAAGGTTCAACATAGTCCAGCAGAACATCCCTGTTTACATATAATAACGAGTTAAAAATATTTATTTGATCTAAATTAAGGGGAAATGGAAAGAACAAATGAGTTTAAATGGCTATGAGTCTCTAAAAAGAGTCTGGAGGTTGTCAGGATTGCCCTTATGTACACCTGAGCAGAGTCTCAGAGACAGATAAAGTAGATACAACCCCAGGTATTGGTTCTTCTGAGGGCTAAAAATACCCACAGGTTTTATGGTCATGGCAGATGGAGTTCACTGCCATGTCAGTTGGTCCTTCTTCGGAGTTGGTGTTTCTGCGTGATGGAGCTGGACTCAGATGTGATCTCTTTTCACAAGCCTTTCCTGTTACTTTACTGGAATTATAGTTGGTGCTTGGGTTTAAGATATATCTAGGGGATCTGAATCTCTGGACTGACAATATGATAGCCAGGCCCTGAGCCTCAACAGACTTCAGCTCCTACACTCTGGTTTATTGGACTTACCCCACTCAGCTAACATGGAGGTGAAGAATGTCAACCACCACACCATGGAGACAAGAGTGCCTACAATTGAAAGCAGGAGGATTGCATCCAGTATCCATGTGGAATCTAAGCCCCCTCTTGACATAAATGTGGAATGGACACAACCAATCCAAGGTCCACAGGAAGGAGGAATACAGTAAGGATTAGAGTGGACTTACTGATATTCTGTTCATGAAATATTGTGGTTAGTAATCGAGAAAATGTGGCATTGGTTGGAAAAAGTGGACATGGTGGCTGCTGGGTGCGGGGATGGGAGGAAGAGATGAGATGTGGAGGCATTTTCGGGACTTGGTGTTGTCCTGGGTGGTGCTGCAGGGAGAATTACCAGACATTGTAAATCCTCTCATGGCCCACTGGATGGAACATGGGAGAGTATGGGCTATGATGTGGACCACTGACCATGAGATGCAGCAGTGCCCAGAGATGTGCTCACCAAATGCAATGGATGTGACATGATGATGGGGGAGAGTGTTGCTGTGGGGGGAGTGGTGGGGTGAGGACGGTAGGGGTGAATGGGGACCTCATTTTTTTTAATGTAATATTTTTAAAAAATGAATTAAAAAATAATAAATAAATAAATAAAAGAATGTGTTATGGTTGCTTTCACCATTAATAAGTGGATCTAATCTAACCAAACTCTCAAAGTAATAACTTTTGAGAGGCCCTATCATTTCCCTTCATATTAAAACAGTGATGGTTAAAGTTCCTTATTGATGAATTTTTTTCCTCATCAGTCTTCTAAGAATCTTCTTGGAAGAAAGGTTGTGAAATAGTTGCTTGTCCACTGCACCAAACCTTGCTTTGTGAACTCCCTTTAATGGGATGTCTCATTTCTTTCAGGTGGTGTCTGGATACTTCATGTAAACAGCCAGTACCACTAGTTCATGTGGCTTTCATGTCCTTGTGTTCCACAAGTCACTGATAAGGAAAGGAGTTTCCCCCTTTTCTTTTTTTTAATTTTTAACTCAGGCAATTTCCGTTTATTTACCTATCTTGGAGGTAAATATTGACTGAAAAATGGATATTCTAGCCTGGTGGAATTTGTCTGAAATTGAAGTTTGGATGTCACACTGTCCAAAGGCATTTAATTCCTCCTTAATAACCTGAGTCTGGCACAGTGTACAAGTTTCCATCCAATCTAGCAAATGATCCCAAGTCTGATAAGGTGATCAGCCTCATTGGTAGGCCTTTTTTCAGTGAAAATTCATTAAAAGTTTTGGTTGGTTAGAATACTTGATTTTTAGATAGGACTTGGAATTCTAAAAAGAGTATCAGAGGCCTTATCTTTGTACTTTGCAGAAGATGAGGAAACCCTTTTTTCTCAGGAGAGATAGCAAAGTTTGCAGTTGCTTGAGTCCTGTGGTAGAATAATCAGATATTTTAACTGTAATATTGCAAATGTTCAGGGAAACTGAAGTGGTACTATAGGAAATGGAATTTAATTGGAAGGGGTTTCCCCCCAATATTATAAGGATACTTTCTGATTTAATGGAAACAAAACTAGTATGATTGCTTTGGTTTTATTTTTAACTTCATTAATCTGCATATAGTTAGTCACTTTGTGAAGGGTTTGTGTTGTGTGCAAAAATTAAGATACCAGGTGACAGTTAAATGTGTTGCTTTTATAATTTGTTTGCCATAGCATAGTTACTAATGATTTTAAGTGCTTTCACAGAGCATTCTTTTTTTTAAAACTTTTTATATGTGAAAGTCGATATACACTGCAGAATTAGAATGAGCATAAAGAACAGTATTTATATTTATTTATGAGATGTTATTGTGCAGGAACACTCTAGTAAATCATCTTATGAATAACTTGAATTATTCATTAAGACATGTAATTGTCTCCTAGGGTTACAAAAATGAAATTAATTCAAAAACAGTGCAAAATAACTGAGGAGGCAGTTGACTTTTAGTGATCCTCACCTCTTCAACTCTTGGTTTTCCCTTCGCTTCATCTTTGCCCTCATTTAGGGGGTAACTTGCCCTTACAGTTGAGTTTCATGTGTCACATTCAGTAACAGCTGAGACGTCAGTGACCTCAGTATCCATCAGCTGTTCCCTTCTTCTGCCCCCTGTGTCTCTCTACCCTATTAGCTATTTCCCTTGTCTATTAATTTTCTCCTTTTATTTTTTCTGCATTTTTAGCCAGCATATTTTAATCCCAATACCTGCCCTCATTTTCTCTTATGTACCTGTTTCTCTCAAAGACTTATAAAGGAAAGGAAAATCACCTTCAAATCCATGAAGTTTTAAATTGTGAGGTCTAAACTGGTACTTTTCTCTTTTTGAAGTGTATCTTCCAATCTATCCATCAAAAATATAAATGTAGAAAATACAAGGGAATTGAGTGGATAAGCCTGTTAGTGAAAAACCTTCATGCTAGGATCCTTGTTAGAGTTGAGATTACAAGGGTCTACAAGAAGGGTCACATTTGCCTTTTTATGTACCCCAATTGCCCCACCCACCATATTAAATGTTTCTTTTTTGTTTATTTCAAATCAATAACACTCAGACCAATAGTTTATGATTGTATAACAAAGTAACGTACACGTTTTGGTTTGTGTGTTTTATGTAATAGTTTTGCAATTTCTTACTGTTTGCTGTGTGCACCTTTAGATATTTTGCAAAACGTGTCAAAGGAGATGGGGCAGAATGGTGGATAAGAAGAGGGTGGTGGAGGAAATGGAGTCAGCACAATGGAAGGAGTGCAGAGAGAGGATGCAGAGGAAACATCTGCCCTGACCTCTTTGGTCAGAACTCTACCCTTGATCAGATGTTGAATTTTAAAATTGCATTTCATTCAGATTTGAAGGCAACAACTATCTCTGATACCCAGCAGAATCAAAGAAAGCTGGAGTATAACCCCTGCCCCTCAGAAAAGAACGTGGCTGACCTGCCCCTTGGAGAAAGCCTTTAACAGATTAAAAACCCACAACTACCTATTTTGGTTATATGTTGCATTGGTCTGAAATAAGAACAATAAACTTTGCCTTTTATATTCTGGTTGAATTTGAAGATGTATTTAATTATTTTCAGGTTACAGCTATAGAAATTCAATCTTGTGACTCCTATGTAAAATAAACCTAATCCTCCACAGATTCATATTTATCCTAAAAACAAAGTTGTGCCTTAACAATAGGGCATTATATGATAACAGGGAAACTGAAACCTATTCTTAATAGATGGGGGAAATAGGAACTTGTTGTCATTAAAACTTCAGTTCTTTTAGTGTTTTCAATATTACATTTGGGGGAATTCATTTAAATTAAATGAAGTTGATGTAAAAATATTTTTGCATAATCTGGCATTTATAACTAAAGTACATTTTTTATAACAAACTGGCATCTTGATGTATATAGATTTGAAATCATACTTTGTCTTTAGCTTTTTTAAATTAAATTAATATAGGATGAGGATAAATCACATATTTTTATTTTACTTTTAGAAGAATCTTTTCAATATGCTATTATATCTGTCCTCATAATCCTGGTTTAAAAAATAGCTATTTATTGATGGTAGCATATCAGGAATTTATTAATGTTAAAAATACTGTGTGTCATATGACAAAGTTGGGAAAGGGGCCTGATTCTTATTACCAGTTTACTGAGAGGATGAGAAGACTTGAACTTTATACTTCAAAAGGAAGTTTTAATATTATGAGGTGCTGGTTTATGTTTGTTGTTTATTTTTATTCCACCACCACCACCTGGGAGGTGTATGCATTCCTATTTCCCATTTTAAAGGAAAGCATTTATTTATTTATTTATTTATTTATTTATTTATTTATTTTTATATTTTAAGGTGCATGGTGACTTTGGTTGGAAATGAGATGTAAGAGTGGTTTTCCTTTGACATAATATAATCCAGTCAGATAAGGATTATGAATAATAAAACAACTTGTTATATATTGTACTTGTAAGGACTCCCTAAAGTATTATAATTATCATACTTTGTGTAAATTGCAAAAGCAGAAACTGTGATGTTTGAGTAGTAATATGTTCCAGTAAAAATCTCTGTGAGGTGTTTGTTATACAGGTAGGAAATTAAGGAAAGACATACTCATTCTGTATTTTTTTAGTGTAGGGAATAAAGCACACCTGAAATCTTTAGATTAATTAACCTAGCAAAATTTCTCATTTCCCCAAATTCTTCTAGCCTTCTCTGTCATGTTGAGATAAGGAGGGAACATTTATGGGCTTTAATTTAAATGTAAATTTGGAATTTAATGTTGTGTATCATTTATCTCCACTACTGACAGTAGCCAACACTTGCTTTTCAAAGTCAGGGACAAACAGTGGTGCTGCTAGTGTGTGTTTTTACCATTTGGCAGTGGTAACTGAGGCAACTAGACATGTGTACTCAAGGGGGTTGAGTTTACACTGAAACCATGTCCATGTCCCTGCCTCTTCAGATTTTAATTTTTTTCATCCCCCACTTCCTGTTAATTGTTTCTTATACTGGTGTATCTTAATGGTGAGAGGGATTAAAATAATTAATACTTTTCCTTTGAACATCCCTTTGCCTTAAGCATGTTTAATGGTGTAGAAGAACTGGAGTATTTCCTGCTCCCAAGACATGCTTAGACAGCAGTTTTGCTTTCTCATGCTCCTGACCTGCCTCTCACCTGCACTGCTGAATGTAAGCAGTTCCCAATTTTAACCTCTACCAGGGAGCAAACTCTTCTCCCTGTTTTGGAGGAGTTTGTATATACCTCACTTGTAGCAGTCATTTTGGTATGTGCCGTTACTAATGTAAACTTTTTAAGGACAGGAATTGTGTCTTATTGATTTTGTATTTCCACCTCAGCCTCAGCAACTAGCCTTGCACAAATGAAGCAGGCTAATAAGACAGGGAATTAATAGGTGGATCTGGAACCTGACAGAGTCCACACGGACATCGGTAACCCCCAAGATGGCTCCTCGAGGACCCCCAGCCCCAGGAATCTGCTATCCAGAACAAAGACTTCCTCCTTAGAAGAAGGAAGGGCCCCAGTTGTTCCCTAGAAACTTTGTCATTGAGTCCTCACTAAGAGATTAATGGGTGGGGTAATCAATCAAAGCAGCAAACAGCTGGAACCCTCCACTACAATTAGCAAAGGGGTGGAATAATTAACAGTTGAAAAGCTAGGCACAAACCAGAGCATGGGCTTTCTTGCCCTGCTCTCCTGCCTCTGGGCCCATCCTGTCCTCTTTGTGCCACTGTTGCCATTTTTCTCCTCTGCCATGTGGCCCCACAAATAAACCTGGAGACTTATAATCTATAATGGGGAATTGTAGCTTGTGAATCAGCCCTCCTCATCCCTTTCCACCCCCTTCCTCTCTACCTGGGACCCCTGCTCTGTTATTTTCTCCCATTTCTCTTCTCTCCCTACCTGAATAAATTGCTGGCTTAACTCACCTGGCATGTTTTTGAAATTCATTTCTGCAGCATAGCCAAGACCTACATAAAATCCGCTAACATTTGGAGAGCCAGTTCAGGAGTTTATTGGTGAGTGAAACTAGGGCCTTCTGCCTGCTTAATGCCTTCCTTTGGTTCTCTATTTTAAATGTGTTTGTGTATGAGCCCCCAAAAGTTGTAATCCTGGGAGGGAAGGGGCTGGGGCTCTGGAATTCTTTGTGTCCCTGCACCATGCCCCACCTTGTTAGGTCTAACCCCAGTCAGGAGGGCTATGGCACAGAATGGGAGTTAACTGTTCCACTGGACTTTCAAGCTGTTTTAGCAGCCAGAGGCTCTGTCCTGGGGGCTGGCAACTGCCACCTTCTCCTGCCCTCTCCTTTAGAGGGTGCAGGGTAGTAATGGAAAGCTGAGGGCTTATCTCTCCCACCAGGTCCATGCCTCTGCAAGCAGCATTCCTATCTGACCACACCAGTTACCAGGGGGAATGAGTAAGAAAGCAGCAGGCAGAGCCAAGATGGATGCCATGGGAGATCCCCTTCCCCAGGGTGGCCACATGGCCAGAATACCCTTGCAATTTCTAACCTTTACCCATATTTTGTTTTTTTGCTAAATCTCCTTTTGCACGTTTTTGTTAGGATGCTTTGGTCTGTTTTTAAAACTGTGAAAATAAAGTCCTTGTGAAAAGTGCCTTTGTTTAGGAAGAAAGCTATTGCCTCAGAACCCCAAAGCCTGTTAACTTGGTACAATTAACCTCTAATCACTTAATGGCCTTTTAATAACTGGTTTAACTGGGGAACTATCAGATAGTAAAGTCATAAGAACTAAGACTGTGTTTAATAATTCTGGAAGGATAGGAAGAAGCAGCACAATTTGACTTGGCAGCTTCAGGTTGAATATGTAATCAGCCTGTCTCCCAAGTCCTGGCTGCCCTGGGAATCTCTGATGGCAGAAGCTCTCTGATTTCCTGGGTGGTGGGAATCAGGCAGCAGCCAAATGTTTCCTGAGATTTAACTCAGGAACTTCTGTTTGGGTCAGTCTCAGAACCTGGAAAGTAGGGGTGACAAGAACGAAAGCAGGAAATGGAATGGCTCCCATTCCTTGGGCCCACCCATTCAGAGAGCAGCCAAATATCTTCTGGGACAAACATCTCATGTGCTTTGATTTGGGGCCACTGCTCAGGCCTCCCAGTCTGCTTGGACTCATTTATCTGAGATCCAGAATCAGATACCCTTAAGACCTGCCCACAAGGATGGATGTGGGCCAGTTTCACCCTGAAAATAAATATTCTCAGGACTCTGAGACAGGACTTCAGTTCCAAATTATATGGAGCAGTGAGTTTAGTTAGACTGGGTCTCTGGGATGCCAGAACAGTCAACTAAAGGGTGCTTCTTCATTCTTCCTAGAATAATGGGTACAGTCTCTAGCCTACCATTAGACTGCCCATAGTAGTCTCTTAGGATTCAGGAAATCCTACCTACTGCTGGTCCACATGACCACAGTATAGCCAAGAGCAGTCTCTGCATAGAACCCTGAATTCCAGTGAAACCAATTTAAGAAAAGAGAACAGATAAACTGAGGCCCAGAAAAATTATATCATGTCTCCTTAAAGAAATGAGGAAATAACCTTCAAACTTCTCAATTTAAACTCATTGTACCTATAAAATGTGTGAATAGTAATCAAAATAACAAACTTCATGTGCCATCAATTAAAATCAAAGTTCCTTGAAATGCTAAAAGTATAAAATTCTCTCCGTTTTAATTTGTGCATAATTTTGTGTTCAACTTTGAAATCTGGGTTTAACTTTGCCAGTTTGCTTGTGCCTATGAAATCAGATTTGGGGTTTACCTGTTACAAATTGAATAACAGTGAATGGTAACTTGAAAATAAGTCTTTGAGTGTCAATATTGTCTTGCTAGTAGATTTAATGCATAAATCACAAGTGCAGGTAAATCAGGTACTGGAAAAACAGAAAAAATTCACAAAATTGTTATTAATAAAGTCTTGTGGCTAAGATAATAAAGGTACCCAAATCACCTTAAGGTAAAAACTTACTAAAAAATGTAACTAAAAGTTAAAATCATTTATAGATGCATTTATATAATAAAATAGCAGAAGGGTAATAACTGAAATTATAACTGGGTGGATTTAGCCTGAACCTATTATTGTAAGCATAAATTCTAAACTGACCTTACCTTCATTTATGATCACTTCAGGTCTACCCTCACTCCCTTGCCTTTATTTATGGTTATTTCACAACAGCTTCTGCCCTTATGGCTCAGGGGAAGGCAAATGTGAAACATCCCTGTCTCTTGTCCTACTGGTACTAGTAACCCTGCTTCTCTCATGATTCCAAGTGTGGACTAAATTGCTGCATGGTGGAATTCTTGACACTCAGGGTTGAATGTCCACTTTTCCAGTCCAGGGACCACTAGAATCTTTTTATCTCCAAGGACTGGGACGTGAAGGAGGCCTCTGGCCTTGACTGTCAGGATTCCTAAAAGTGGCAATTCATGAGATAAACCAGTTTCCCTGAGTCTTCAATAGTCTCAGTGAATATACATAGAATTAGTCTTGTTCATCCAAAGTCTGCTAAAGTCAAAGTAAAATATAAAGTTCTGAAACAAAGGAAAATTGTATTAAAGCATTGGGAACATTTTGGTTATAAGCCATTAGTTAAGAAACAAACTTCTTGTGCAAAACTGCATGGTCATAGTGCAAATTAAAGATAAAACCTTCCAGGAGAGCTTTCAAATGTTTTGCAGTTAAACTTATTTTGTAAAAAATGAAAATTTTAAGTAACTGAGTAGTGTGTCTGTGTCAAACTATTCTTGTCTGCCTATTTGCTCAGTGTGTAACTTCATACATCAGGATGATAATATCAAATTGACAATTGATGAAAATCCTAAATTCTTATCTAATGAAATTAAATTGAAGAAATGTAGGGCTGCCCTCTCTTAAATGCATAAAGGAAATTCCATTGGTTGCAAATTGAAATCTAAGGTAAATTAGCCAGTCAGTGGTTGTCATCAATTATAAAGAGTTTGTAAAAGCATCTTCCAACTAGAAATCTAGGTTGATATTAATGGCAAAAAGTAACTTCATAGCAATAAAATCTGTCTGAAAGTGACTTCAATGTACATATTCAAGTGGTGGTAATAAAGAGTTACTTTGATTCCATTGGGAATCTTCAGTTTTCATTTTAAAAATGGGAAAAATAATTTTGCCTCTATTGCTAAAGTAACATACCTGCTAATGTCTCATGGTAAACTTGTAGAAGTAAGCAATGTCATTTGATATGTAACACATTGCATTGGAAATATTTTAAAAGTATACAAAAATCAAGAGACTTTAGCATTGTCAAACTCTCTTGTGTGTTGGAGTCATGGACCTGAAGGGAATCGGGAATGAAAGACAAAGAGAGATTGGGATCAGGGGATCTGAGAGCATTGAAGCTTCAAGCTCATCAGACCCCCTGATCCCAATCTCTCTTTGTCTTTCATTCCTGATAGCCTTTGGGTCCATGACTCTGGCATCTGGTGCCCAATGTGGGGCTTCTTTATATACCCCAAGCAATTGTGAGAACCAGCAACTATCCTAGGTAACTATTCCCATAACTTCATTAATGAAAACACAGTGCACAGTGGATAAGATAGTAACTAAAGCCCAAGATGTTCTATTATGTAGTGAAACAAATATACTCATAAACCTTGTTGCCCAGGTTACTTGAGATATCAAGTCTGGGTTCTGCTGGAATGTTATGTTTCCCAGAGATATTAGCCACCTGCACATATATCTCTAGGGACAGCATGACCCAGTGGTCAGAAAGTAAATTGCTGCCATGGAAACAGCATGCCTTTTTTTCCCACACTTGTGCATTCAAATCAGGCCTTGAGTACATTGCAGGTTGTCTCTCCATATGAGTTACTGGCTGGATTGGTCACTGACCCCTCAAACAATAAAGGTATCTGCTACATCTCTGGCTGTGCTCCTGAAGTTGACAGAAACTATGTTGCAATTTCAAAACTCCTGCAGCCAATGATGGCTTGGTACAGCCAAATACACAATGGATATGGCCTCCAAACTGGTACTGTTCAATAGTGCCAGAGAGTGCTATGCACCAGGCCAGTGAAATACTGGAAACTATCTTCTTAGCTTCTCTCTAGGATCAACAGTGCTGTGGCTTGCTGTGTGAAGGACATACCAAATGGAGCCATAATCTCTAGAATACTGTAAGTAGAATTTAAACACAAATTGGCATTATGGCCTGCTCCCATGGAGAGATAACATGTAAGGTATTGCAAACCTGAAACTTGAATCTATTAATTGCAGCTCAAAGAGAAACTAATACATTGAGTAGTACATTAATTAGTATTAAGTACTATACCTTTATCCTATTTTAAATATATGCCTGAGGATTATAGTGTTATCTTTTCTATTAGATCATGTACAGAAAAACATTGAACATATTAAAAGTCTTGTGGGAAGTGGACTTGGCCCAGTGGTTAGGGCATCCATCTTCCACATGGGAAGTCCACAGTTCAAACCCCAGGCCTCCTTGACCCATGTGGAGCTGGCCCATGCAAAGTGCTGATGCACGCAAGGATTGCTGTGCCATGCAGGTTTGTTCCTCTCATAGGGGAGCCCCACATGCAAGGAGTGCACCACATAAGGAGAGCCACCCAGTGTGAAAAGAAAGTGCAGGCTGCCTAAGAATGGCACCACCATATGGAGAACTGACATCAACAAGATGATGCAACAAAAAGAAACACAGATTCCTGTGCCACTGACAACAACAGAAGTGGATAAAGAAGACACAGAAAATAGACAGAGAACAGACAACCAGGGTGGGGGTGGGGGGGAAGGGGAGAGAAATAAATACATAAATCTTAAAAAAAAAAGTCTTGGTAAACTTCATTTTCTGAGTAGTTAATGAACATGTCTGTAAAATAAAGGAATGGCCACCTTGCCAGAGAGCAGTGGGGGCAACAACCCTTTTAATTGAGAAAGCCACCAAACTAACTTGGGGGCAACTTCTCACAGTTTTCTCCCCATACCACATAAAGGATGTGCTTGAGGCCAGGGGCCACCAGTGGCTCACAGGTAGCTGGTTAATTAAATACCAGGCTTAATTACTGGAAACCCCTGAAGTGCAAATAAGAGTGTGTCAGACTCTTAAAACAGCTTCAGATCCTGAGGGACCCCTTCACCACCCCTGCCATGAAACTCTTAACCAAAACTATTCAAACAGGTCAGATTTAAAAGATGAGCCTCTTGTGAACCCAGACATTGAATGGTTCACAGATGGAAGCATTTTTATTAAGGAAAGAATTAAAAAGGCAGGCTATGCAGTAGTTTCTCAATTTGAAAACATAGAAGCCAAAGCTCTTCATCCTGGAACTTCAGCTCAGAAAGCAGAGCTAATTGCTCTTACCTGAAGTTTAAAACTAGCAGCTGGGAAATGGGCTAATATTTACACAGACTCTAAGTATGCTTTCCTTGTCCTTCATGCTTACTCTGCTGTGTGGTGAGAACAAGGCTTTCTTACTAACAGTGGGTCACCTATTAAGCATAGGCAAGAAATCCTAGCTTTACTAGAAGTCATACTGTTATCTCAAGAAATAAGCTCTGCATTGTTCAGGGCATCAGAAAACAAACACTGCTATAGCAAAGGGAAATACTTGAGCTAATGCAGCTGCTAAAGTGGCAGCACAAACCCAGGTCTCCCTCCTATCCCTTATTCCAGCACCTGTCAGTTAATAACTCAAACAATGGGAGGCTTAACTATCCTCCCCCTTTAAAGCACCCTGTCCAGATGTGGAGATGATACCCTGGGGAGGACTGGTAGACCCACATGCCTCCTACCAGATCTGTGTTTTCCCACCAGAAGAGAAACAGCAAACAAGGTGGCTAAAACTCACTTCAACCTAGTCCCTTTAAGATGGTTCATGGGAAAACTTTCATGACACAAGATCTGAAAATCAGGTTCTGATCACAACTTGGCAAAAAACAAAAACAAAAAAAAACAAGCATCACCAGTATGTAAAAATCTTTACTCTGTAATTCTGATGACTCCTACAGTTATTTTAAAAATTCCAACTTGATGCTCTAATCCAGAATGAAACCAGCTCCCCAAAAAAGTGCCAGCTCACCAAAACACCTAATGGGATGTACAAATGCCAGTCATTGGACAGCCTGGAATACCTCTCCAAGAGAAAAAGCTAGCTATAGTCTATGTCAAAGTCAGGTGTTTCCTCTAACTCTAGCCTAAATGTCTATTGCTAGAGGGAGAACAAACCAAACATCCCTTGAAAAAACCTTTGTCTGTTTTCTTTTGAAAAAGGCAATGTTCCTTCTCATCGCCCTCTTAGTTGCTTTAAGCATAACCAGAACCATTGAAAATTGGGTTTGGCAATCTATGCTAAACCCTATTATCTATTTCAGTCACCCCCTAAAACAAACAACGTAGATGAAACGAGCCATGCCTTAGAAGCTGTGAAACAGCAAGCAGACTCACTTGCTGCTGTGGTAACGCAAAATCACAGGGCACTTGACATGCTAACTGCAGCACAGGGAAGGGTATGTTCTTTCTTTAAGGAAAAATGCCATCTCTACATAAATTACTCTAAAACAACCCTAGACAGTATTCAAAACCTGCAAAATAACACCCACCAATGTCAAGGAAATGCAGCCTTTATAGAAACCTGGCCTTTCCTACTCCTGTGGTCCAGTGTCCTCTTAGTGGGACCATATATTCTCAAAATTTTAATTAATTTTATTTCTCCCAGGATCAACATCTTGTTAGCCACATGAGGACTTCATCCAGTTTCATACAGATGCTAGATCTGTCTTCTTCCAGTTGAGATAGAATACAAGGGAGTTCTATACCTTGTCAGGCAGGGTCTGCAACCTCTAACCAGCAGGAAGTAGCTACAGAAGAAAGACTATCTCCCATCAGCACCCCTTTAATATTAAAGGTGTAGAACTCTCTGAGGGGGAAATGAAGCAGGATAAAAGATAGGGAATTAATAGATGGATTTGGAACCTGGTAGAAGAGTCCACGTGGACATTGATAACCCCCATGAAGGCTGCTGGAGGACCCCCACATCCAGAATAAAGACTTCTTCCTGGGAACAAGGAAAAGTCCCAGATGTTCTCTAGGAAATTTATCATTGGATCCTCACTAAGGGATTGATGGGTGGGGTAATCAATCAAAACAGCAAACAGCTGAAACCCCCTCCATGACTGAGGGATTACTACCAAGCACCAGCTGATGATGTAACTAGAAATAGACCTTGAATAAAAGGGTCAACTCAGGCCAGCAGAATATCTCAGCCTACATGTACTATCAGGCATTAAAAACTGCTTTATGACTTTGGATAAAGGGGGAAATGGAAAGGACTAATGAGTTTATATGGCTATGAGTCTCCAAAAAAGAGTCAAGAGGTCATCAAAGGGGTGATCCTTATGCATGACTCAGCAGGGTCCTAGAGACAGTCAAAGTAGACAGAAGTCCAGGTATTGGTTCTCCTGAGGGCTACAGAGATCCACAGGTTCTATGGTCATGGCAGATGACTCTGGAATTCAGTACCATGTCAGTTGGCCCTACTTTGGAGTTTGTGTTCCTGAGTGTGATGGAGTTGGACTCAGATATGACCTTTCTACACATGCCTCTTGTGATACTTTTACCAGAACTGCGAGTAGCACTAAGGTTGGTGTATACTCAGGAGACCTGAATCTCTGGACTGTCCATATGACAGCCAGGCCCTGAGCCTTAGTGGACTTGCATCTCCTACCATCTGGTTTATTGGACTTATCCTGGCCAGCTAATAGGGAAGTGAAGAAGTTCAACCACCACACCAGGTAGCCAAGAATGACTATAACTGAAAGCAGGAGAATTGCATCCATCATCCACGTGAAATCTAAGCCCCCTCTTGATTTATAGGAGGAGTGGACATAACCATCCCAGGGTCCACAGGATGAAGGAATAGAGTATGGATTAGAGTGGACTTACTGATATTCTACTATAGAACTATTGTGATTAGTAATGGAAGAAATTGTAGCATTGATGTGGAGACAATGGCCACAGTAGCTGCTGAGGGTAGGAAGAAGGAAGAAGAGCTATGATGATGGGGCAATTTCAGGACTCGGAGTTGTCCTGGGTGGTACTGCGGGGACAGATGCTGGATAGTGTATGTCCTGCCATGGCCCACTTGTTGGACTGGGGGAGAGTGTAAACTACAATGTAAACCGTTATCCATGTGGGGCAGCAGTGCTCCAAAATGTTTTCATCAAAAGCAGTGAATGTGCCACGATGATGAAAGAGGTTGTTAATGTGGGAAGAGTGGGGTAAAGGGGTTGGGGTATATAGGACCTCATTTTTCTTAATGTAACATTTTTAAAAAGTACTGAAAAATTTTAAAAAATCTTCTTTAAAGATAAAAATAAAATTGAAGATCCCTACATTTATGTAATGTTCATATAATCTAAAGCTTCATATAAAATAAAAATTAAAAATTAAAAAAAATTAAAAAATTTCAATAGTACCTTGAAATTTAATTTGATGTATTAAAAAAACCACAAATGGAATTAATTCAACTGCTGAAAAACCTGAAAAACTTAGCCACATTGTTGTCACTAATAAAACACTCTTAGTTGCTTAGTTGATAAATAAAAATGCCTAAATTGTCTTGAAGTGAAAATTTACTAGAAACTGTAACTAAGAGGTAAGAAAGAAACATTATATAAATGTTTTTATGTTATAAAACAGCAAGAGGATAATATCTGAAATTGCTAAACCTGGCTGGACATAATCTAGGCTTACTATTGTTATGATGAGTCTAAATTAAATTTACATTTCTTTTTTTTTTTAAGATTTATTTTATTTATTTTTAATTCCTCCCCTCCCCCAGTTGTCTGTTCTCTGTGTCTATTTGCTGCGTCTTGTATCTTTGTCCGATTCTGTTGTTGTCAGCGGCATGGGAAGTGTGGGTGGCGCCTTCCTGGGCAGGCTGCACTTTCTTTCACGCTGGGTGGCTGTCCTTATGAGCACACTCCTTGCGCATAGGGCTCCCCTATGCGGGGGACACCCCTGCATGGCAGGGCACTACTTGCACATCAGTACTGTGCATGGGCCAGCTCTGCACGGGTCAAGGATGCCCGGGGTTTGAACCGCAGACCTCCCATGTGGTAGATGGATGCCCTAAACACTGGGCCAAGTCTGTTTCCCTAAATTTACATTTCTTGGTCCTTACTTCAAGTCCAGCCTCACCCTTGGGTATGCTTGCAATTGTAATGATAATCCAAAACTGAACTTAACTTTGCTTATAGTTATTTCAAAACTAGCCCTCACCCTCAAGAGTGCTTGCTATTTTGATGGTAATTCTAAACTGAACTTGCCTTTGCTTATGGTTGTTTCAGGACTGGCCTCACCATTGTAATTGTAAATAGTCTATTCTCCCCTGTTTGAATCCATGGAAAGTTTTGCTCCCCATGATCAGAGGAAGGCAATTTGAGACCATCCTGTCTCCTATCTGCCCACTGGCCTTAATAATCCTGCTTTCACTCATGGGTATCCAGGTGTAGGCTCCAATGTACCTACTCTGGACTGGAGTTCAGAGGGACCCCATGATACTCAAGGAGATTGCTGCCCTATAGAATCATCAAAACTCAGTTTGGACACCCATTCTTCTACGGCAGTGGGTGCTAGAGTCCAATTATCTCTGATTACTGGAGAGTGGGTGCCTCCCACCCCAAACATCAAGGATTCTGAAAGCAGCAGGTCATGAGAGAAACTAGTGTTCCATGAGACTTCAATGACATCAGTGAGTATATACTGGAAATGTTATTGTAATATGGCCTGTACATGAATTCAAACTTATCTAATTCTGTATTCAAGTTTGCCTAGTTTTCAGAAGGCCAATTAAGTGATATTGTTCAATTATTTGTGTATAGAAAGGCCAGGACTCAGGAAAGATTTTGAGAAGGAAAATGGTTTATTGATGACCAGCCAGACTCAGGAGCTTTCTGTTTCAAACCTGAGCCCTGAACAAGAATTTTGAGTTCCTTTTGTAGAGAGGAAGGGTCAAATGGTCCTTTTATTTCAGTTCTCAATAGGCTTGAATTAGCAAATATCTTCCACATCCTAGGTAAGCTTTTAGCATGGACTTCATACATTCTAGAAAAGCTTTTAGCACATTTGGTTAGCATTTTCCCTGAATATTTAAAGTTTATAGAGTTTGCATTGATAAACAGTTTCCTGGGACTGGAGTTGTTGCCATGGTTACTAAGGGCAGGGCTGTAGCCTCTCACCAACCCACACCCACAAGTCAGGACAGACAGCTCAGGTTAAGGTTATCTCTGAAGAGACAAAGAGCCTCCCACCCAGAGCCCACATCAATACAGGCTCTATAGGCTTTGAATATTCAGGGAGAATATAGACTGAGTGTGTATTCCAACTTACATGCAGACAGAAATAGGGCAATATATTAATTCAAGCTTACCTACTATGTGTTTGGTATGTTAATCCATGCCTACCTGGTATCCAAACAAACCCTAAACTCTAAGAAAATAAAAAAGTAAGTCCCTTTTGCATCAAGGTGCTGCTTGACTCCCACCCCCAAATTCTCTGTATAAAAAGGACCTGAAAATATTGCTAAGGGCTCTCTTTTTTTGGACAGAATTATGCCAGGCCTGGCCAGTCATAATAAATCTTCCTTCTCAAAGAATTCCTGTATCCTTCAATATGCAATCACTGAATCCTCTTTGCTTCCACTACATTTCCTGGGGGCCCATCTAGGGTTGCTATGAAGGCCAGAGTTACCAACAATTGGTTGCCTCCCTTTGATGTCTCCAAGGAAGCCAGGAGGGCCCAGATGATTCTCATCCCAGGGAGGTTGTGGACTCTGCTGGAGCCCTCCTGGAAGAAACCAGAGGTGCTGAAGGATCTAAAGGAAATCTTGACAATGAAAAAGGGTTTCCACACACCAGAAGTGTAAGACCCCCGGGGGCATAGTGTAAGAAAAGCCTAACTGTGAACATTAGAAGGGGTAACAGATCAACTCTTGAGAGGACCCTAGTCCCCCCAAAAGTTTTTGTTAAAGCTGTCTTTTCCAGGACTGAAAAGGCAAAAAAAAAAAAGCCTAATGTTTGGTTTTAGCTGACTGTGGGTTGCATGTGGTTTGCTGTCACTAAAATAGTGAAGGTTTGGTTACAGTGGGAGAGGTAATGATGGGTTTAAGTCCCACTCCTTAGCTCCCTTTAAGGAAAAGTCCTATTGCCTCTTGTGCCTTTATTTTGGCCACTCTCTCTCTTTCTGCTGCCATAGAAAATAAGGCATCAATATCTCAGTGCTTTCCACTGACATACATCCTGAAGAATTGCTCTAAATTTCAAAGATCTTGGTTACAAAAAATTGAACTGGTTTTTGTGATAAAGCTTAGCCTGAATATGAATTGAGCTATGGAGACATTTGGCCAAAAATGAGTCTTTTAATTTTAATGCTGGATTGCATTTGAGCTTGTTTTGCAATTGAGCAGGGGTGTTCAGAGAGCCCTTAAAAGTTCCCCTCACTAAGTTTGCAATAATTACCAAGCTGTAACTCAGTTCCCCTGATATGCATTAAAAAAGAAAAGCCCCTCTCCCCATAGCCTATGATGGCACTTCCCAAAAGTTAAACGTAGAAACCTCCTAGAAATAGAAGTAAAGTAAATACTCAGAAATGGCCATATCGGAGAAATGGAAATTATGAGTCAAATTGATGGGTTTTGTGTTTCTGCCTGTGTGCTGTGGCTCTTTACTGTTTTTCCATTTGTTTGATGCCAATGTATATTTTCATGCCTCTGGAAGGTGGTATTGAATTGTGTGAAAAGTTGGACTTTCGTTGAGATGCCAGGTCAGTCGACTAAAAGGTTGTCTCTTCATTCTTTCTAGAGTGATAAGCAGGGCTTCTGACATGCCAGTGGGCTCCCTATGGGAGTCTCTTCTCAGGAATCAGAAAGTTCTGCCTGCTGCCACAGAGCACCCTCTGTGTGGAATCCTGAATTCCAGTCAAATGAATGTAAAAAAAAGGAAAAGATAAGAAATAAGAAAATAAACCTCAAACTTTCATTAGTGTAAACTCAGTTGTGCCTACAAAATGTATAAATAGTGATCAAGATAAAAGGAGCTCTTATGCCTAGAAAATCAGATTTGGAGTTCACCTGTTAAAAAGTATAGAATTTTCTCTTCTGTTTTAATCTGTGCTTAACTCTGTGTTCAACTTCAATGTCTTCATTTAGCTTTGCCAAATAATTCCTAAAAGAGCTCTATTCAAATAGTTAAAATTAAATATACAGTTATATATATAATGAATATTCCTAGGACCCAAATTAAGCTAAAGAAAACTTAGAGGTAACAGATTAAAACTCTTCTAAGCAGAAAAAAAAATCAGTTTATATTAAAAAGTGTTTTAGTTCCCTGTAAAGAAATGAAAAAAAATCATTCTTTATATAAACTATTAACCATTTCAACTTATTTAGCTTGAGTGTTATCTCTTTGATTTATAAAATACCAAGTTAATAAATTAATATCATATGTATTAATATTATATGTATTATATGTAATATTATTTGATAAAAATTCTAAGATCATATCTAATGAAATTAAGTTAAAAAATGTAGATCTGCCCTCTCTTAAATGCACAAAGTAAAATCCATATGTTGCTAATTGTAATGGAAGATAAATTAACCAGTCTATGTGGCTATGGATAATTATAAAGAGTTTGTAAAAGCATCTTCTAAACTGAAGCATTTAAATCACTAATTCTAAAAAGCAATTATTAACTAGAAACTTAAACTGATGTTAATGGCAAAAAGTAACTTCAAAGCAGTAAAAACTGTCTGGAATTCACCTCAATGTTAATTTCAAGAAATGTAGATCTGTCCTCTCCTCAATCCATAAAATAAAATTCATCAGTTGCTACTGTAATCTAAGGTAAATTAACAAGTTTATATAGTTGTGTTTAAGTACGAAAAATTGTAAAAGCATCTTCCAAATTAAAGCATTTGAATGACTAGTTCTAAAAATCCATTAGTAATTAAAATCTAAATTAATATTAATGGCAAAAAGTAACTTCATAGCAATAAAACCTGCTTTAAAGTAACCTCAAGTGCATATTCCATTAGGAATCATCAGTTTTCATTTTAAAAATAAGAAAAATAGCTTTTCCTCTATTGCTAAAGTAAAATACCTGTGTCATTAATGTCTTCATGGCAAAAGTTTAAAAGTTAAAAGCAAAGTACTAAAAAGTTCATTTAAAATGTAACACATTGCAATGAAAATGTTTAAAAGGTACATAAACATCAAGAAATAGACTTCAGCATTGCCAAATTCTCTTGTGCATTCAAACCAGGTCTTCAATACACTGCAGGTTTGCCTTTCCATATGATTATTGGTTAAGTTGGTGACTGATCACTAAAACAATAAAAATATCTACTACCTCTCTTGTGCTCCTGATGTGGATGGAAATTACATTGCGCTTTCTAACTCCTGCAGCAGCCCACAATAACTGACTACTACCAAATGTAAGATGAATATCACCTCCAGACTGGCACTATTACATAATGCCAAAGAGTGCTATGCACCAGGCCTGTAAAATACTGGAACCTATTTTCCTAGCTTCTCCCTAGGGTCAGTGGTGCTGCAGCTTATGTGAAGAATATGCATAGCGGATCAAAGATTACCAGAGTACTGTGAGTAAAATTCAAAACACGATTGGCACTATAGCTTGCTCCCATGGAGAGATAACCTCTACAGTATTGCAAACCTGAAACTTGAAGTTATTAATTGCAGCTCAAGGAGAAACTTATGGGTTGAGTAGTACATTAATTAGTATTAAGTACTGCACCTATATCCTATTCAGTTATGCATTTTTCAAAGCATCAGAAAACAAACACAGCTATAGCAAGGGGAAATGCTCAAAATGTTTCCCTCCTACACCTTGTTCCAGTACCTCTACCAGTACTTGAAGTTCCATAGTATACCCAGGAAGAACAAACCAGGGCAGCTAGCCTGGAATTCACACTGGAAACAAATGAATAGCTTATGAAAAACATTCAAGTCTAGCTGCCAGGAGCAGTGCAGTGGAAAGCCCTTCATGGACTTCACCAAGCCACGCATCTAAGGAAAGATGACCTAACTAGCTTAGCCAAATGGGTTTTCAAAAGACAAAGCATGGTAAAAAGCAGTCAGAAAAATTACCAGGAGTTGCTCAATTGGAGCCAAAATTTAAAAACAAACAAACAAAAAAACCTTTACTCTGCAGTTCTGATCACTCCCAGAGCTATTAAAGTTAAAGAAATGTCCATTTGGTGCACTAAAACTGTATGAAGTCAGCTGCCCAAGAGAGAGCCAGTTCACCAAAAGCACCTGACAGAACACATGTGTTACAGTCATTGGACAGCCTGAAATATCTCTTCAAAAGACAAAGCTACGCTGTGTCTATGTCAAAATCAGCTGTTCCCTCTAACTCTAGCCCAAATGCCTATTGCTAGGGGAAAGGCAAACCAGACTTCCTTTTTAAAAAAACTTGCCTCTTTTCATCTCCTTTAGCTTAACTGAAAAGAGAAATGCCTCTTCTAATTCTTCTCCTCTACCATAAGAACTAGGATTGACAATTTATACCTAAACCTGTTGTCTATTGCAATTTCTCTCTAAAGTTAGCCAACAGCATAAAATAACTCAAAGAAAAAGACTGTTTCCCACCAACTTTAGGAAAATCCAGCCTTTGCAGGCACCTAAACCTTTCTACTTCTGTGGTCCAGTGTCCTCTGGACAGTATATGGTCAGTGGGACCTTATAGTCTCAAAATCCTAATTAAGTTTATTTTTCCAGAATTAGCATGTTGTTAGCCATATGGAAACTTCATCCAGCTTCACTCAAGATGTCAGATCCATCTTCCTCCAACCAAGATAAGACAGATATGAAGAGAGTTTCACATCTTGTCAGGTAGGGCTGACTGCCCCTTAGCAGCAGGAAGTAGCTACATTAAAAAGATCATCTCCCTTCAGCACCCCCTTTAAGATCAAAGGTGTAAAACTCCCTAAAGAAAAAAATAGGGCAGGCTTGTAAGATAGGAAAATGGTAGATGGATCTGGGACCTTGCAGAAAGCTCCCCACGATTCCAAGATTCAGAAGAAGACTTCCTCCAGAAGCCAAGTAAAGCCCTGGAAGTTCCCAGAGACTATTATTAAGCCCTCCTGAGAAATTAATGGGAGAAACAAGCAGTCGAGGTGGTGAACAGCTAAAACTCCTCCCATGCTCTCATCATACATTCCGTTTCTTTTCCTTAATAATAACTAGAGTATGTCCTTAAATAATGCAATAAGAACAGAGACAGTGGCCCACTTCATAACCTGACAATATTGATACCCAAGTTTAACAGCTGAAACAGGCAACAAAAGGGGGAATAATATGGCCTGTACATGAATTCAAAATAATCTAATCCTATATCCAAGTTTGCCTCATTTCCAAAAAGCCAATTAAGTGATATAGGCTCTATAGGCTTTGAATACTTAGAAAGGATGTAGACTGAATGTGTGTTCAAACTTACATCTGGATGGAAAGTGAGCAATATGTTAATTCAAGCTTACCTGGTATGTGGATAGTACATTAATCCAAGCTTACTGGGTATCCAAACAAACCCCTAAACTCTAAGAAACTGACAGAGAAAGTCCCTTTTGCATCAAGGTACCACTTGACCACCACTCCCAAGCTCTCTGTAGAAAATGGACCTGAAGTATTGCACAAGGCTCAGTTTTTTTGGACAGAAGTCCACCAGACATGGCCAGTTGTAATAAATCCTCCTTCTCAGAGAAGTCTTGCATCCTAGTCTTTGATATGTGATCACTGAATCCACTTTGCTTCCACTACAATGGCTTATCTGAGGTCTCTGAAAGTTGAAATGGAAACTAAGCAGAATTCTGAAGTAAAGGAAAAATTTTGTGTTTTAAGTATTGGAAACAATATTGTTTTAAGCCAATGACTAAGAAGAACACAGGTCTGTGTAAAACTATATCATCACAGTCCAAGTTAGAATAATCAGAAATAGCCTACAAAGAGGTCTTTTGAATATAATGTTATTTTACAGCTAAATCTATTTCTTAAGAGAATGAAAATGATAAGTAACATTGAGTTGTGTGTTTTTGTGTCTATTTGTGTCTATTTGGCCAGTGTACATTTTCATATTTTAGGTTGGTAATATCAAATTAACAAGTTAAAAGTTTTAAAAGAGCTCTATTCAAATTGGTAAAAATTAAGTAAGCACTTACATACATAAATGTATATTCATGGAGACTATTAGTTGGCCAAAGGGGTGCTGATAAAAAACACCAGAAATTGGTTGGTTTTCATGAAGGGTATTTATTTGGGGTAGGAGCTTACAAATGCCAGGCCATAAACATAAGTTACTTCCCTCACCAAAGTATTTGGAGAAAGATGGCTGATGACATCTGTGTCGTTTCAGGCTTTCTGGGTTCCTATGTCCTGGGGCTTGCTTTTCTCTGGGTTCAGCATTCATTCCTTCCTGGTGCTGGCTTCTCTTTCCTCTGGGTGCTGAGTTCCCAGGTTTTCAGCATCAAACTCTAACATCAGAAACCCCATCTCTGTCCTTTGCCATGCCTTTTATCTGTGAGTCCCCACCCACCAAGTGGTGGGGACACAACACCCTAATCATAACTCAATCATGCCCAGGTACAGATCAGATTACAAGCATAATCCAATATTTCTTCTTAGAAGTCATTAATTATATCAAACTGCCACAGAGCCCAAATTAGAGAAGCTAAACAGGATAGAAAGGTCTTATAGAACTCTGAATATAGAAACTGTTGGAAGAGGAAACATGTTTTTCTAAACTCCTTGAACTACCCAGTCACCACCAGGACTTCCTTCTCTTTGCAAGAGCTATGGTGGAAGTGCTATGTATGCTATGTATGTCAGCCAAATGAAGGCTGAAGCAAAGTACAAGAAATCTGTTGGCTTCTATAACAGGTGTTTATTTGGGGAGAAAGCTTACAGTTACAAGGTCCTAAAGTGTCCAACTCAAGGTACCATAAGAGGTATCTTCTCACAAAGTCCTTTGCAATGTGTTGAAGCAAGGTGGTTAATGATCTCTGAGACTGAAGGGCTCATTTCTTTCTGGGCCTTCTGTTTGTCAGGGCTCTGGTCTCTTCAGCTGCAAAGTATCAGATGAATGGTTCAGCTCTGCCTAGAGCTTTAGTAGTTTGAGACTTCTTTCTGTCATGTGGTAGGATGAAAATATGACCAAGTTTTCTCCTTTTCTGTGTCATGACAAAATTCTCTCATATGGCATCTATGGAGCTCTTTCTCTTTCCTTGTGTATCAACTTCTGTGTGTCTTCTTGAGAGACTGTCCAGTAATAAAGACTTCCAAGGGAGCAGGAATTCAACCTTTAGTTAAATCCTCTTGATGTGGTAAAATCAGAGCCCTAATCTTGATTTCATCACATAAACATAAAACTTTTAAATTTAATACAACCAAAGGCTAACACACCCAGAGGAAGAGACCAGTTAATGAACATAATCAATATATGTTTTTTGGAATTCATGAATATCAAACTGCTACACTCTAGGTGTGACAAGAGAGGGAAATGTAGGTTTAGTTTAAAACTCCATCTACTAGGCTGGGAAATTAAGATTCATGTTATTTTTCTGTAATTCCTAAATTAAAACTTTTGTAGCAGTTTGATATTATTGATGAATTCCAAAAAGAAATACTGGATGATGTTTGTAAACTGATCTTTTCCTTTGTGCATATTAGAGTGTATTGGATTCAGAAGTTTTACTTTTACTTGATTGAATAATGATTAAGACTTTCCCTGGGCCATATCAGTAGGATGTTGATTCCCTGACCTTTGGTGGGTGGTGATTCAATGTGTGACTGTACCACAGAGAAGGGATGTTTGAGTTTTGTGCTGAAGTCCCAGGAAGTAAGCACACAGAGGAGCTTTGTCATGAGGAAAGCAAGAAGGCCCTGGGTAGAGAAACAAGCTGTTCACCTGATAGTCTACAGCTGGCCTTGTGGAGATAGCAGAGGAGCTGAGCGTGAAGACAAGAAGCCCCAGGAAGAGAGGAACCCAGGAAGCCTGAAGTGTCAAAGATGTAGGCAGCCATCATGCTCAAACATGGGGCAATAGACTTGGTGAGGGAAGTAACTTACACTTTATGATAACGTTAAGCTTCTACCCCAAATAAGTGCCCTTTATAAAAACCAACCAAAATATTGGAGTAGTGCTCCAAAATGTATTCACCAAATGCAATGAATGTGCTGTGATGGTGAAAAAGGTTGATGTGGGAGGAATGAGGGGGTGGGGGTATGTGGGAACATTTTATATATATATTTTTTAATTTTTTAATTCATTTTGTAAAAATATTACATTAAAAAATATGAGGTCCCATTCAACCCCACCATCCCCACCCCACCACTCCCCCCGCCCCCCAGCAACACTCTCTCCCATCATCATGACATATCCATTGCATTTGGTAAGTATATCTCTGGGCATCACTGCACCTCATGGTCAATGGTCCACATCATAGCCCATACTCTCCCACGTTCCATCCAGTGGGCCCTGAGAGGATCTACAATGTCCGGTAATTGTCCCTGAAGCACCACCCAGGACAACTCCAAGTCCCGTAAATGCCTCCACATCTCATCTCTTCCTCCCATTCCCCGCACCCAGCAGCCACCATGGCCACTTTTCCCACACCAATGACACATTTCCTCTGCGGACCTTGGATTGGTTGTATCCATTGCACATCTATGTCAAGAGGAGGCTTAGATTCCACATGGATACTGGATGCAATCCTCCTGCTTTCAGTTGTATGCACTCTAGGCTCCATGGTGTGGTGGTTGACATTCTTCAACTCCATGTTAGGATGCCCTTCTTTGGAGCTGGTGTTTCTGCGTGATGGAAATGGACTCAGAGGGGATCTCTTTTCACAAGACTTCCATGCTACTTTATTGGAATTGTAGTTGGTGCTGAGTTTAAGATATATGTAGGGGATTTGAATCTCTGGACTGATAATATGACACCCAGGCCCAGAGCCTCAACAGACTTCAGCTCCTACACTTTGACTTATTGGACTTACTCCACTCAGCTAACATGGAGTTGAAGAAGGTCAACCACCACAACATGGAGCCTAGAGTGTCTACAACTAGAAGCGGGAAGAGTGCATCCAGTACCCATGTTGAATCTAAGCCCTCACTTGACATAGGTGTGCAATGGACACAACCAATCCAACGTCCACAGAGAAAATGTGAAACGGGTGTGGGAACGGTAGCCATGGGGGCTGCTGGGTGTGGGGAACGGGCGTTTTCGGGACGTGGAGTTGTCCTGGATAGTGCTTCACGGACAATTACGGGACACTGTAGATCCCCCCAGGGCCCACTGGATGGAACGTGAGAGAATCTGGGCTATGATGTGGACCATTGACTATGGGGTGCAGTGATGCTCAGAGATGAACTTACCAGGTGCAATGGATGTATCACGATGATGGGAGAGAGTGTTGCTGTGGGGGGAGTGGGGGGCGGGGGCGGTGGGGTTGAATGGGACCTCATATATATTTTTTAATGTAATTAAAAAAAAATAATAATAAATATTAAAAAAAAATTTGAAACAAAAAAAAAAAAAAAAAAAAGAAGGGCCATCTGACATGGGAGTGAACCCCGTCTGCCATGACCATAGAACCTGTGGGTCTCTTTAGCCCTCAAAAGAACCAATACCTGGGGTTGTATCTACTTTATCTGTCTCTGAGACTCTGCTCAGGTGTGCATAAGGGCAATCCTTCTGAAAGCCCCCAGACTCTTTTTTAGAGACTTGTAGCCATATAAACTCATTTCTCCTTTCCATTTCCCCCTTACATTAGGTCAAATGGCATTTTAAAGTCATGTTATTATATGTAGACAGGGATATTCTGCTGATCCGCATCGAACCTTGAATTCAAGGTCATTTTCCAGTTGCATCATCAGTTGGTACTTGGTAGTGATCCCTCGGTGCCAGGGAGGTTCATCCCCGGGTGTCATGTCCCACGCTGGGGGGAAGGCATTGCATTTACATACTGAGTTTGGCTTTGAGACTGGCCACATTTGAGTAACATGGAGGCTGTCAGGAGGAAATTCCCAGGCACAGTGCTGCTCTAGGCCTTGTTCTTATTTCAGGCATATAGGCTCACAAGCATAGTCATTAGTATCATGCTCTCACTGTTGGACCCTCATTCCTTCCTGGTCCTTACCGTTGCACCTGGGGGACTGCCGCTGCTCCCCTAGGGGCCACGACAGAGCACCCCCGGCCAGGAACACAGTACCCCCCCAGCTTTAGTTTTTAATTGTTGCCACTATGAGTATATCCAAACATTACGATGCACCCTGGACATATGCCCTGTATAGCTCCCTGTCAGTCCTATATCACCTGTCAATAGTGTCCTATACCAGTATTCCTCCGCCGCCACTGCTGAACCACTCTGTGATCCAAAACCTCCCAAAAATTGAAGCCCAATATAATGTCAGGATCCCTTACTAGCAAAATGGGATAAGGCGATGGGTTTAAAGGTCAAATACAGAATACATGTTGACTTGGGAAATTCGACATCCTATCTTTTTCTCTTTTTTTTTTTCCTAATTATTGAACTTCTCTTCACAAGAGCCCTAGACCACAGCAATTCATATATACAATATACAGTACTCCCACACATCCACCATAGAACCTTTTCCCTTCCACAGTGATATTCTTATAACTTATTCATATCATATTTACTTAAAGTGATGTACAGACTCTGAGACAATAGCTTTCAAACAAGGCAACATCCACGCTTACATTGTGGTCCATACGTTAGGATATACAGTTTTCTCAATTTTTAGTTATCCTATGTTTTACATTATGGTTTACATTATTAGTCTGTCGTCCCCTATATGTGTATGGTGTAATATTACATGTTTTATATCAATCCCTGTGCACTCTCGTGAAACTCCTCTCTTACCCCACATTTACTTTGCTTCCACACATTTAACATCCATTTTCCCATCCCTTTGGTGCCCACAGTGACAGCCAACCTCCATTTCCTGAGGTGCCACGTCCAGAGACACTTGCAACAGTGTTCAGGGCCCAACTTGCTCAACTGCCCCAATGCCCTGGGAGCCACCCTTACTCTCGAGAGATACGGTTCCCTCTATTTGATGGCATTAGTCCTCCCCAGGATGTGGGTTCACCCCCACCCTCACTACTTGGGTCTCTACCCAATGGTACCACCCACTATGACAAAATGAGCATTCAGACATTTCCCAGGAGCCCGTCCCGCATCAGACCATCCCCTCCGAGCATCCTAAACAAGTAACTCTCTTAATTATATTTTTTAAAAATTATTTATTTTTTTAAAAATTACATTAAAAAAATATGAGGTCCCATTCAACCCCACCGCCCCCACCCCCCACTTCCCCCACAGCAACACTCTCTCCCATCATCATGACACATCCATTGCACCTGGTAAGTTCATCTCTGAGCATCACTGCACCCCATAGTCAATGGTCCACATCATAGCCCAGACTCTCTCACGTGCCATCCAGTGGGCCCTGGGGGGATCTACAATGTCCCGTAATTGTCCGTGAAGCACTATCCAGGACAACTCCATGTCCCGAAAACGCCTCCACATCTCATCTCTTCCTCCCGTTCCCCACACCCAGCAGCCACCATGGCTACCCTTCCCACACCCATTCCTCATTTTCTCTGTGGACATTGGATTGGTTGTGTCCATTGCACACCTCTGTCAAGTGAGGGCTTAGATTCCACATGGGTACTGGATGCACTCCTCCCGCTTCCAGTTGTAGACACTCTAGGCTCCATGTTGTGGTGGTTGACCTTCAACTCCATGTTATATTTTGATACGATTTTCTCAGCATTTTACTTTCAACCAACACCTGACACTCTTCTATGTTCCTATGCTACCCTTCCCTCCCCCCACTTTTTGGGCAATATTACCCATCCGCCCATCCCCAGCCCCCTCATACCCGCAAAGCCCCACCCAAAGGCAACCCCTTGCCCCCATTTTATCTCTTCTTTGTGTTCATACTTACCGACAGCTCATCATAAATTCCACCCCTGCAGACGTCGGCTCACATCCTTCCTCCACCCCCCGATTTCCTGTATCTCAAGGTTCAAAGTCTAAGTGTTCTATACATTACAAAATGTATAAGCTCATCTTATCTTTCAGCCTTTAACAGCTTCAACCCATTTGCCAGGAACTCCCAATCACTGCATTCCTTAGGTTCCTTAGGTTGCAAGTGTAGCCATGGAGACAGCTCATCTCTGTATTTCAAAAAGAGGTTTTGAATATGTTTGTAAACTGGTCTGTCCCTCTGGGCATTATACCTTTTTTTTTTAAAAAAGATTTATTTATTTATTTCTCTCCCCTTTCCCCCCCTCTCCCCGGTTGTGTCTATTTGCAGTGTCTTCTTCTTTGTCTGCTTCTGTTGTTGTCAGTGGCACAGGAATCTGTGTTTCTTTTTTGTTGCATCATCTTGTTGTGTCAGCTCTCCGTGTGTGCAGTGCCATTCCTGGGTAGGCTGCACTTTCTTTTGCGCTGGGTGGCTCTCCTTATGGGGCACATTCCTTGCACATGGGGCTCTCCTATGGAGGGACACCCCTGCGTGGCAGGGCACTCCTTGTGTGCATCAGCATTGTGTATGGGCCAGCTACACATGGGTCAAGGAGGCCTGGGGTTTGAACCGCAGACCTCCGATATGATATACCCTTTTGATTGTATTAAACTCAGAGGTTTCACTTTTACTTTATTAAATCAATATTGAAAATTTGATTCGACCACATTATTAGGGCAAATTATAGTTGAGTTACCACCCCCTTGTTGGACTATATAAACAGAAACTCATTCAAGAATTAGTAAGTAGGTTCAGACAATAACGCAGAGGAAGAGAAGCAGCTCCATAGCTACAGCAGAGGCCACAGAAAGAGAGATGAGACTGATAGCTTGCAGGTGAAGAGAACAGAGCAGGTGAGAAAGCCTGAGAGACAAGTCTTATATCACTCTACAGGTGAGAGGAAGAAGACTGAATGCTCACAGACATCACCTACCATATTGCTTCAATACATGGCAGCATAGTTTTTTGAGACACTACCTCTTATGGCACTGTGAGTTGGACATTTTAGACCCTTGTGACTGTAATCTTCCACCCCAAATAAATACTCTTTATAAAAGCCAAAACATTTCTGGTACTTTGTATCAGCACTACTTTTGGCAAACACAGAATTTGTTATCAGGGATAGGAGGTGCTTTTGCAATTACCAAAAATACAGTAACCATTTTATGAAAGGGTAAAGGATATTTTTTGGAGAAATCATGAGATGCTTGATAGAAAAGGCCTAGATTGCTTTGAAGAGAGTGTTGGTAGGAAAATGTACACTAAAGAGACTATTTAAGAGCCCTTAGAAGTAAATGATGAAACTATTACTGGAAACTGGAGGAGAGATGATCCATGTTTGAAAGTCTCAGAGAACTTAGCAAGATAGACTCCTGATGTTGCATGGAAGGCAGAATTTCAAAACTACAAGCTTGGAAATTTAGCCAAGGAGATTTCCAAACTAAATATGGAAAATTCACCCTGTCTTGTTCTTGAAGCTTCTAGCAAAGTGTTATAGGAAAGATATAAGCTGATATCTGAACTGTTGGGTAAAAAGAAACAAGAAACTGATTCTGGGAATTGTGAACCTCTGGAAATCAAGTCCCCAGATGATAGTGCCCAATCTGAGAACTTAAATAAGCCTGTAAATCAGTATTAACAATGAAGTTATCCAGGAAAGACTTGTGGAAAGTCTGACTCTCTGATGGCTTGGACCCATGATTCCTACATGCTAAACTAACAAGCTTTTTGAGAGAACTGTCAGTCTGGACTAAAAGGCAAAGAGAGAGGAAAGATGGAAAGGAAAAGGGCTTTCAGAGTAAACCATGGAAGCTGAATTCTGGAATTAAGGCATCTCCTTGTCCCAAGAGGAGAATACAACCCATGTGTATAGAGAGGGTGTGTTTGCCCTGGCAGTTGAAGCAGGTGGATTTTCCATCCCTATGTTCAGGGAGAGTTTTGCTGCCCCAGGCCACAGAAAGGGTGGAGCACATTCCACAAGAGTTAGGGAGAGTGAGATCAACATCCCATATGTCTAAGAGGGGCAGGCTTGTCCCCCATAGGTTAGGGAAGGCCAGGTTGCCAATTACTTGCTCTGAGAGAGTTGGACCTGTATGTCAGAGATCAGGGAGAAACTTGCTGTCACCTTACTGCATAAGGGGATTCAGACATTAATTCCAAGATTGGGGAAGGAGTGTCCAAAACCCCAATGTTCTTGGAGGCTGACATCTGGAGCTTTGTTGCCACCCAGACGCTTGATGAGGGTGCAACCAGGAAAATGGCCATTGGGCAAGTCTGTGGAAAGTGTTGGTCCCCATCAGGCCCAAGCGAAAAGGAACAACCATCTTGAGAATGACTCAAAGTTTGAATCTAATGGAGCATGAAGTGCAAATTTATGTAATCGTAGGGACCCACGACTCATGTTTCCCTCCCAATTTCTCTTTATGGTAATGCAAATATTTTTCCTTTGTCCCTTTGTATATTGGAAGCAGAAAAATTGTTTTATAGCTTTTAGAGGCCTACAGCAAGACAGGGCATTGCCCAAAGGCAAACTGTATTTCTACCTGTGATATGATTTTATACTTATCATTGTTATTGCTTAAGTTTTTTTTTTAATATTGTAATGTCTTTTTGGAATTCAGAGGGTGCAAGTTTGATATTAGTTATGAATTCCAAAATGTGATATTGATTATATGTGTAAACTGGTCTGTTCCTCTGGGGGTGATACCCCTTCGATTGTATTAAATTCAGAGGTTTCACTTTTACATTATTAGACAAGAAGGGACTTGATTTGACCACATCATTAGGATGACTCAGAGCTGAGTTCCCACCCTCTTGGTGGGCTACATAAATGGATGTTCAATCAAGAATATGTAAGTACATGCACAGAACACAGAGGAAGAGAGACAGGCTCATAGACAAGGAAGAGGCCTTGGGAAGAGAAGTGACCTAATAGTTTGCAGCTGAGGAGAACAGAGCAGCTTGGAAGCCATGAGAGATGAGTTTTATGCCAGCCTACACGTGGAATCACAAGAATCTGGGGATACAGAGCCTAAAGAGAAAGAAAGGTCAAAATCTCACAGATGTTGCCCACCATTTTGCTTCAATATGTGGCAAAAGATGTTGGTAAGAAAGTACCTTTTGAATTGGACTCTTTAGGGCATTGTGAGTGTAAGCTTCTACCACAAGTACATGAACTTTATAAAAGCCAAAGCATTTCTGGTATTTTGCATCATGATCCCTTTAGGCTGACTAATTAACCACATTAACAAATTGAAGGAAAAATTTCCCATGATCATCTCAATTGATGGAGATAATGAATTAGAAAAAATCCAACATTCTTTCTAGAAAAAACACTTCAAAATATTGGAATAGAAGGAAAATTCCTCAATATGATAAACAACATATGAAAAAAACACAGCCAACTTTTTACTCAGTGGGGAAAGGTTGAAAGCTTTCTAACATCAGAAACTAGACAAGGATGCCCACTCTCACCACTGTTATTCAACATTATACTAGAAGTTCTAGCTAGAACAATTAGATCACATTGAGAATCTTGGTGTCTAGAAGAGAGACAGGTATGTTAACAAATGGGTCCTAAAGTTCTGTAGATGCAAAATTAGAAATCTTTATGTACTTCCATATGTTCCAAAGAAAAGAGTGTTGGATTCTATCCAGAGGGGACAGTGGGTGTTCTGGGGGAGGTAAAGCTTGTTCTGTCTGGAAAGATGTAAAAAAATCAAAGGTGGAATAGTGTGTGGTACTCATGGTGGGTGAAGCAGCAGTAGCATTGACCTAGGGTGTGAAACAGCAAGGAATGTTTGAATAACTGCAGAAATCCTGGTAACTATGGTTTTCAGGTGTGTGGAAAGAGAATCGTGAGAAAAGAGAGACAGAGATAAGGACTTTGAAATTTACCTTGTAGGGATTCATAAGCCATAGGCTTGTCAATTATATTTATTTATATATATATATTAGTTTACTTCCTGTTTTTTGTCTTTAATTTTAATAATACATTCAAAAAATATGAGGTCCTCATATACCCCCCACCCCCCTCACGCCACTCCTCCCCCCGTAACAACAATTTCCTCTATCATCATGTGATATTCTTTGCATTTGGTGAATACATCTCTGAGCACCGCTGCACCTCATGGTCAATGGTCCACATCATAGCCCACACTCTCCCACATTCCACCCAGGGGGCCATGGGAGAACATAGAGTGTCTGGTAACTGTTCCTGCAGCACCACCCAGGACAGCTTCAGGTCCCGAAAATACCCAAACATCTCATCTCTTCCTCCCACTCCCTACCCACAGCAGTCACCATGACCAACTTTCTCCCCTCCAATGCCATATTTTCTTCGATTACTAATCACAATAGTTCATGAATAGAATATCAGTAAGTGCACTCTAATCCATACTCTATTCCTCCATCCTGTGGACCTTTGAATGGTTGTGCCCACTCCACGTCTATGTCAAGACGGGGGCTTAGATTCCACATGGATGCTGGATGCAATTCTCCCGCTTTCAGTTGTAGGCACTCTTTGCTCCCTGGTGTGGTGGTTGACCTTCTTCACCTCTGTAGGTAGAGCAGCAGAGACATTCAGCCTGGCTATGTTGCGAGTGACTAGATGAGCACATCCTCTAAGTCCACAGGCTTTTGGGCACACCCAAAAGATGGTGCATTGGCACTAAGCCAAATGTCTCCAGCCCCACCTCACCCTCCTCCTGAAAGCCCTCCACCTATCAGCTATGCCCGTAAGCAAAACCGCTATATAAACACTGCAACTTCCAGAATAAAGCAGACACGTGTCATGAACCCGTCTCCAGAGTGAGTGTATCTCCATCGTCCTTACCCCAACAAGCCTCCCTCATTCAACACACCTCCATGTTAGCTGAGTGGGATAAGTCTAATAAACCAGAGTGCAGGAGCTCAAGTCTGTTGAATCTCAGGGCCTGGCAATCACACGGTCAGTCCAGAGACTCAGATCCCGTGGGTATACATTAAACACCAGCACCAACTACAGTTCTGGTAAAAGTAACAGGAGAGACTTGTGAACAAAGATCACATCTGAGTCCAGCTCCATCACACAGAAACACAAATTCCAAAGTAGAGCCAACTGACATGGCACTGAACTCCATCTGCCATGACCATAGAACCTGTGGGTCTCTGTAGCTCTCAGAAGAACCAATACCTAGGGTTGTATCTACTTTATCTGTCTCAGGGACTCTGCTAATTTGTGCATAAGGGCCACCCCTCTGATAACCTACTAGCTCTTTTTGGAGACTCATAGCCATATAAACTCAGTTGTCTTTCCATTTCCCCCTTTTATTCAGGTCAAAAAGCATTTTTAATTCCTGGTATTATAGGTAGATTGAGATATTCTGCTGGTATGAGTTGACCCTTTTATTCAAGGCATTTTCTAGTTACATCATCAGGTGGTACTTGGTAGTAATCCCTCAGTGCCAGTGAGTCTCATCCCCGGGAGTCATGTCACATGCTGGGGGGAAGGCAACGCATTTACATGCTGAGTTTGGCTTCGAGACTGGCCACATTTGAGGAACATGGAGGGTCTCAGGAGGTAAGTCTTAGGCACCCTACAGCTGTCAGCCTTGTTCTTATTTCAGGTGGACAGGCTCACAAGCATAGTCATTTCTATCGAGGGTTCATTGTTGGACCTTCCTTCTTTTTTGGTCTTTGCCGTTGCACTTGGGGGATTGTTGCTGTTCTTTTAGGGACTGTTATAGAGCTCTCCTGGCTAGGATCTCATCACTCCCTCAGTTGTTGTTTTTAATTGTATCCACTATGAAAATATCCAAACATTTTTATGTACCCTGGATATATGCCCTGCAGAAATCCCTGCCAACCATGTGTCCCCTGTCAATAACATCCCACACCAGTATTCCTCCCCTGCCACTCTTGAACCTCTCTGTGATCCAAAATTTCTTCAAAAGTGAAGCCCAATATATTGCCAGGTTCCATTAATAGTAAAATGGAATATAATGATGAGTTTAAAGGTTAGATATAGAATATATATTAATTTAGAAAAATTAAGGTAAAAATAAATTGGGGTATCAAAAAATTTAAAAATGCAAAAGCTTTGTTTTTGATGTTTTGCATACTATCAGTGCAATAAGTGTTTCCCTGTATGCAAATGGGAAAGGCAACTACTTCCGTCTTTTCCTCAGTGTTGAAGTCCTTTTTCTTTCCTTTTTTCTAATTATTAAGCTTATCTTCACAAAAGTTTTAGATCACAGTAATTCATATATACAATATACAGTACTCCCACATATCCAACACAAAACCCTTTTCCCTTCCACAGCAATAATCTTTTTTCATATTCATACTATATTTACTGAAACTGATGTACAGATATTAAGACAATAGCTTTCAAACAAGGTAACATTTGTGTTTACATTGTGGTTTATATTTTAGACTACAGAATTTTCTAACTTTTAAATTATCTTATGTTTTACATTATGATTTACATTTTAGCCTATTGGTCCCTTTATATTTGTGGTATAATTTTACATGTCTTATATCCATCCTTGAATAATCTTGTGGAACACTTCTATTGCCTACACTGTTACATTGGTTCCATCTATTCAATACCTCTTTCCCCTCCCCTTAGAGCCCACAGTGACAGTCAATCTTCATAGCTTGAAAGGACATGTTCGGAGATAGTTGCAACAGTGTTGAGGGCTTGACATGCTCAACTGCCCTACTGCACTGGGAGCCACCAATTCTTTCAAGAGATACAATTCCCTCTATTTGAGAGAATCAGTTCACCCCAGGATGTGCGTATACTTCACTCCCATTATATGGGTCTTTATCCAATGATAAAACCCACTATGGCAAAATGAGCATTCACATATTCCCTAGGAGCCTGTCTGGCATCAGATTATCCCCCTTAAGCATCCTAAACAGGTAAACTTCCTTATTCTATGTTTGAAAAACTTTTCTCAGCATTATACTCGCAACAAATACCTGACAATCTCCTATGTTCATATGTTGCCTCACCGTCCCTCCAATTTCTTGGGCAATAATACCCATCCTCCCATCCCTAGGCTCCCTCAAGCCCAAAAACCCCACCCAAAAGTAACTCTATACCTCCATTTTATCCCTTCTTTGTATAAATACTTGCCTCCAGCTTATCATAGATTTCACCCAGGTAGGTGTCAGTTTACATCCTTCCTCTAACCCCCAAGTTCCTGTAAGCCTATCATCCAGTCTCTAGCTCTCTGAGGCAGCTTGGTTAACTTATTTCATATCATTGAGGTCATGTAGTATTTCTCCTTCAATGCCTGGGTTGCTTCACTCAAAATAAGGTTCTCAAGATTCATCCATGTTATCATGTGTGTTTGTAGTGTATTCATTTTTAGAGCCGAGCAGTATTCCATACAATGTATATACCACAATTTATTTATCTATTCATCATTCATCTGTTGATGGGCATTTGGGTGGATTCCAAGTTTTGGCAATAGTGAACCATGTTACTACGAACATTGGTGTGCATATATCGGTTTGTGTCCTTGTTTTCAGTTCTGCTGTGTATATGCCCAGCAGTGGAATTGCTGAGTCATATGGCAAATCTATGGCTACTTTTTTGAGAAACCACCAAACTGTCCTCCAGAATGGCTGGATCCTTCTGCATTCCCACCAGCAGTGGATGAGTGTTCCCATTCCTCCACATCCTTTCCAGCATTTGTAGTCTTCTGGTTTTTTTCATAGCTGCCAATCTTATGGGAATAAGATGGTTTCTCATTGTAGTTTTGGTTTGCATTTCCCTGATAGCTAGAGATTTGGAGCACTTTTTCATGTGCTTTTTGCCATTTGTATTTCTTCTTTGGAGAAGTGCCTGTTTAAATCTTTTCTCCATTTTTAAAATGGGTTGTTTGTCTTTTTATTTTTAAGATATAGGAGTTCTTTATATATACAGGTTATGAGTTTCCTATCAGATATATGGTTACCAAATATTTCCTCCCATTGTGTAGGCTCTCATTTCACTTTCTTAACAAACTCCTTTGAGGTGCAGAAGGCTTTAATTTCGAGGAAGTCCCATTTATCTATTTGTTCTTTTGCTGCTCGTGTTTTGGGTGTGAAGTTCATAAAGCCATTTGCTATTACAAGGTCTTGTATATACTTCCCTACACTGCTTTCCTAAGTCTTTATGGTCTTGGCTCTTAGATTTAGGTCTTTGATCCATTTTGAGTTGATTTTGTATAAATATGAGGTGGTAATCCTCTTTCATTCTTTTACATATGAATATCCAGTTCTCCAGGCACCATTTGTTGAATACTCCATTCTCTCCCAGTTGAGAGGGTTTGGTGGCTTTATTGAATATTATATGCCTATATATGTGAGGATCTATATCAGAACTCTCAATTTGTTTCCATTGGTCTGTGTGTCTCCTTGTACCAATACCATGCTGTTTTCACTACTGTAGCTTTGTATTATGTTTTGAAGTCAGGTCAGTTTTGGTAGGATAGACATTTTAATAATATTTAGTCTTCCTACCCATGAACAGGGAATATTTTTCCATTTGTTTAGGTCTTCATTGATTTCCTTGAACAGTGTTGTGTAGTTCTCTGTGTATAAGTTTTTTACATCTTTAGTTAAATTTATTCCTAGGTATTTGATTTTTTTATTGACTTTTGCAAATGTTATTTGCTTCTTGATTTCCTCCTGAACTTGCTCATTATTTGTGTACAGAAATGCTACTCGTTTTTGCACGTTCATCTTATAACATACAACCTAACTTTTCACATTTATGAGTTCTAGAAGGTTTGTTGCAGACTTCTCAGGGTTTTCTATATATAGGATCATGTCATCTACAAATAATGAAATTTTGACTTCTTCCTTTCCAATTTGAATGCCTTTTATATCTGGTTCTTGCCTCAGTGCTTGAGCAAGTACATCTAAGACAATGTTAAATAAAAGAGGTGATAGTGGGAATCCTTGTATTGTTCTGATCTTAGAGGGAAGGATTTTAGGATTTCACCATCATAAACGATGTTGGCTGTGCTTTTTCACATATACTCTTTATCATGTTCAGAAAATTTCCGTGTATTCTGATATTTTGCAGTGTTTTTATCAAGAAAATGTGCTGTATTTTGTGAAATGCTTTCTCTGCATCTATAGATATAATCATGTGATTTTTTCCCTTCAATCTGTTTATATGGTGTATTACATTGATTGATTTTCTTATGTTGAACCATCCTTGCATACCCGGAATAAATCCCACTTGGTTATGGTGTATAATTCATTTAATGTGTTGTTGAATATGGTTAGTAATTATTTTGTTGAGGATTTTTGCATCTAGGTCCATTAGAAGAAATTGGTCTGTAATTTTCCTTTCTTGTGCTGTCTTTGGCTTTGGTACTAGGGTAATGTTGGCATCATAGAAGGAGTTAGGCAATATTCTTTCTGTTTTGATTTTTTGGAAGAGTTTCAGCAGCATTGGTGTTAGTTCTTTCTGGAATGTTTTGTAGAATTCACCTGTGAAGCCGTCTAGCCCTGGGCTCTTAGTTGGGAGGCTTTAAATGACTGATTCTATCTCTTTACTTCTGATTGGTTTGTTGAAATCATCAATTTCTTCTTTCATCAGTACAGGCTGCTTATGTGTTTCTACAAATTTTTCCATTTCCTCTGAATTGTCATTTTTTGTTGGAATATAATTTTACTTTTTTTTTTTTTGGAGAGGATGTGAGAATTATTTTATTTTATTTTTTTATTTTTATTTGTTTATTGATTTTGTAATATTATTACATTAAAAATATATATGTAAGGTCCCATTCAACCCCACCCCCCCACCCCACCTCTGCCCCCCCCCCAGCAACACTCGTTCCCATCATCATGACACATCCATTGGATTTGGTAAGTACATCTTTGGGCACCACTGCACCTCATAGTCAATGGTCCACATCATGGCCCATACTCTCCTCCATTCCATCCAGTGGGCCCTGTGAGGATTTTCAATGTCCAGTGATTGCCTCTGAAGCACCATCCAGGGCAGCTCCATGTCCCAAAGACGCCTCCACCTCTCATCTCTTCCTGCCTTTCCCCATACCCACCAGCCACCATGTCCACTTTTCCCAATCCAATGCCACCTCTTCTATGTGGACATCGGATTGGTTGTGTCCATTGCACCTCTATGTCAAGAGGAGGCTCAGATTCCACATGGATGTTGGATGCAATCCTCCCACTTTCAGTTGTAATCACTCTAGGCTTCATGGTGTGGTGGTTGTCCTTCTTCAACTCCATCTTAGCTGAGTGTGGTAAGTCCAATAAATCATATTGTAGGTGCTGGAGTCTGTTGAGGCTCAGGACCTGGCTATCACATTGTCAGTCCAGAGATTCAAATCCCCTAAATATATCTTAAACCCCAACATTAACTGCACCTCCAGCACATTAGCATGAAAGTCTTATGAAGGAAGATCCCATCTGAGTCCAGATTCATCACACATAAACACCAGTTCCAAAAAGGGGCCATCTGACCTGGTAGTTAACCCCATCGGCCATGACCATAATTCCCATGGGTCTCTTTAGCCCTCGAAGGAACCGATATCTGGGGGTTGTATCTGCTTTATCTGTCTCTCTGACTCTGCTCAGTTGTGCATGAGGGCAATCCTTCTGCCAGCCTCCAGACTCTTTTTTAGAAACTCGTAGCCATATAAACTCATTTCTCTGTTCCATTTCCCCCTTACTTTAGGTCAAACAGCATTTTAAAGTCATGTTATTTTATGTAGACAGGGATATTCTGCTGATCTGCATTGAACCTTCCGTATAAGGTCATTTTCCAGTTGCATCATCAGTTGGTAGTTGATAGTGGTCCCTCGGTGCCAGGGAGGCTCATCCCCGGGTGTCATGTCCCACGCTGGGGGGAAGGCATTGCATTTACATGCTGAGTTTGGCTTCGAGACTGGCCACATTTGAGTAACATGAAGGCTGACAGGAGGAAATTCCCAGGCACAATGTTGCTCTAGGCCTTGTTCTTATTTTAGGCTTATCAGCTCACAAGCATAGTCATTAGCATCAGGGGCTCACTGTTGAACCCTCACTCCCTCCCGGTCCCCGCCACTGTACCTGGGAGACTGTCGCTGATCCCCTAGGGACCACAACAGAGCACCACTGGCCAGGAACCCAGTACCCCCCCTGCTGTGGTTTTTAATTGTTGCCACTATGAGTATATCCAAACATTACCATGCACCCTGGACATATGTTCTGTACAGCTCCCTGTCAGCCATATATCACCTGTCATTGGTATCCCATACCAGTATCCCTCCATTGCCATTGTTGAAACCCTCTGTGATCCAGAACTCCCCGAAATTTGAAGCCCAATATAATGTCATGGTCCCTTACTAGGGAATGGCATATAGCGATGGATTTAAAGGTTAGATAAAGAACTTGGATAAAGTTAGATAAAGAACTTAGATAAAGAATGTTGACTTGAAAAAATTCTACATCCTTTTTTTTTTTTTTTTTTTTCCCCTAATTATTCAGCTTCTCTTCACAGGAGTCCTAGACCACAGCAATGCATATATATAATATACAGCACTCCCATACATCCACCACAAAACCTTTTTCCTTCCACAGCGATACTCTTACACCCTATTCACATCATATTTACTTAACGTGATGTACAGAGTCTGAGACATTAGCTTTCTAACAAGGTGACATCTGTGCTTACATTATGGTGCATACTTTAGGATACACAGTTCTTTACATTCTTAGTTATCCTATGTTTTACATTATGGTTGACATTATCAGTCTGTCATCTCCTATATGTTATGGTGTAATATTACATGTTTTATATCCATCCTTGTGTACTCTCAAGAAACTCCTCTCTTACCCCCCATTTACCTTGGTTCCACACATTTAACGTCCATTTTCCCTTCCACCTTGGTGCCCACAGTGACAGCCAACCTCCGTTTCCTGAGGAGCCACTTCCAGAGATAGATGGAATAGTGTTCAGGGCCTAACTTGCTCAACTGCCCCAATGCCCTGGGAGCCACCCTTTCTCTCGAGGGATACAGTTCCGTCTATTTGGTGGCATTAGTCCTCCCCAGGATGTGGGTCCACCCCCACTCTCACTACTTGGGTTTCTACCCCATGGTGACACCCACTCTGGCAGAATGAGCATTTAGACATTCCCCAGGAGCCCGTCCTGCATCAAACCCTCCCCTCCGAGCATTCTAAACAGGTAACCCTCTTTATTATATTTTGATATGATTTTCTCGGCATTTTACTCTCCACCAACACCTGACCCTCTCCTGTGTTCGTACGCTACCCCTCCCTCCCCCCACTTTTGGGCAATGTTACCCATCCGTCCCTTCCCAGCCACCCTCAAAACCATAAAGCCCCAACCAAAGGCAACACCTTGCCCCCCTTTTATCTCTTCTTTGTGTTCATACTTACCACCATCTCATCTTAAATTCCACCCCTGCAGACATTGGCTCATATCCTTCCTCCACCCTCCGATTTCCTGTAAGCCTATCGTTCAGTCTCTTGCTATCTAAGGCAGCTTGTTTATTTCATATCATTGAGGTCATGTAGTATTTGTCCTTCAATGTCTGGGTTGCTTCACTCAACATAAGGTTCTCAAGATTCATCCATGTTATCACATGTGTTTGTAGTGTGTTTGTTCTTACAGCCGAGTAGTATTCCATTGTGTGTATATACCACATTTTATTGATCCACTCATCTGTTGATGGGCATTTGGGTTGATTCCAACTTTTGGCAATAGTGAACAATGCTGCTATGAACATTGGTGTACATATATCTGTTTGTGTCCTTGTTTTCAGTTCTGCTGGGTATATACCCAGCAGTGGTATTGCTGGGTCATATGGCAAATCTATGGCTAGTTTTTTGAGAAACCGCCATACTGTCCTCCAGAACGGTTGGATCCTTCTGCATTCCCACCAGCAGTGGATGAGTGTTCCCCTTCCTTCACATCCTCTCCAGCACTTGTATTATTCTGTTTTTTTCATAGCTGCCAATCTTACGGGTGTAAGATGGTATCTCATTGTAGTTTTAATTTGCATTTCCCTGATAGCTAGAGATTTGGAACATTTTTTCATGTGCTTTTTTGCCATTTGTATTTCTTCTTCAGAGAAGTGTCTGTTTAAGTCTTTTTCCCATTTTTTAAATGGGTTGTTTATCTTTTTATTTTCAAGATATAAAAGTTCTTTATATATGCACGTTATAAGTTTCTTATCAGATATATGATTGCCAAATATTTTCTCCCACTGTGTGGGCTCCCTTTTTACTTTCTTGACAAACTCCTTTGAGGTTCAGAAGGCTTTAATTTTGAGGTAGTCCCATTTATCTATTAGTTCTTTTGCTGCTCGTGATTTTGGTGAGATGTTCATAAATCCATTTCCTATTACAAGGTCCTGTAGATGTTTCCCTACACTGCTTTCTAAGGTTTTTATGGTCTTGGCTCTTCTTTGTAGGTCTTTGATCCATCTTGAGTTGATCTTTGTATAAGGTGTGAGATGGTAATCCTCTTTCATTCTTCTACATATGGCTATCCAGTTCTCCAGACACCATTTGTTGAATAGGCCACTCTCTCCCAGTTGAGAGGTTTTGGTGGCTTTATCGAATATTATGTGGCTGTATATGTGAGGTTCTATATCAGAGCTTTCAATTCAATTCCATTGGTCTATGTGTCTCTCCTTATGCCAATACCATGCTGTTTTCACCACCGTAGCTTTGTAGGATGTTTTGAAGTCAGGTAGTGTGATTCCTCCAATTTCGTTTTTCTTTTTCAGTATGTCTTTGGCTATTCGGGGTCTCTTTCCTTCCCAAATAAATTTCATAGTTAGTTTTTCTAGTTCCTTAAAGAAGGCTGTGTTAACTTTTATTGGGATTGCATTGAATGTGTAGATCAGTTTTGGTAGGATAGACATCTTAATAATATTCAGTCTTCCTATCCATGAACAAGGAATAGTCTTCCATTTATTCAGGTCTTCTTTGATTTCCTTGAACAATCTTGTATAGTTCTCGGTGTATAAATTCTTTACCTCTTTAGTTAAATTTATTCCTAAGTATTTGATTTTTTTATTTACTATTGTGAATGGTATTTGTTTCTTGATTTCCTCCTGATCTTGCTCATTATTAGTGTACAGGAATGCTACTGATTTTGCGCAGTGATCTTATAACCTACGACTTTACTAAACTCATTTATGAGTTCTAGAATCTTCGTTGTAGATCTCTCAGGGTTTTCTATGTATAGGATCATGTCATCTGCAAATAATGAAATTTTGACTTCTTCCTTTCCAATTTGAATGCCTTTTATTTCTGGTTCTTGCCTCAGTGCTCGAGCAAGTACTTCTAAGACAATGTTAAATAGGAGTGGAGACAGTGGGCATCCTTGTCTTGTTCCTGAGTTTAGAGGGAAGGAGTCTAGGATTTCTCCATTGTAAACAATATTGGCTTTAGGTTTTTCATATATACTCTTTATCATGTTCAAAAAATTTCCTTGTATTCCAATCTTTTGGAGTGTTTTTATCAAGAAAGGGTGCTGTATTTTGTCAAATGCTTTTTCTGCATCAATAGATATAATCATGTGATTTTTTTTCCTTCAATCTGTTTATATGGTGTATTACGTTGATTGATTTTCTTATGTTGAACCATCCTTGCATACCTGGGATGAATCCCACTTGGTCATGGTGTGTAATACGTTTAATGTGTTGTTGAATACGATTAGCAAGTATTTTGTTAAGTATTTTTGCGTCTAGATTCATTAGAGAAATTGGTCTGTAATTTTCCTTTCTTGTGATGTCTTTGTTTGGCTTTGGTACTAGGGTAATGTTGGCATCATAGAAGGAGTTGGGTAATGTTCTTTCTGTTTCGATTTTTTGGAATAGTTTCAGCAGGATTGGTGTCAGTTCTTTCCGGAATGTTTTGTAGAATTCACCTGTGAAGCCATCTGGCCCTGGGCTCTTCTTAGTTGGGAGATTTTTAATAACTGATTCTATCTCTCTGCTTGTGATTGGTTTGTTAAGATCATCAATTTCTTCTTTTGTCAATATGGGCTGCTTATGTGTTTCTATGAATTTGTCCATTTCCTCTAGATTTTCATTTTTGTTGGAATATAGTTTTTCAAAATATCCTCTTATGATAGTCTTTATTTCTGTGGGTTCAGTGGTGATATCGCCTTTCTCATTTCTTATTTTGTGTATTTGCATCTTCTCTCTTTTTTTCTTTGTTAGTGTTGCTAAAGGTTTGTCAATTTTGTTAATCTTCTCAAAAAACCAGCTCTTGGTCTTGTTTATCTGTTCAAGTGCTTTCTTATTTTCTATTTCATTTAGTTCTGCTCTTATCTTTGTTATTTCTTTCCTTCTTCTTCCTGTTGGGTTACTTTGTTGTTGTTTTTCTAATTCCTTCAAATGTGCAGTTAGTTCTTCAATTTTTGTTCTTTCTTCTTTTTTGATATATGAATTTATGGCTATAAACTTCCCTCTCAGTACTGCTTTTGCTGCATCCCATAAATTTTGGTATGTTGTGTTATCATTATCATTTGTTTCAAGGTAGTCATTGATTTCTTTTGAGATTTCCTCTTTGATCCACTGTTTTTCTAAGAGTGTGCTGTTTAATTTCCAAATCGTGGTGTGAAATCTGGGCTTCTGTCCCTTGCAAATCTCCAGCTTGACTCCACTGTGGTCAGAGATAATGTTTTGTATGATTTCAATCTTTCTGAATTCGTTCAGCCTTTCTTTGTGGCCTAGCATATGATCTATCTTGGAGAATGATCCATGTGCGCTTGAGAATAATGTATATCCTGCTGTGTTTGGGTGTAGCAATCTATATATATCTAGTAGATCCAGCTCCTCTAATATACTATTCAGATGTTTTGTTTCTTTGGTGATTCTCTTTTGAGATGTTCTGTCCAGAGTTGATAGTGGTGTATTAAAATCCCCCACTATAATTGTAGATGTATCTGTTCTTTCACTTAATTTTTCCAGCGTTTGCCTGACGTATTTAGAGGCACCCTTGTTAGGGGCATAGATATTTATGATTGTTCGATCTTCTTGACAGATTTTCCCTTTCACTAAAATGTAGTATCCTTCTTTGTCTCTCACAATTGTTTCACATTTAAAGTCTATTTTGTCTGATATTAATATAGCTACTCCTGCCTTTTTTTGGTTATTGTTAGCTTGTATGATTGTTTTCCAGCCATTCACTTTCAATCTCCATGCGTCTCTGGGTCTAAGATGTGTCTCTTGTAGACAGCATATGGATGGGTCATATTTCCTTATCCAATGTCCCAGTCTGAATCTTTTGATAGGTGAGTTTAATCCATTGACATTCAGTGTTATTACTATCAAGGAATTATTTGTGTTAGCCATATTTTGATTGGATTTGTGTTTGTCATATTTTGTTTGTATATTTTTTTTTGTCTTTTTTGTTATTGTTGTTGGTCTTATACTCTCCTCTAACTCTGCCTTTCCTGTTTTTTCCTTTCTTCCTGTAGAACTCCCTTTAGAATTTCTTGAAGGGGACGTTTCTTGTTGGTATACTCTTTCAGTTTCTGTTTGTCTGCGAATATTTTGAATTCTCCATCATGTTTGAATGCTAATTTAGCTGGATAGAGTATTCTTGGTTGGAAATTTCTTTCCTTTAGTACCTTGACTATATCATACCACTGCCTTCTTGCCTCCATGGTTTCAGAAGAGAAATCAGCACTTAATCTAATTGAGCTTCCCTTGTATGTGATGGTTTTCTTTTCTCTTGCTGCTTTTAGGATTTTCTCTTTGTCTTGAGCATTGGATAATTTGACAAGTATATGTCTTGGGGTGGGCCTGTTGGGGTTTATGACTTGTGGAGTGCGCTGTGCTTCTTGGATATGTACATCTGTCTCTTTCAGTAGATTTGGGAAGTTTTCAGCCATTATTTCCTGCAACATTCCTTCTGACCCCTTTCCCTTCTCTTCACCTTCTGGAATGCCTATAATACGTATGTTTGAGCGTTTTGCATTGTCATTCAGGTCCCTAAATCCTAATTGGATTTTTTCTATCTTCTTATTGACCCCTTCTACTATCTGTTTGATTTCTGAAGTACTGTCTTCCACATCACTAATTCTCTGCTCTGTCTCTTCTAGTCTGCTGATATTTGCTGCAAGTGTATTTTTGATTTCTTGAACTGTGGTGTTCATTCCCATCATATCTGTTATGTTTTTGCGTATGTCTGCAATTTCCCCTCCAAGTGATGTCTTCATGTTGTTAACCTCTTTCATTACTTCGTCAAATTTGTCGGTGATAAATGTTCTGAGATCTTTCATTGCTTGTGCAAAGTTTTGCTCCCCTTTGTGATTATTGGTTTGTTGATTGGATTCAGCCATGTTTTCCTGATTACTGGTTTGGTTTGTAGATTTTTGTTGCTTTCTGGTCATCTCTTTATCTTGACAGATTTAATCAGTTCCTTAGCTTCTTTGTCTGCTCTTGGAGGTTAATTAGCTGTTATTTTTGCATAGGTGTTATATCTTCTCTTTGTCACTTTTTTCTTCTCATTCTACTTTCTTGTTGTTGGTTAAGTTCACTTTAAAGGAAAGTATTAGTGTTGGGGGAAGGCAATTGTGTAAGCAAGGGAAAAGTGTAAAGTAACATTGGTGATATATGTTAACAAAGCAAGAATATGAGATCTGGGAGGATGGAGGTTAGATTTATGTAAATTGTGTAGAGTTATAGCAGTAGGTAGAGTACCTATTATGAGGTAGGTGATTGAATATGGGAGGATTATGGTATGAGCTAAAAAGCTATTGATTTCGTGAGAGAGGGAAAGAGAAAAAAAATGGTAATAGTTTCAAGAGTGGATAACAGACAGAAAACAAAACATAGGTATTAGAAATTAAGACTTAGACCCTTCGTGGATTGAAGAAAGGGAGGTGGGAGGTGGAATATGGCAGAGCCAGTAGATGGTGGCGGATATCAAGATGTAGGGGAAAGAGGATAGTGCAGGTAGGCTAAATCAGTTCACACAGAAATGAGGCAGTGGAGAATGAGAAAACCCCAGCGAATGTGAGGTGTTTCCTGCTGCACCTATTTTATAATTGAGTTAAAATAAACTAAGTAGAATATGAGGGACAAGAGGGAGAGAGACAACAGAGAAAAAGAAAGAAAAAAAAAAGAAAGTGGGGGGGAAGGGACAAGAGGAAGAAAGTAGAAGGGGATGGGCAAGGGGTGGGGAACAGATAGGGGAAAGAAAAAAAAAAACAGATATGCACGACCCAGAATTAAAACACCCACTTCACAGCACCTACCACGAAAAAAAGCCTTAAATAACTGAGTAAAAGAAAGACTTTGGGGGATACGCTGTGAGAGAAGACTAGGGGATAATGCGGTGTTAGCAATCAGGAAATTGAAAAAAGTAAAGAATAAGTCAAAATGAAAATAAAAACAAAACAAACTGAAATGATAAGGAAAGAACGCCAACGTTGAAGGCTAGGGCATTTAAGGACCTCAGATGGACCTCAGTGCGTGATGGATTCAGGGATGGAAAGTCTGAGATATTGAGGTCTCAAGAGATGTGAGTCTCTGTGGTGTGGGCCACCAGATTTTAGGGAATTCAGACTTGGCACCCTCCAATCTGGTCTACAGGAAGCCTGGGAGCCCCGCAGTGTAACACAGCCCTCAGGGATCCCCTCAGCTGGGTGCCAGCCTTAAGGAGGAAGTCAGATCCGCAAACTCTAAATTATGACTGAACCCTGCAATTCATTTACTTAGTTGGGCTCATTAGTATATTTCACTTCAGCTTTTAGACAGCTCCCGTCCTGTGATTCCAAACCTCTGCCACTAGAGGGCGCCTCTACACCACAGCCACTTTGCTAGTACAGATCTGAAGCCCGGCCTGTGACGCCGAAAACAGATTCGAAAATCGGATTTCCCAAGCTTTGCAAAATATTCCCTAATCTGCTTCCAGAAGTATCCCCCTCCCTTGCCGCAGCCTAATACAACTTTCCGATTACGTCTCTTTATTGCCTACAGCCTATTTGGGTCGGAGACCGGCTGCCAGGCTTTTGGGGGCGGGGCTTCAGGCGGAAGCACTATTGTTTATGTTCGCAATCACAAGTTTCTCCCGCTTCACAACAAAGCACCGTCTATCTTCCCAAATCGCACTGCAAAGGCGACCCGTCGCATCAACCCGTGCACAGCTCGCCCAGAGCTTGTGAACTCCTCGACAGCTCAAAGCCATATAAAAGCGGTGCTGCTGGGCTGAACCGTGACTCCCCCCACCCACAGCAGGGAGGAGCCCATGCACGGGTCTCACCCACAGGCAATAGAACCCAAACTATATCTACTAGACCAATCCTCTCCGTTACCTTTCCACCCAATCGATGTCCAGGCACTTCTGCCTTGCAAAAATCCCGAAAAAGCCCAGCCTTGGAGAGCCTGCAGCCGTGCCCAACCATCTCCTCCCGGGACCTACCGCAAAGGCAAGTTCACTCAGCGACCATCTTGCCTCCCAGCCATAATTTTTCAATGTATCCTCTTTTGATAGTTTTTATTTCTGTGGGGTCAGTGGTGATATTTCCTTTCTCATTTCTTATTTTGTGTATTTGCATCTTCTCTCTGTTTTTCTTTGTTTAGTCTAGCTAAGGGTTTGTCAATTTTATTGATCCTATCAAAGAACCAGCTCTTGGTCTTGTTTATCTTCTAAAGGGCTTAATTATTTTCTATTTCATTTTGATCTGCTCTTATCTTGGTTCTTTCTTTCTTTCTTCTTCCTGTGGGGCTACTTTGTTGTTGTTATTTTACTAATTCCTCCAAATTAGTAAAATTACTAATTTGGAGCAATTCCTCCAAATTAGTGCAGTTAGTTCTTCAATATTTCTTTTTCTTCTTTTTTGATGTATGAATTTATGGCTATGAATTTCCCTCTCAATACTGCTTTTGCTGCATCTCATAATTTTTGGTATGTTGTGTTATCATTTTCACTAGTTTCAAGGTACTTATTAATTTCTTTTGAGTTTCCCTCTTTGACCCACTGTTTTTCTAAGAGTGTGCTGTTTAATTTCCATATATTGGTGTGAAATCTGCACCTCTGGCCTTTGCAGGTTTCCAGTTCCACTCCACTGTGTTTGGAGATATTATTTTGTATGATTTCGATCTTTCTGAATTCATTGAGCCTTTCTTTGTGGCCTAGCATAAGGTCTATCTTGGAGAATGATCCATCTGCATTTGAGAATAATGTATATCCTGCTTTATTCAGATGTAATAATCTGTAAATGTCTATAAGATCCAGCTCCTCTAATATATTGTTCGAAGTTTTTGTTTCTTTAGTGATTCTCTTTTGAGATGTTCTGTCCCAAGTTGATAGTGGTGTATTAAAGTCTCCCACTATGATTGTAAAGCCATCTATTCTTTCACTTAGTTTTCCCAGTGTTTGCCTCACGTATTTGGAGGCACCCTTGTTAGAAGCATAAATATTTATGATTGTTCGTTCTTCTTGAAAGATTATCCCTTTCACTAATATGTAGTATCCTTCTTTGTCCCTCACAATTGTTTCACATTTAAAGTCTATTTTGTCTGATATTAACATAGCTACTCCTGCCTTTTTTTGTTTATTGTTTGCTTCTAAGATTGTTTTCCAGCCATTCACTTTCAACCTCCATGAATCCTGGGTCTAAGATGTGTTTCTTGTAGACAGCATATAAATGGGTCATATTTCCTTATCCAATCTTCCAGTGTGAATCTTTTGACAGGTGAGTTTTGCATTGACTTTCAGTTTTATTACTTTCAAGGATTTATTTTGTTAGCTATATTTTGTTTGGACTTGTGTTTGCATATTTTCTGGGGTTCTTTCCTTCTCTTTTTGTCTTTTTTGTTCCTCTTACACTCTCCTCCACTCTGCCTCTCCTGTTTTTTTCTTTCTTCTTGCAGAACTTCCTTTAGTATTCCTTCAAGGGCAGAGTTCTTTTTGGCATACTCTTTTAATTTCTGTCTATCTGTGAATATTTTGAACTCCCCATCATTTTTTATCTTTTTAAATTTTTTTAATATCACATGAAGAAATATGAGGTTCCCATATACACCCCACCCCCTTCATCTCACTCCTCCCCCATAACAACAACCTCCTCCATAATCATGAGACATTCATTGCACTTGGTGGCTACATCTCTGAACACCTTTGCACTTCATGGTTAATGGTCCACATCATAGCCCACTATCTCCCACATTCCACCCAGCAGGCCATGGGAAGACATACAATGTCTGGTAACTGTCCCTGCAGCACCACCCTGGACAACTCCAAGTCTTGAAAATGCTCCATATCTCATCTCTTCCTCACACTCTCTACCCTGAGCAGCCACCATGGCCACATTCTCCACACCAATGCCACATTTTCTTCAATTACTAATCACAATAGTCCATGAATAGAATAACAGTAAGTCCACTTTAAACCATACTCTATTCCTCTAACTTGAGGACTTTGAAATGGCTGTGTCCACTCCATATCTATATCAAGAGGCAGCTTAGATTCCACATGGATGCTGGGTGCAAACCTCCTCCTTTCAGTTGTAGACACTCTTGGCTCCCTGCTGTGGTGGTTGGCCTTCTTCACCTCATGTTAGCTGAGTGGGGTAAGTCCAATAAACCAGAGTGTAGGAGTTGAAGTCTGTTGAGGCTCAGGGCCTCACTATTGTATGGTCAGTCCAGAGATTTAGTTCCCCTGGGAATACATTAATCCCCAGCACCAACTACAGTTCCAGTAAAAGGACCAGGAGAGAACTGTGAACAGAGATCACATCTGAGTCCAGCTCCATCACACCAAAACACAAACTCCAAAGCAGGGAAAACTGACATGGCACTGAACCCTGTCTGCTATGACCATAGAACCCACGGGTCTCTCCAATCCCCAGAAGAAGCAATACCTGGGGTTGTATCCACTTTATCTGTCTCTGGGATTCTGCTGAGGTGTGCATAAGGGAAACCACTCTAATAACCTCCTGGCTCTTTTTGCAGACTCAAAGCCATATAACCTCATTTTTCCTTTCCATTTCCCCCTTTTATACAGGTCAAAAAGCATTTTTAATTCCTGCTATTATAGGTAAATTAAGATATTCTGCTGGTATGAATTGACCCTTTTATTCAAGGCATTTTCTAGTTACATCATCAGCTGGTACTTGGCAGTAATCCCTTGGCACCAGGGAGGCTCATCCCTGGGAGTCATGTCCCAAGCTGGGGGGAAGGCAATGCATTTATTTACATGCTGAGTTTGGCTTCAATACTGGCCACATTTGAGCAACATGAAGACTCTCAGGAAGTAACCCTTGGGCACCCTGCAGCTCTAGGCCTTGTTCTTATTTCAGGTGGACAGGCACATAAGCATAGTCATTACTATCAAGGGCTCATTGTTGGACCTTCCTTCTTTTTTGGTCTTTGCCATTGCACTTGGGGGATTGTTGCTGTTCCTTTACGGACTGTGATAGAGCTCTCTTGGCTAGGAACACAACACTCCCTCAGTTGTTGTTTTTAATTGTATCCACTATGAAAATATCCAAACATTTTTATGTACCCTGGATATATGCCCTGGAGAACTCTCTGCCAACCATGTGTCCCCTGTCAATAACATTCCACACCAGTATTCCACCCCTGCCATTGTTGAACCTCTCTGTGATCCAAAACTTCCTGAAAGTGAAGCCCAGTATATTGCCAGGTTATATTAATAGTAAAATGGAATATAGTTATGAGTTTAAAGATTTGATATAGAATATACATTAATTTTTAAAAATTAAGGTAAAAATAAATAGGGGTATGGAAAAATTTAAAAATGCAAAAGCTTTGTTTTTGATGTTTTGCCTTCCATCACTACAATAAGTGTTCCTCTGTTTGCAAATTGGCAAGGCAACTACTTTCATCTTTTCCTCAGTGTCTACATCCTATCTTTTTCTTTTCTTTTTTCTAATTATTAAGCTTATCTTCACAAAAGTTTTAGATCACAATAATTCATATGTACAATATACAGTACTCCCACATATCCAACATAAAACTCTTTTCATTTCCACAGCAATTATCTTTTTACATATTCATACTGTATTTACTGAAACTGATGTACAGATATTGAGACAATAGCTTTCAAACAAGGTAACATTTGTGTTTACATTGTGGCTTATATTTTTGATGACACAATTTTTTAAGTTTTTATTTATCTTTTGTTTTACTTTATGATTTACATTTTAGCCTATCAGCACCTATATATTTTTGGTGTATTTTTTTGTCTTTATTTATTTTTTTAATATTACATTCAAAAAATATTGGGTCCCCATATAACCCCCACTGCCTTCTCCCCACTCCTCCCCCTGTAGCAACAATCTCCTCCATCATCATGAGACATTCATTGCATTTGGTGAATACATCTCTGAGGACTGCTGCACCTCATGGTCAATGATCCTCATCATAGCCCACACTCTCCCACGTTCAATCCAGTGGGCCATGGGAAGACATACAATGTCCGGTAACTTTACGTGTCTTACATCCATCCTTGAATACTCTTGTGGATAACTTCTATTGCCCACACAGTTACATTGGCTCCATCTATTCAATACCTCTTTCCCCCTCCCCTTAGGGCCCACAGTGGCAGTCAATCTTGATTGCTTGAAGGGCCATGTTCAGAGATACTTGCAACAGTGTTGAGGGCTTGACATGCGCAACTGCCCTACTGCACTGGGAGCCACCATTTCTCTCAAGAGATACAGTTTCCTCTATTTGAGAGCATCAGTCCTCCCCAGGATGTGGGTATAACTTCACTCTCTTTATGTGGGTCTCTATCCAATGATATAACCCACTTTGGCAAAATGAGCATTCACATATTCCTTAAGAGCCTGTCTGGTGTCAGATTATCCACTTTAAGTATCTTAAACAGGTAACCTTCCTTACTACATTTTTGAAAAAGTTTTCTCAGCATTACACTCTCAATCAAATACCTGACAATCTCCTATGTTCGTATGGTGCCTCACCCTCCCCCCAATTTCTTGGGCAATATTACCCATCCTCCCATCCTTAGCTCCCCTGAAGCTTGCAAAGCACCACCCAAAAGTAACCTTATGCCCCCATTTTATCCCTTCCTTGTACATATACTTACCTCCAGCTTATCATAGATTTCACCCATGTAGACATCAGCTTACATCCTTCCTCTGCCCCACAATTTCTTTTAAGCCTGTCATCCAATCCCTAGCCCTCTGAGGCAGTTTGGTTTACTCATTTCATATCATTGAGGTCATGTAGTTTTTGTCCTTCAATGCCTGGGTTGCTTCACTCAAAATAAGGTTCTCAAGATTCATCCATGTTACCACATGTGTTTGTACTGTATTCGTTCATAAAGCTGAGTAGTATTCCATGGCATGTATATACCACATTTTATTTATCCATTCATCTGATGATGGGCATTTGGGTGGATTCCAACTTTTGCCAATAGTGAACAATGCTGCTATGAACATTGGTGTGCATATATCAGTTTGTGTCCTTGTTTTCAGTTCTACTGGGTATATACCAAGCAGTGGAATTGTTGGTTCATATGGCAAATCTATGTTTTTTGATAAAGCACCAAACTGTCCTCCAGAATGGCTGGATCCTTCTGCATTCTCACCAGCAGTGCATGAGTGTTCCCATTACTCCACATCCTCTCCAGCATTTGTTGTCTTCTGTTTTATTCATAGCTGCCAATCTTATAGGATTAAGATGATATCTCATTGTAGTTTTGATTTCCATTTCCCAGATAGCTAGAAATTTGGAGCATTTTTTCATGTGATTTTTAGCCATTTGTATTTCTTCTTTGGAGAAGTGCCCATTTAAATTTTTCTCCCATTTTTTAAATGGGTTGTTTGGCTTTTTATTTTCAAGATATAGGAGTTCTTTATATATGCAGGTTATAAGTCTCCTATCAGATATATGGTTACCAAATATTTTCTCCCATTGTGTAGGCTCTCTTCACTTTCTTGACAAACTCCTTTGAGGTGCAGAAGGCTTTAATTTTGAAGAGGTCCCATTTATCTATTTGTTCTTTTATGGCTTGTGCTTTTGATGTGAAGTTCATGAAGCCATTTCCTATTACAAAGTCTTATATAACCTTCCCTACACTGCTTTCCTAAGTCTTTATGGTCTTGCTTCTTATATTTAGGTCTTTGATCCATCTTGAGTTGATTTTTGTATAAATTGTGAGATGGTAATCCTTTTATATTCTTTTACATATGGATATCCAGTTTTCCAGGCACCATTTGATGAATAGGCCATTCTCTCCCTGTTGAGAGGGATTGCTGGCTTTATTGAATATTATATGACTATATATGAGGATCTATATCAGAACTCTCAATTCATTTCCATTGGTCTGTGTGTCTCTCCTTGTTCCAATACCATGCTGTTTTCACTAATGTAGCTCTGTAGTATGTTTTGAAGTCTGGTAGTGTGATTCCTCCAATTTCGTTTTTCTTTTTCAAAATGTCTTTGACTATTCGGGGCCTCCTGCCTTTTCAAATAAATTTCATAGCTAATTTTTCTAGTCTTAAAGAATGCTGTGTTGATTTCTATTGGGATTGTATTGAATGTGTAGATGAGTTTTGGTAGGATAGACATCTTAATAATGTTTAGTCTTCCTATCCATGAACAGGGAATATTTTTCCATTTATTTAGGTCTTCTTCAATTTCCTTGAACAGTGTTGTGTAGTTCTCTGTGTATAAGTTTTTTACCTCTTTAGTTACATTTATTCCTAGGTATTTGAATTTTTTATTGACTATTGTAAATGGTATTTGTTTCTTGATTTCCTCCTGAGCTCACTCTTTATTTGTGTACAGAAATGCTACTGATTTTTGCACATTGATCTTATTACCTGTGACTTTACTAAACTCATTTATGAGTTCTAGAAGCTTTGTTTTCGACTTCTCGGGTTTTTCTATATAGGATCATATCATCTGCAAATAGTGAACTTTTGACTTCTTCCTTTCCAATTTGGATGCCTTTTATGGCTGGTACTTGCCTCAGTGCTCCAGCAAGTACTTCTAACACAAAGTTAAATAAAAGGGGTGATAGTGGAAATCCTTGTCTTGTTCCTGATCTTAGAGGGAAAGATTTTAGGATTTCACCATTGTAAATAATACTGGCTGTGGGTTTTTCATATATACTCTTTATCATGTTCAGAAAATTTGCTTGTATTCTGATCTTTTGCAGTGTTGTTATCAAGAAAGTATGCTGTATTTTGTCAAATACTTTTTCTGTATCTACAGATGTAATCATGTGGGTTTTTTCCTTCAATCTGCTTATATGTTGTATTACATTGATTGATTTTCTTATGTTGAAACATCCTTGCATACCCAGAAAGAATCCCACTTGGTCATGGTGTATAATTTGCTTAATGTGTTGTTGAATATGGTTAGCAAGTATTTTGTTGAGGATTTTTGCATCTAGGTTCATTATAGAATTTGGTCTGTACTTTTCCTTTCTTGTGGTATTTTTTTTGGCTTTGGTACTAGGTAATGTTGGCATCATAGAATGAGTTCAGTAATGTTCCTTCTGTTTCAATTTTTTGGAAGACCTTCAGCAAGATTGGCATTAGTTCTTTCTGGAATGTTTTGTAGAATTCTTCTAGGAAGCCATCCACCCAGGACTCTTCTAATTTGGGAGGGTTTTAATGACTGAGTCTATCTCTTTACTTGTGATTGGTTTGTTGAGATCATCCATTTCTTCTTTCATCATTACAGGCTGCTTATGTGTTTCTAGGAATTTGTTCATTTCCTCTGAATTGTCATTTTTGTTCGAATATAGTTTTTCAAAGTACCCTGTTATGATAGTCTTTATTTCTGTTGGGTGAGTGTTGATATCTCCTTTCTTATTTCTTATTTTGCATATTTGCATCTTCTCTCTTTTTTTCTTTGTTAGTCTCACTAAGGATTTGTCAATTTTATTGATCTTCTCAAAGAACCAGCTCTTGGTCTTGTTTATTTTTTCAAGTGCTTTCTTATTTTCTATTTCATTTAGTTCTGCTCTTATATCCTCCCTCCCTCCCTCCCTCCCTCCCTCCCTCCCTCCCTCCCTCCCTCCCTCCCTCCCTCCCTCCCTCCCTCCCTCCCTCCCTCCCTCCCTCCCTCCCTCCCTCCCTCCCTCCCTCCCTCCCTCCCTCCCTCCCTCCCTCCCTCCCTCCCTCCCTCCCTCCCTCCCTCCCTCCCTCCCTCCCTCCCTCCCTGCTGTTATTTTATTAATTCCTCTAAATGTGCAGTTAGTTCTTCAATATTTGCTCTTTCTTCTTTTTTGATGTATGAATTTATGGCTATAAATTTCCCTATCAATACTGCTTTTGCTGCATCTCATAATTTTTGGTATGTTATATTACCATTTTCACTAGTTTCAAGGTAGTTATTAATTTCTTTTGAGTTTTCCTCTTTGACCCACTGTTTTTCTAAGAGTGTGCTGTTTAATTTCCATATCTTGGCTTGAAATTTGTGCCTCTGGCCCTTGCAGGTTTCCAGTTTTACTCCACTGTGTTTGGAGATATTATTTTGTATGATTTTGATCTTTCTGAATTCATTGAGTCTTTCTTTGTGGCCTAGCATATGGTCTATCTTGGAGAATGATTCATGTGCATTTGAGAAAAATGTATATCCTGCTGTATTCGGATGTAATGATCTGTAAATGTTTATTAGATCCAGCTCCTCTAATATACTGTTCAAAGTTTTTGTTTCTTTAGTGACTCATTTTTGAGATGTTCTGTCCCAAGTTGATAGTGGTGTATTAAAGTCTCCCACTATGATTGTAAAGACATCTATTCTTTCACTTAGTTTTCCCAGTGTTTGCCTCACATATTTGGAGGCACCCTTGTTGGAAGCATAAATATTTATGATTGTTTGTTCTTCTTGAAAGATTATCCCTTTCACTAATATATAGTATCCTTCTTTGTCTCACAATAGTTTCACATTTAAAGTCTATTTTGTCTGATATTAACATAGCTTCTCCTGCCTTTTGTTTATTGCTTGCTTCTAAGATTGGTTTCCAGCCATTCACTTTCAACCTCCATGAATCCCTGGGTCTAAGATGTGTTTCTTGTAGACAGCATATAGTTGGGTCATATTTACTTATCCAATCTTCCACTGTGAATTTTTGACAGGTGAGTTTAATGCATTGACATTCAGTGTTAGTACTTTCAAGGAATTATTGATGTTAACCATATTTTGTTTGGACCTGTGTTTGTCATATTTTGTTTGTTTTTTTCCTTTCTCTTTTTTTTTGCTCTTACACTCTCCTCCACTCTGCCTCTCCTGTTTTTTTCTTTCTTCCTGCAGAACTCCCTTTAGCATTCCTCACAGGACAAAGGTCTTCCTGGCATACTCTTTTCATTTCTGTTTATCTGTGAATAAACAGAAATTTTTGAATACTAGTTTCACTGGGTAGAGTATTCTTCATTGGAAATATTTTTCTTTTAGTGCCTCCATGGTTTCAGATGAGAAATCAGTACTTAATCTTATGGAGCCTCCCTTGTATGTGATGGTTCTCTTTTCTCTTGCTGCTTTTAGAATTTTCTCTTTGCCTTGAGCATTGGATAATTTGACAAGTATATATCTTGGGGTGGGCCTGTTCAGATTTATGGTGTTTGGGGTGCATTGTGCTTCCTGGACGTGTATATCCATCTCTCTCAGTAGATTTGGGAAGTTTTCAGCCATTATTTCCTCCAATACCCTTTTTATCCCCTTTCCCTTCTCTTCTCCTTCTGGGATGCCTATAATACATATGTTTGTGCGTTTTGCATTGCCATTCAGGTCCCTAAGTCCTGGCTGGATTTTTTCCATCTTTTTATCGATCAGTTCTACTCTCTGTTTGATTTCAGATGTAGTGTCGTCCACATCACTAATTCTCTCCTCTGCCTCTTCTAATCTGCTGCTATTTGCTGAGAGTATATTTTTGAATTTTTGAACTGTGGTGTTCATCACCATCTTATCTGTTATCTTTTTTGCATATGTCTGCAATTTCCTCTCCAAGTCTTTTCTTCATGTTATTCTCTTCCTTTACTTCATTAAGTTCATCTCTAATATATGGTTTGAGATCTTTAATTACTTGTCTGATGTTCTATTCCCCTTCCTGGTTTTTAGTTTGTTTATTGGATTCAGCCATGTTTTCCTGATTAAAGGTTTGGTTTGTACTTTTTTGTTGCTGTCTGGTCATTTTAATATGACAGTTTTAATCAGTTCCTTAACTTCTTTGTCTAGTGGTGGGGACTAATTAGTTGTTGTCTTGTGTAAGTGTTATGTCTTCTCTTTGTCACTTTTTTCTTCTTACTCTATTTTCTTGTTGCTGGCTAATTTCTCTTTGAAGAAAAATATTAGGGCCAGGGAAAGCAAAATGAGTAAGAAAAGAAAATGTATAAAGTAGTATTGGTAATAAATGTTAACAGAGCAACAATGTGAGATCTGGGAGAATGGATATTAGACTCATGTAAGTTGTGCAGAGTTATAGCAGTAGGTAGAATACCTATAATGAGACAGTCAACTGAATATGGGGAGGAATATAGTATGAATTAAAAAGCCAGTGTTTTCATGAGAGAGGGAAAGAGAAAAGAAAGACAATGTTAGCAAGAGTGGATAAAAATAGAAAACAGAACAAAGGTATTAAAAATAAAATCAGATAATTTGGGGCCAAAGAAAGGGAGTTGGAATGTCAGTGAAACAGTAGATTATGAGGATAGAAAGATGTGGGGGAAAGGGGATAGTGTAGGTGGCCAAAATCAATACACACAGAAAAGAGGAAATGGAGGATGAGGGAACACAGCAAGTGTGAAGCGCTCCCTGCAGCATCTATTATATAAATAAAATAAAATAAAATAAGAAGAAAAAGAGAGAAAAGAAAAAAGAGAAGAGACAAAAGAGGGGGGAGAAAAGGGGGTAAATAAGCAAGAAAAAGAAAAAGAGAAAGAAACCTAAATAAATGAAAAGGCCCTTGGGGGATAAAATGGGAGAAAAGACCTGGAGACAATGCAATATTAGCAACAAAGACAAAAATAAAAAATAAAAAAAACTGACAAAAAAACAAGAACCAACGTTTTAAGTTAGTAATCCTCTTTGCAGTTAAATATTACACTTAGGGATCTGACCTTCCCTCTCTCTCCTTTCCTCACTTCTCTCTCTCCCAGGGCAGCAGGAAAGCTGCCTGAGACGTCCAGGAGGAGATTTAAGTAGGTCCTTGTTGAACCAACTCAACACAGAAGACTATCGCTCTTTATTTCCAGCATGAGATCACCGACACCTCACCAGAAAACCCAAAGATGTTACTGGAACCTTGGATAGCACCCCTTAGGTGTGCTAGGAGAGGTCTAATTGATTTTCTGACTCCACCTTCTCCCAAACCAAGTTTTCTATCCCAGGACGTTTAGGTAAATTGGGCTTTCTCAGAAGATTCACCTCTCCTTTCTTCCTAGACTCTCCCTAAGGCAGCTGGTACACTCCTCCAAGTTCAAGGAGAGAGAGAAACAAAACAAAACAAAACACACAAATGCCAAGGGCTAGGGTAATAAAGGACCTCAGATAGATCTCAGGGTGTAGTGGATTCTAGGATGGGAAGTCTGTGATATTGCAGATTCAAGGTGTGTGTGTCTCTGGAATGTGGGCCAGCAGGGTTTAGGGGACACAGATCTGGGAACCACGCATCCAGTTAACAGGGGGCCTGGGAGCACTGCAGCACAACACAGCCTTCAGGGATCCCTGCAACTGGGCACCATCCCTAGGGGACAGGGTCCCACCCACAAACTCTGACCTCTGTGTCAGAAACTCGAAATTCCAGCTCTCACAAGAATCTCTTCTGTCACTGTCTCACCAAATTGACATCCAGACACCTCCTGCCCTGCAAGCCCCCAAAACAGCCCACTCAAGGTTTGGAGTGCCACAGCACAACAAAGATGTCAGGGACCACTGCGGATGGGCTGCCAGCCCTAGGGAGAGGGTTTCCACCTACACCTTCTGTCCTCCGTGTCAGAAACTGAAAGTTCCACCTCTTGCAAGACTCTCTTCTGTCACTGTCTCACCAAATTGATATCCAGACACTTCCTGCCCTGCAAGCCCCCAAAACAGCCTGCTCAGTGTTTGGGAACAAAGATCCCAGGTATTGCTGTGGCCCAGCTGCTAGCTCTAGCAGCTAGGAGGAGGGGCTCCACTCAGAACCTCTGACCTCCATGTCAGAAACACAAAATTCCACCTCTTGCAAGAATCTCCTCCATCACTGTCTCACCAAATCAACTTCCAGACACCTCTCACCCTGCAAGCCCCTGAAACAACCTGCTCAGGTCTTGGGAACTCACCAGCACAGCAAAGCCTTCAAGAATCACTGCTGCCAGGCTGCCAGCCCCAGGGGGAAGAGTCCCACCCACAACCGTGACCTCCATGAAAGAGGCCCAAATTTCTACCTCTTGCAAGAATCTCCTGTCACCATCACACTAAATTTAGGTCCAGACACCTTTTGCCCTGCAAGCACCTGAAACAGCGTGGTCCAGCAGGACTCCAACCCTACTCAGCTGCTTTTTGCAGGAGAGATTATGAGGTGCACTCACTCAGACTCCATCTTGCCCCACCTCTCTTGACCTTTTATTTTAATTACTCTTCCAATCTATGAACATGAAATGTCCTTCCATTCATTTAAGGCTTTTCTTGATTCTTTTAGCAATGTTTTGTAATTTTCTGAATACATGTCCTATATGTGCTTGGTTAAGTTTATTCCTAAATATTTGATTTTTTAGTAACTATTATAATAGAATTATTTTTCTTATTTCCTCCTCAGATTGCACACCAGTAGTATATAGAAATGCAATTGATTTTTGCACATTAATATAGTATCCCAAAAACTTGCTTAATTCATTTATTACTTCTATAAGGTTTCTTGTGGAATTTTCAGAACTTTCTAGATATATGACATTACATCATCAAATAGTGCACATTTTACTTCTTTTCCTATGTGGGTGAATTTTATTTCTTTATTTAGCCTTATTGCTCTAGCTAGAACTTCTAGCACCATACTGAATAGCAATGGTGACACTGGGTATCCTTGCCTTATTCCTGATCTCAGTGGGAAAGTTTTCAGAATTCTGACATTGAGTGCAAATCAATATGTGAGTTTACTCTATTTATTTTAACATACTGATAAAGCTTGTGTGGAGTGCTTTAATTACAAATCCTCAATGCAGATGGCCTTTCTACTACTTCCATTCTTTCAAGGATGTTACAGAATGCTCTTCTGGTCTCCTGAGCCTCAGAAACATATGCTTTATATAGCTCTGTTTAGCTTGTGCTAACTTCCCTGTAGGATGAATTGATTGTTCAAACAACTCAGCCACTTGCTTCCCCACCTCCTCCGTTTGAACTAATTTCATATATGGTGTGAGGTAGGGGTCATATCTTTTGGAGATGAATATCCAGTTCTCCCAGCACAATTTGTTGAATAGGCTGTTTTGGTTCCTTGCTACATAACCAGTAAGGAAGAAAGGGAAAGGAAGCCATACATTTACAAAAAAACTGCACCAAGAATAAATACACTGAATTAGCCAGTTAACAAGGGTCCAACGAAAAATTTCAACACATACCAAAAAACAGGATGATATGGTCAGTCAAAGGAACAAGATAAGCTTCCAGATTACTTATAGGAGTTGAGACAACTATTCATAGATGTTTAAACAAATCTTAATAAATTTAATGAGATGGCTAATGAGGTTAAAATTATGAAGAAGACACTGGGAGAGCACAAAGAAGGATTTGTAAGCATATATATAAAAATAGCAGATCTTATGGGAATGAATGGAGCAATAAGTTAAATAAAAAATACGCTCGAAAGAGTGGATGTGGCTCAAGCAGTTGGGTGCCTGGCTCCCACATGGGTGGTTTGGTGTTCAGTTCCCATTATCTCCTAAATAAGATGAGCTAATGCAATAAGCTGACACAATGAGGAGAAACAACAAGCAGGAAGCAGATGTACCTCAGCAACTGGATATCCACCTCCCACATGGGAGCTCCTGGGTTCAGTTCCAGGTGCCTCCTAAAGAAGATGAGCAGACACAAGTACAAAAAGAATGAGCAGACAGATGACGGAGCCATCTTGGGAAGGGTGAAAATAAATGAATAAATCTTTTTAAAAAATACACTAGAGACACATTACAGCAGATTGGAAAAGGCAGAAGAAAAGTTCAGTATGCTTGAAGACATGGACTATGAGAGTGAACATACAAAAGGACAGATGAAGAAAAAAGTGGAAGATATTAAACAGGGCCTCAAGTAATAAAATGACAGCAAGAGATGTACAAACACAAGTATTAGGACTGTCCCAGAAGGAGAGGAGAAGGGAAAGGGTGCAGAAGAAATATATGAAGAAAGAATGATAGAAAATTTATCAAACCTATTGAAAGACATAAATATCCATGGCCAAACAAAACATACTCCCATTACAATAAATCCAAATAGGACAATTCCAAGACACATACAAATCAGAATGTCAAATACAAAAGACAAAGAGAGAATTCTGAGAGCAGCAAGAGAAAAATGATGCATAACCTACAAGGCATACCCAATAAGATTAAGTGTTGATATCTCATGAGTAACCATATAGGCAAGAAGACAGTTGTGTGATGTATTTAAGGTACTGAGAGAGATGCTTGAAAGAGAATCTAGAAGTGAATATTGTATCAGTAAAAATAACTAAAAGGGTTAAAAGGGTGGTGAAAATAAAATATGACAGATAAAACCCACAGGTCAAAATAGGTGAAATAAGAACTGCCTTTATAGTAATAACACTGTATGCTAATGGATTAAACTCCCCAGTCAAAAGACACAGACTGGTGAAATGGATAGGAAATATGGAGCCATCTGTGTGCTGGCAACAAGAGACTCACCTTAGTCCCAAGGATACAAATAGATTGAAAATGAAAGGCTGGAGTGTCCAGGAAAATGGCATCATTGTAGGTAGGCACTGCCCAGCTTTTTCATGAAAAACAGTAGAGAAGGGGCAAAATCCTACATGAGTGAGATGTTTTGGAAACCCAGAGAGCAGGAGGCTACAGGATATTGATCTGGAGGAAGCTGGACAAAGGGATAAAGAGGACAAGGAAAAACCATGAGTTGCACATCCCTGTAACTGGAAATGGTGGGCAGCTAAGCCCCCATCAAGGCAAATAGGCTCTGTGGATGATCAGGCTCTCCCCAGTTAGCTGAGTGGGAGGGAATATACCTTAGGAGGAACACATGCCTGGTGAAGTGTGGAGAGTGGTTTCCTTTCTGTGTGTTTGGATACAAGAGCTCCATTTGAATCTTGGGGAGGATATCAGCCATCATTGAGGTGGTCCCAGGGCAAGGGCAGAGGGGAATCTGTCAGGCAGTCTGTCACACTCAGCTGTGCTGGGATAGAGGAACTTTATCAGGGAGGGGGCAGAGACAAATAACTAGCCCAGCCACTGATAACTATTAAAAGTCCATCTTGCCCAAGTAAAATGGGAGCAGAAAGAGCCCAATAAGCTTTCAAAAGCCTATTTAGTCTATATATCTCTGGTAGTGCAGTGGGAAAATTCCTGCCTTGCATGTAGGTCTGTTTCAAATCCAGATACCACCAAGAGAAGGGATCCAGGAACAGTTAAAGCATGTAGCTGGCACCTTATAATAGGGAACTTACAGAATGAGTTTCTACTGTTTTGCTTTGCAGGTTTTTGGATTTTTCTTTTTCCTTCATTTTATTTGCTAAAACTGGATATATCTCCTGGGGATGGCATGCTGCAGAATGATTAATTTTTGAGCACTAGCAGCTTGAGAAGCTCTCTAGGGTCCTAAGAGAGGAGGCTATTTTTCCTGGGTTGCTTCTTTGTTGCTGTTTTGTTTTTGATTATGTTCCCTTTGTTTCCTCTTATTATTTTGTTTATTTTTTAACCTACTTTATCTCTCTATGTTTCTTCATTTTTCTGTCTTCTCTTGCTTTTCTTCCATTCCATCACTTCTTGCTTGGTCTTCATTTTCACTTTTTCTCTCTCTCCATCTAGTCTCTTCTCATCTGCCTGCCATTTAATTAATTCTACTGTTTATCTCTCCATTTTGTTACCAGTTGTATTTTTTCTGCTCATCTGTCCAGGATTTTAATGCATTCTATTTTCCCTCTATTTTGCCTCATTTTATTTTTTCTATTCCAACTCTTTCTAGTCTTATTCCTTTGTATTTATTGTGTGTAAATTTTTACTACTATTACTTAGTTTCCTATCATTTGCACAGGTCCTTTTCTACCTTTTTTGTGTTACATTATCATTATTCTTTTTCTCTTCTTATCATTTTACTTTTCTATGGTCATAATATTTTTTTCCCAAGGGAACAGAGACAATTGCAAGGATATAGAATAAGAGGAACCAAATATCAACAATTAATACAAAAAGAAACAACAAAATATAATCCTAAAGTAGAAAGAGAAACTAACGAACCAAACAAGCCCCTCAAGATAAACAGATGCCCAGACACCAACCAAAAATTAGAAGCAATACTAAGAAACAGGAAGACATGCCCCAGTTTAAAAAAACAAAAAAGGATATGCAGAATGTAGAATGTCTAATCGAGGGTTTCCAAACAAATATCAAGAATCAACTTGATGAAGTGAAGGAAGAGACCAAGTATATTAAGAAGACACTGGGGGGACATATAAGAACCTGTAAAAAGACATAGAAAGAAAATGGACCTGAAGGTGAGTGATGGCCCAATGAAGAAATAAAGAAATACAAAGGAAGCACATAGCAGCACATTTAATCAGATACAGGAAAGTATCAGTGATGCAGAAGATGGTATAGCTGAAATCAGACAGATAGAAAGATAGAGAAAAAGATAGAGAAAATCCAAAAGAGACTTAGGGATTTGAATGACAAAACAAACATATATATTATAGGTCTCCTAGAAAGAGGAGGGGAAGGGACCAGTAGGAGTACTGGTGCAAATAATGGTTCAAAATTTTCCAGCTCTATTGAGGGGCATTGATGTACATGTCCAGGAAGTGCAGTCACCCCAAACAATATAAATACTAACAGGACTCCTACAAGACATATACTTATCAAATTGTCCAATTTTCAAGACAAAGAAAGAATACTGAAAGCAGCAAGAGAAAACAGATCCTCCACATACAAGGGAAGCTCAATAAGATTAAGTACAGATTTCTCATCTGGACCACAGCAGCAAGAAGGCTGTTGTATGACATAGTGAAGGTGCTAAAAGAAAAAATTTCCAACTAAGTGTTCTCCATCCAGAAAACCTGACATTAAAAAATGTGGTACAGTTCAAAGTATTCACAGGTAAACAGAAATTAAGAAAGTATGTCAATAAGAAACCTGCCCTTCAAGAAATACTAAAGGGAATTGTACATGTTGAAAGGAATAACAGGAGAGAAAGAATTGGAGGGGAGTGTAAGAACAACTAAACAGGTAAAAAGAGAACTGAAAACAACATATGGCATATGTAAATGCAAAGAAAATATGGCTGATGTAAGTAATTCCATGACAGTAATAACATTGAGTGTTAAAAGATTAAACTATCCAATCAAGAGACACAGAATAGCAGAATGGAGAAGGAAATATAACAGTCTACATGCTGTCTACCAGAAACTTAGGGATGCAACCCAGGGATGCAAGGAGGGTAAAAGGGAAAGGTTGGAAAACAATTTTACATTCAAACAATCAGAAAAGATCAGTAGGAGCTATACTCACATCATACAAAATAGACTGTAAATGAAAATCTAGGACAACACTAGAGACAAAGAAGGACACCATACACTAATAAAAGAGGGAATCTCTCAAGAAAAAAGAACAATCATAAACATTTGTGCCCTTGATCAGGTCACATCAAAATACGTGAGGAAAACACTGGAAATACTAAGTGGGGAAATAGATGCTCTACTCTTATAGTGTGTGATTTAATACACCATTACCACCATTAGATAGAACATCTCAACAGAAGATCAATAAAGAAACAGACCTTGAATAATACATTAGAGGACCTGAAACTATTAGATACCTACAAAACACTACACCCAAATACAGTGGGATATACATTCTTCTCAAGGGCACATGGGCCATTCTACAGGGTAGACCACATGCTAGGCCATAGAAAGACTCTCAATAAATTCAGCAAATGGAAATTATACAAAACAATTTCTCTGACAACAATGGAAAGAAGCTGGAAATCAGTAAGGGGAAGAAAAAGAGATTATGCACAAAGATATGCAAGTTAACAAACTCTTACTCAGAGGTCCAGTAAAACCTTTGTGTTTCTTGGAGATGTTGGCTGTCCAAAGATGAGTTTGGAAATTCTCTCTGAAGGCTGAATTCACTTCCCCTATTAAGGGATTCAACTGATTGGATAAAAGGATGCTCATTGCTGAAGGCAATTTCCCTGGTTGATCTTAGATGTTATCAGCCATCTATGCAGTAAACTCACTGATGGCTAAAGTCCAAAGTGTCCTTGTATTACAGTTGTCCCAGTGCATATTTGACAAAACAACTGAGCGAAACTACCAGGCCAAGTTGACCTATTAGCTTAACCATCACAATTGTACTAATTAAATATTGGTATTCTTGCCTTTCATAAGAATTGGAAAATGTTTGGTCATTATTTCCTCAAATATTCTTTCTGCCCCTTTCCCATTCTCTTCTTTTTGGGCACCTATAATGCACAAGTTTGTATAGGTCACATTATCATTAAATCCATGAGAGCCTGTTCAACTTTTTCCATTCTTTCCTCTTTCTTTTTTCTGTAAAGTTCAGGTGTTCTATCTTCCAACTCACTAATTCTGATCTCAACCAATTCAAATCTCTTATTATATGCCTCTAATGTATTTTTGTTTCAGGTACTAGGGCTGGGAATTGAACCTGGGACCTCATATGTGGGAAGCCAACATTCAACCCTGAGCCACATCGGTTCCCACCTCTAATATATTTTAAATTTCACCCAGTACGTCTCTCATTCCCATACGATTTGTTACTTTCCTTTTCAGACTTTCATACTGTTCTTTATGCTCACATACTGTCATCTTAATAAATTTTATCTCTTTAGACATATTTTCCCTCAATAACTATAATTGCTTAAGGAGACTTGTGTAAACATAATTCATTAGTTCTCTTTAATTCTGTGTTTCATCCGCAATCTTGGCTTATTCCTTTGGCCAGGCAGTATCTTCCTGTTACTTAGAATGGCTTGTATTTTTTTGTTGATATGTAGGCATGCGATTGTGTTAACTTTTTATTCTGTTGATCAATTTCATTTTTGTGCCTTGTACTTTTATTTCATGGCTTTCCTTTTAGTTTTGTTTCCATTTTTTTTGAAACTTTGAGATTGCCTTGCTAAAGTCATCAAAACAGGGGCAGAGAGCCAAAAATGGGGAATAGATGAGATCTAATTCGTCTAAGAAATAAAAGTGAGAGTCAACCCTTGTCTTCTTTCACATTTATCTTTTTTATCAGATGGCAGCCTTTGATAAACTGAGTTGAATCCTTCAGTTTCCACTGACCTGACCTTCTGAGCCAGAGATTCAAAACTGGCTTATGCTTGTTAAACTAACAGAAGAGAAAACACAGCTCTCTGATACACAATCACTCTTTCTCGGGAGTAATATGTCCTTTACCCTCTCCTCTGGATTCTAAGCCACAGGTTTTAGCAAGGCTGTTTTCCTCAAGGGAGGGATGATGGGCATGATTCCCAGACATTAGGACAGCAACCCAGTTTTCCTTTTTATTTCTTGCTATCTCCATTCCCAGTCTCTCCTGGATGATGTGTGCAGCACTCTCCTGGTCTGTAGGTCCCAAAGCCAGCTTCCTGGGTTTACTGCTTTCTCTCTATTTTGTAAGGGAGCTGAAACTGGTCTGAACTACCTTGAAGTCATCATCCAAGAAGAGTTACCATTGATTCTTGTTGTTTGGGTTTCACATTTGCCCAAAACACTAATTTCTCTTAATTCTTTGGGAAAAGTTGCATCACATACTAATTTTTGCAAGCATTCCTCTCGCTCTTTTATGTATTTTTATGGATCATATCCATGCTTATGAAAATTCTGTATAAAAGAGTCCTTTCAATAATGTGTTTTCTCACAAATATGGATTTTCTATCATGTCCCTACACATAAGGACTGGAGGCCAGATGAGTGAAGATACCTCTGGCACCTCCTGGCACCTATTAATGACAGATTATCATACAGCCTCAAAATCTTTATGGAACCATTTGTTATGGCACTAATTTGTACCTTAAATTCACCACCTAAGAGTGTTCCACATTTTTGAAGATCTCCTTCAGTAAATGTAAATTATTGCTCCAGGGCTACTTACACAAAGTATGTACCACCAAGATGGGAGATACGCAACTTCACTTGGTAAATGATGGTCACATTAGAAAATGAGGGAGTAAAAACCCTATCCCATCATAATGAAACCAGACATTACCAAAATTATTTGTAATATTATTATAGGTAATAATGCATGACAGGGTGGGGGTGGGAGGCAATATAAAACAAGAATAAGTCTATTGGATGCAAGTGCACACCATTCTGTTGGCTACTGGGTTTATTATTAGTTTCATTGCTTTCTATGGTTTAGGAGATAAGAGGAAGCCTGAGAAGGAAAACAGATGTGTAATGCATGTAGAAGTTTTAATTGACTTGAGTGTAAAAGTTTGGAAATGGATAGAGTTGATAGTAACACATAGTGAGTACCAGCTGGTATATAAATGGGATTGTGGCTGAAAGGGTAGTCTAGGGATGTAAATGTCAATTGAAAGAAAGCTTGAAAATAATCTAGAGCATGAATACAGTGAACCTGGTCATGAATGAGAACTGACATTAATAGTACAAATGCAAGAATATCCTTTGGTGAATGAGAACGGATGTCTGTCACTATTGCAAGGTAGTGGGAATGTGAAGAAGCATGCAAAAATAAGATTAATGTAACCTATGAACTGCAGCTTACAGCTATACTGTAATATTCTTGCATTAATGACAAAGATGTACTATGTTAATAAAGGAGAGTATGGAAATGTATCTCAAATGTATGGTAGGGATCATAGTTAGTGATAAAGTTTCATATCAAAATGTATCTGCTAAAAAGAGAAAACTTTAACATTTCACAGAAAGATAATCCCAGGGATTTTGACTACAAAATAAAAATTCAGAAACCCTGAGTTTTGGGCTAAGCTCCTAGTTTCCCAAAGTTCCCTGCTGTGGATTTTGTCTCAAAATGAAGTATGCTTTGTTAAAAATACTGGCTAATTCAGCCAATTGTAGCATGACAGGAGTTTGCCCTATTTTTCCATATTTTCTGATATAATGGTTTCTATATACTTGAACACTTTTTGTGTATATCCCCATGTTTCAATTACATGCATTCATTTTAAAATTTATTTCTCCTAATACTTAAAATATTGAAATTTTAGCATTTCCAGAGCAAATCTGCCCAGCTTAATATGTTAAAAATAAAGCCACAGTTGTAGTTAAATTATTTCATTATTTGTATCCTTGTCCAATATTATTAATTGCTGTTTACCTGTATATAAATTTCTAGCTATTACAATGATTTTCCCTGAATAATTTTGCAATTTCTTTCATTTTCTTTGCATCTAGTATTTATGATTCCCTCACCCCTTGGCATTCTGAACAATATTGTTATTAACATTGGCACACATATATCTATCCCAGATGATGCTTTCAATTCTCTTGATATATATCTAGAATTGGGATTGCTTTGTCAATTAGTATTTCCATATTCAACTTCAACACTGAACAGCAACTGCATAATCCCACATTACCACCAACACTGTACTTTATCCAATTTCTCTGAGTCCGCACCAGCACCGGTTGCTTTTCCTTTTTAATAAGTAGTCATTGTAGGGGTTGTGAGGTAGTAATTCACTGAGGCTTTGATCTATATCTCCCCAATGGTCAATGATGTTGAATAGCTTTACATATGCTCATGGCCATATGTACAACTTTTAAGGATAAATGTTTATTCAAGTCCCCTGCCCATTTTAATTGAGAACCCTTGAAAAATCCTTCTCATTTCTTTGTGTGCATTTTTTCCATGATTTCTTTGTGATTACATTGGGACTTAAATTTAACGTCTTAAACCTATACCAATCTCATTTGGTTTTGTATTAGTGCAAATTCAATATTGTATACATGCTATGTTCCTATACTCTTCTATCCCTCCACAGTTATGCAGTTGCTCTCACAAATTATTTAATTATATATATAAGTCAAAAGCCACTGATTTGTGACTTACTTTTCATGTATTTGTATTTTAGGTCCTATAGTGTGGAAAATGTGGAATTATAAATCCTCCCCCCTCCCCCCAAAGAGTAATGACATTTATTTTTACTCATGCTATTTCCTCTGTGGAAGATTTTTATTTTCCCATGAATCTTCAATCTATTGTCCGTTGTCCTTTACTTTCAACCTGAAGAACTTCCATCTACATTTCTTTTAGGGGATGTATAGTGGTCACAGATTCCCACAACTTTTATTTATGTGGGAATGCCTTAACTTTCCCTCAGTTTTTTTCCAATTTCAATTTTTAAAAATTAATTTTATTTTTTATTAGAAATGTTATAGGTTTGGTTAACAATCATGCATAAAACACAGTCCCCATATATTACCCTAAAATTAACACCCTGTATTCATATGTAGAATTGTTACAATCTTGAAAGAACATATTAAAAATTGAACTATTAGCTATAGTCCATTATTTACAATATTGATCCCAGAATCTACTGTACAGTTGTATGCTTGTTAAATTTTTATGCCATTACCATACATAGAACATATGATTTCATCTTAAACAACATACACATATGTAATTCAGTCTTATTCATTATATTCACAATGTTGTAATACCATCACCATCTTCCATTACAAGAACATTACACTCTGCCCAAATATAAACCATGTATGATTTGAACCCTAATTTTTTCAAGTCTTGTTGCTATGGTAAACTATATTCTAGGTCCAGATTTTAAGAGTTTTCTTGTTCTAATTATTTCATATCAGTGAGCTCTTACAATATTTGTTCTTTTGTGTCTGAATTTTTTCACTCAGCCTGATGTCTTAAATGTCCACCCATGTCTCCACAAAATTTCATTTATTTGTTTGGCTGAATAATATTTAATACATATTATGTACTTACCACATTTTATTTATCCATTCATCAGTTGATGGACACTTGCATTTCTTCCATCTTTTGACACTTGATGTTAATGCTGCTTTGATAATTGGTGTGCAAATATCTCTTTGAGGCCATTCTTTATTATATTTAATCGTGGAATTACTGGATCTATACCTTTCTATGGTTAACTTTCTGGAAACTGCCAATCTTTATTCCACAACACCAGATTCACCATTTTACTTTTCCACCAACAATGAACGAGTGCTCCTACTTCTCAACATCCTTTCCAACACTTGTTATTATTCATTTTTTTAATAGCAGCCATTCTAGTGAGTGTGAAATGGTATTATATTGTGGTTTTAATTTGCATTACCCTTAATGTTAATAATGATGAGCAAGTTTTCATGGCCTTTTTGGTCATTTGTACATCCTCTTTTTAGAAATACCTGTTCAGATCCTTTTTCCATATTTCAAACAGGTAAATATTTCTTTTTATTGAAAATTTTAAGGATTTTTATTTATTTATTTGAATGTTACACTCAAAAAGTATGAGGTCCCCATATAGCCCCCACCCCCCTCACTCCATTCCTCCCACATCAACAGATTTTTAAATATAATCTGGACATTGAACCTTTATTGGATATGAAATTTCAAATATTTTCTCCCATTGGGTAAGTTGTCTTTCTTCTTTCATGATAATGCCCTTGGATTCAGAAAGGTTTTAAATTATTTTTTAGATTTATTTTATTTATTCCTCCTCCTGTTATTGTTTGCATTCACTGCTCTCTGTGTCTGTTCATTTGGTGCTCTCATACTTTTATCCTTTTTTTAAGGAGGTACCTGGAACAGAATGTGGGACCTCCCATTTGGAGTGTGATGCCCAATGGCTGGAGCCACCTCTAATCCCAAAATGTTTTTTAATTTTGATGAGGTCCCATGTATTTTTTTTTCTCTTCTGCTTGTGTTGGATGTAAAGTCTAAGAAACCATTGCCAAATGCAATCTCTTAAAGATGCTTCCACACATTTTCTTCTAGGTCTTTCAAAGTTCTGGCTCATCTTTAATGCCTTGATCCATTTTGAGTTGAATTCGATATAAGGTATGAGGAAGGGGTCCTCCTTCAATCTTTTGCTAATGGAAATCCAATTTCCCCAGCATCATTTTTTGAAGATACTTTTCCATACCCAAAGGTGGACTTGGTCACCTTATCAAAAATCAGTTATCCAACAATGTAAGGGTAAATGTCTGAGCCTTTGACTGAATCCCATTGGTCTATATATTTGATCTCCTGCCAGTACCATGATTGGGTTACTGTACTTTGTAAGAATTTTTATGATTTGAAAAGATAAGTTCTATGAACTTCATTCTTCTTTTACAAGATAGCTTTGGATATTAGGAAATAGTTACCCTTCCATATACATTTGGTGATTGGCTATTCCATTTCTGCAAAGGTCAGAGCAATTTTGATGGGATTATATTCATTCATATATTGCTTTTGGTAGAAATGACATCTTGACAATGACCAGAAATCCAATCAATGTACATGCAATATCTTTCTATTAATTTGGGCCTTCTTTGATTTCTTTCAGCAATATTTGGTTGTTTTCTCTCTACAAATATTTTATATGCCTGGTTAGATTTATTCCTAGATATTTGATTCTTTTAGATGCTGTTATAAATGGAATGTTTTCTTGATTTCCTTCTCTGATTCCTCATTAGTAGTGTTTAGAAACATTACTACTGATTCTTCTGTTCTGATCATATATTCCACAAATTTGCTGAGTTCATTTTTAGCTCTAGCAACTTTTTTAAAAAGTTCTCAGAATTTTCTATATATAGAATCATGTCATTTGAAACTAGGGAGGCTATAATTCTTCATTTCCAATACGGATTTGTCCTTCCTCCCTTCCTCCCTTCGTCCATTCCTCCCTTCATTCCTTTTCTTTTTGCCTAGTTACTCTGGTAAGAACTTGCACTGCAATGTTGACTACCACTGGTGTCAGTGGATATCTTTGTCTTTCTCTGATTGCAGACAGAAAGATTTCAGTCTTTCCCTATTATGTAGGGTGTTAGCTGTGTGCTTTCCATATATGTTGAGGAAGTTCCCTTCTAGTCCTAATTTTCTAAGCCTTTTCATCAAAAAGCAATGCTGGATTTTGTCCAATGCCTTTTCTGCATTAATTGAGATGATCATGTGCATTTACTGGCTTTGTTCTATTAATGTGCTGTATTACATTAATTGATTTTCTTATGTTCAACCACACCTGCATACCTGGGATAAATCCAACTAGGTCATGGTATATAATTCTTTTAATGTTCTGTTGGATTTCGGTACTAGTATTTCTGTTGAGAATTTTTGCAATATTCACAAGAAATAATGGTCTGTAATATTCTTTTAATTAGTTAGGTTTATCTGGATTTGGTATGAGGGTTATGTTGGCCTCACAGAATTCAAGAGTTTGCCTCGTCCAAATTTTTGAAAGAGTTTGAGTCTGCTTGGTGTTAATTCTTCTTTGAATATTAAAATTTTCCTGTGAGCCATGTGGTCCTTGGCTTTTCTTTATAGGGAGGTATTTGATAACTGATTCAATCTCTCTACTACTTATTGGTTTTCTGAGATCTCTTGTGTCATTTGGATTCAGCATAGGGAGTTTGTGTGATTCTAAGAATAATTTGGCCATTTCATTTAGAATATCTAATATTTTGGCATGCAATTTTTTAGATGAAATAGGCTTTATTATATTTTTAAAAGATACATACATCACACAAATGTTACATTAAAAATATGAGGTTCCCATGTACCCCATTCCGCACTACCCCCACTCCTCCCACATCAACTTCTTTCATTAGATACACTTCTTCATAGTCCTCTTATAGTCCTTTATATAAAGGACCCTTATAGTCTTATTTATTTCAGGAGGGACAGATATACAGCCCCCTTGTCATTTCTTTTAATCATTTGTGTCCTCTCTCCTTTGTTTTTCATGAGTATAGCTGAAGTTTTGAGAATTTTACCTATCTTTTCAATGAACCAACTTACGGTTTAATTTTTCTCTCATTTTATTTTTTAATTCTCTATTTTATTTATCTATGTTCTAATATTTATGTCCTTCTTTCTCTTCACTAGGGGCTTAATTTGATTTTATCTAGTTTTTTCAGTGTTAAGTCTCTGATTTAAAATCTTCCTTCCTTTCTAATATAAACATAATATTTTTTTAATGTAACATTTTAAAAAAAGACAAAAAATAAATATATTAAAAAATAAAATAAAATACTTATAGCTAAAAATTTACTTGTCAACACTGCCCTTTATGCATCCCACAAATTTTGATATTATATTTTCATTTTCATTCACCTGAAAATATTTCCTAATTTCCATTGTCTCCCTTTAACCTATTGTTGGTTTAAGAGTATGTTCTTTAATTTTCACATATTGTTTTAATTTCTGCTGTACTTAAGTTATTGATTTCTAGCTTCATTCCTTTATGGTTGAAGATAGATTGTGTGACTTCAATGATTTTTTTTTTTTAATTTTGAGGTTTGTTTTTTGGGTCAACATATGATTGGGTCTGTAGAATGATCCATGTACACTTGAGAAGACCACGCATTCTGTTTTTGTGTGAGAAACTTAAAATTCCACCTCTCACAAGAATCTCTTCTGTCACTGTCTCACCAAATCGACATTCAGACACCTCCTGCCCTGCAAGCCCCCAAAACTGCCTGGTCAGGGTTTGGGAGTTCTGGAGCACAACACAGATTTCAGAGACCACTGCAGACACGCTGCCAGCCCTAGGGGTAGAGGCTCCACCCAGAACCTCTGACCTCTGTGTCAGAAACCCAAAATTCCACCTCTTGCAAGAATCTCCTTGATCACTATCTCACCAAATCAACTTCCAGACACCTCCCGCCCTGCAAGCCCCTGAAACAGCTCACTCAGGGCTTGGGAATTCCCCGGCACAGCGAAGCTTTCAGGAATCACCACTGCCGGGCTGCCAGCCCCAGGGGAAGGGTCCTGCCCACAACACCAACCTCTGTGAAAGAGACCCAAAATTCTACCTCTTGCAAGAATCTCCTCTGTCACCATCCCACTAAATCAATGTCCAGACACCTCCTGCCCTGCAAGCACCTGAAACAGCCCAGTCCAGCAGGACTCCAACCCTATTCAGCTGCTTCTTTGCAGGAGAGATTATGAGGTGCCCTCACTCAGATGCCATCTTGCCCCACCTCTATTCATATTTTATTTCCAAGCTTTGATCATTCAAATTCAAAGTGGCTATTATGGCCAATTACTACCGTGGTGGGCTGTTTCCAAAATGGCTGCCATAATTCCGTGTACCCTGCATCCACATGTTCCTCTCTAATCATGGGCATGTCCAATTGCCTTGCTCTGAACAATAGGATGAGGGAAACTGAGGCCAATAGCTTGAAAAATGCTTTCCCATTGGGGGTGTCCTCTCTCATTGTCCATGGGAACCATGCAGTCATCACCATGTGAATAAACCCTGCTGCAGACACTTTATGTGGTCACCTCCATCATCCCAGCCTAACCAGCAATAACCTCCAAATATGTGAGTTATGCCATGCTAGACCACTGCTTCCTCTTAACACATACTCATTATGGAACATAAAAAGACAAGAAGGAAAAAAAGATGTCATTAATAGTTGCACAACTACTATAGGCTTTCTCAGTATCTTTATGTCCAATCTTCTTTTCTGCACAGATTTGTTTTCCACATGGCAATGGCAGTTCCATGTGGACAATTCTGCATCATGATTTTAAAATTTATGAAATAACTATATTTTCTCATGTATTACTCTTCAAAATATCATGTTTAATGGCTGAATAATGGTCCATTCAGTGGGTGAGTTATAATACCTTAGCTATTTCTGGACAATTAGATATATGCTGCAATGAACCTTCATAAGCAAAAAGCTTTTTCTAAATTTAGAATGATTTCCTTAGAATATTTCCAATAAGTAGAGTAATTAGACCAAAGGGTATGAATATCTTTTAGAACCAACTTATTGACAACTTTCCCTAAAGGAACTCATACCAATCTACACACCCAACAGCATTTTCCGAGTAACAATTTCACCAAAGGCTCAAGGACCCCATATGTTTTTATTGTTGTTCATTTTGTGTTTTCCATCTTTATAAATTTGTGTGAAAAGTGAATTCTATTTTCCATTGCAATTACTTCTTATATAATCAATAAGGTTGAAGAGTTGGAAAGTCACATTTTCTCAGACTACCAGATCATTGGGCTAGTTGATTTCTCAAAATTACTTCCCTAATTTATTCCACACAATAGCTTAAGGTGCTCTTTGTTTGAATCTGTTTTGGCAGAATAATTTACAAATATTGAGAAAATGCCATCCATTTGTATCTAAGAATGGGTCTATCCTCATGAAAATTATTGGTGGCAGACCCAAACTCCCCCCAAGCCACCCCTTGGCCATCTCCATTGTATTTCTTTTCTTAGGCTGCCATAAAGTCCCACAAACTGGGTAGCTTGAAGCAATAGAAATTCATTGTCTCACAGTTCTGGAGGCTAAAAGTCCAAAATCGAGATGTCCATAGGGCCATCTTCCCTTTAAAGTCTATCAGGAAGTATCTCTTCCATGACTCTCTTGGCTTCTAGTGGTGGCTGGCAATCTTGGGTGTTCCTTGGCTTCAATCTCTGCCTCCCTCATCACATGGCCAACTTCTCTCATGTGTGGCTGTGTGCCTTCTCCCCTTATAAGAATACCAGTTATATTGGATTATGGGCCCACCCTACTCCAGTGTGACCTTGGTTATCTTAACTAATATCATTGCAGTGACTGTATTTCCAAAAATGATCACAGTCACAGCTTAGTTCTTCACTAAATTATTTTTGGGGAAATGATTCAATCTGTAATAGTCATGGTTTCCATACCACAATCTTCTTCCAATTTACAGGTGAACACCCGAGGCCTTTGCGATTTTAAGAAGTTTGCTTAAGTGTCCCATAGATACATGAACTTATTTTTTAGTAAAAAACTTTAAATGGATTGTTGGGGAAAGTTGATGGAGCTCCTCAGTTCATAGCACAAGAAAAATGATAAAACATCATTATGAGAAACAAAAGGACAAATATTGCATGGTCTCACTAATATGAACTAAACACAAATAATAAATTCATGGAGATAAAACCTAGAATATAGGTAAGTAGGAGATAAGAAGAGGGTTGAGAAGAACTACTGATGATTAATGTATGTAGAAGTTTTAATTAACTTGACTGTAGGTGTGTGGAAACGGATAGAATTGATGGTAACACATGATTATGAGTAGAACTAATGAAGCTGGTTTATAAATGGGATTGTGGTCAACAAGCGCAGTCTAGGGATGCAAATGTCAACTGAAAGAAAGCTAGAGAATAACCTAGGGACTGAATAACACAGTAAACCCCGAGGTGGAAGAGAACTGTGGTTAGTAGAAATGGAAGAATATCCTTCTGTGACCTAGAACAGATGAACATCAGTGCTGCAAGGTGGTGGGAATGTGTAGAAGCATGCAAAAAATACAATTAATGTAACCTATGGACTATAGTGAGCAGTAATACTGTAATATACTTTCATCAATGACAAAGATGTACTGTGTTAGTAATAGAGGGGTATGGAATAAATATGCCAGAGTTACACTGTGGACCATCGTTAGTGGTAAGAGACTATTGAAACAAATGTACCACATCAGAGTTGTGTGTTGGTGGAGGAGTATTCTATGGGAATTCCAGATATGTACATCGTAATTTTGTAAGTTCACAACTTCTCTCCTAAAAATACATTAAAAAATAAATACATTCAAATAGGAAAAGTGGAATTAAAACCTCCAATATTTGCAGATGACATAATCCTATATTTAGTAAATTCTGAAATGTCTAAAACAAAGCTATTTGAGTTAATGAATGAGTTCAGCAAATTCATGGGATGCAATAACAACAATAAAAAATCAGTAAGTTTTTATATGCTAGTATTGAACATTCTGAGGGGTGAATCAGGAAAAATTTCCATTTGCAATAGGAAAAAAGTCTCAAATACCTAGGCATAAAATGTAATCAACAAGTACAGGACCGAAATGCAGAAAACTACAAAATAATGCTAAAAGAAATCAATGAAAACTTAAACAAATGGAAAGATATTCCATGTTCATGGAATGAAAGATTAAATATTGTGAAAATATCAATCCTAGAAAAACTGATTTATAGATCCTATGCAATACCAATCAAAATTTCAATAGCCTACTTCATAGAAATACAAAAGGCACTTCCAAATTCATTTGGAAGGGAAAGTGCAGCTGAGTAGGCAAAAGCATTCTAAGAAGATTAATGTGGGAGGAATTTCATTTCCTGACCTTGAAACATATTACAAAGCTACAATGGTCAAAAAATCATGGTATTGATATAAAGATAGACATCAATCAGGGGAAGAGATTTGAGACTCTAGAAATAAATCCTCATATCTCTTGTCAACTGGATTTTAACAAACATACAAAGTCTATGTTAGTGTGACAAAAGAGTCTCTTCAACAAACCATGTTTCAAGAACCAGATATCTATAAAGAAAAGATTGAAAGAGGACACCTATCTCATTCCCTATACAAAAAGCAACTAAAAAATGAATCAAATACTTAAATATAAAATCAGTACATAAAACTACCAGAATAAAATATAGGGGAACATCTTAAAGACATTGTGATATGTGGTGGTTTCTTAGAACATTACACCCGAAGAAAGTGTAACAACAACAAAGATCATAGAGAAATGGGACCTCTTCAAAATTAAACACTTTTTGTCCCTCATAGGACTTTGTAAAAGGGTGAAAAGCAAGGAAACTTAATGGGAAAAAATGATTGGAAAAATCACATGCCCAATAAAGGATTAATATCCATGATGTATAAACAGATGTTACCATACAATAAAGAGACACATGATCAAATTTTAAAAGGGCCAAAAGACTTCTAAAGACATTTGTCCAAAGAAGAAATACAAATGGAAAAATGAAAAAATGTTTAACATCACTCATGATTAGGGAAATGCAAATGAAACAATGAGATATCATATCACTCCCATCAGAACAGCTGCTATGAAAAAGACAGAATGTTTGGCAGGTCCTAAGGAAGGTGAATATAAATTTGTAATGTGATCCAGCAATGCCACTACTGAGTATGTGCCCAAAAGAACAGAAAGCAGCAACACGAATAGACATCTACACACCTGTGTTCACAGTGATATTTACAATTGCCAAAAGTTGAAAATATAACAGGTTTCCTTCCATCACTGAATGGATAAAGAAATTGGTGTATTCAGCAATAAAAAGAAATGAAATTGTAAAGCATATGGGAACATGGGTGAACCTGGAGGATATTATATTGAGTGACGCAAGTTAGACACAAAAGGGCAAATATTGTATGCCTGCATTACTATGAAGTAAATATATTGTGTAACATATTGTATAATTTCATTTATATAAAATGTAAATATAAATCAATTTATAAAGGTGAAATTTAATTAGTGGTTATGGAGGGCTAGGAAAGGCATGCTAAGGCTTATGGAGATTTTTAATGGAGTAAAGAAATATTTCTGAAATTTTTTTCTGATAATGAATGCATAGCACTGTGATTATACAAAAAGTGATCGCTCATTCAACTTTAGATAGTTCATAGAATATTTGAATATATCTTAATATATTCTATTAATTTATTTATATATATAATATATAATATACAATATATAATAAATGCTTAATAGAGAAATAATTGTGCAAGAATAGCCAGAAATAGGAGCTATGTATTGCAGAGAAAACAGATTGAAAGGGGAAAGAATTTTCTTGTAGGTTTTTGTATATTATTATTATGACTATTATTATGGAAATAATTAAAATGCTTTCATAATGATTGAGGTGAGGAATACAAAACCATATGATTATAACAAATACCTTTAATATGTATCAATAAATTTGATTTGTTAACAAAAAGGAAACAGGTAAATGGGAAGTCATCAAAATTTAAAATTCCTTTTGCTCAAAAGGCTTTATCATAAATAATAAATGACACCCTATACAATGAGAGAAAATATTTGGAAAGCACATATCTGATAAAGGATTAATATACAGTATATATAACGACATCTTTCAATTTAAGAAAATGACAAACAACCAGATAAAAATTGGGTAAAAGACATGAAGATATATCTCTCCAAAGAAGATACAGAAATAGTGAGTAAACAAATGAAAAGATACTCAACACAATCTGCAATCAGGGACAGGCAAAACAAAACCCTTCATATTCAATTGAATGGCTATTCTTAATCTTTTAAAAAATGAATAAGGGTTTTGGTTTTTTTTTTGGTTTATCCCCCCTTGCAGCTTGCTTGCTGTCTGCTTTCTGTGTCCATTTGCTGTGTGCTCTTCTGTGTTTTTGCTGGTCTCCCTTTCTGTTGGGTCACCTTGCTGAGTTGGTATTCTGTGGTGCTTGCAGGCTGGGTGGAACTTATGGGCTGGTGGCATTCTGCAGTGCATGGCTGGTGGCTCTCTGTAGCATGTGGGCATGCCTGCCTTTTTACAAGGAGGCCTTGGGACATGAACCCAGGTCCTCCCATATGGCAGACAGGTACCCAACAGATTGAGCTACAGCTGCTTCCTGATGATAAGTTTTTGAGAGGACGTACATAGAGAAGAAGACTCATTCATTGCTGGTGGCAATATAAAATGATACAGGTCTTCTGGAAAACAGTTTGGAAGTTCCTAAGAAAGCTCAGTATAGAACTACCATATGACCTGGCAATCACAATACTAGGTATATATCAAAAAACAATGGAAAACAACAGCGCAAAATAATATTGCACACTGGTAGTCATAGTACTGTTATTCACACTTGCCAAAAAGATGGAAGAAGCTCATGTCCATCAATCAATGAATGCATAGCAATATATTATTGTATTAGTCAGGGTTCTCTAGGGAAACAGAATCACCAAGAGATATGTCAATAGTATGTGATTTTATGAGTCTCTCATGTGACTGTGGGGATGCACAAGTCCAGGTTCTGCAGGCAGGCTGCAACCAGGAGCTCTGATGAAAGTCCATTGAAGGTTCTTGACGAATTATGGGAGACACTGGCTGTCTAAAGACGAGGAAGGAAATTCTCACTCAATCCTAGAATCACTTCCCCATATAAGGCATGCAAATGATTGGAGAAAGCATCACTCATTGCTGCTAGCAATCTCCCTGATTGATGTAATTGTAAACAGCATTCTATGATTTACCACTGCAATAAAATGAATGTTGACTAAAGTCCATAAATGCCCTTGTATTAGAGTTAGTCCAGTGCTTGTTTGTCCAAACAACTGGGCACAACTACCTGGCTGAGTGGACAAATTAGCCTAACCATCACAGTCCATCCCTTGTCAACTTGGCAACCACACACATTACCTTAAACCATACTTAGTCTCTCAGTAAAAACAGTAGCAAACATGCATATATATGTATTTCGACTAAACAATGTTGAACTCTCCTGCTTACTACTGGAAATACATTAATTCCATACAGAATATGATGCAAGGTCTTCGGTAATATTCATTCTTAAACTTGATATCCTCAAATATTATGACATGAAATTGATACAACTTGTTATATAAGGGAAAACTTTGTGGAAGAAGACAAAGAAATTTGTTTTGTGTATATATACAATCTACACCATAATGAAACAAGGAAGATTCTTGACCATTACAGTCCTCATTTCTGTAACTGGTCATGTGTTTGAAGTTCATATTTATCACTACCTTCTTCTGCTACCCATTCCATATTTCCATTACCTGTGGTTCTTTGCCTGGTGGAGTGATGCAACCTTCCATTCCTGAAGATTCTGGGCCATTTTTACTCCTGCTTGAATTAGGTTGTTGCAATTTCCCATTGACTTTAGTCATACGACATGGCAGTATGAGGAGATGCCCTAGAGGATCTCCTGTATTCCAGGCAAACTCTTCTTTACCTGCATCATATAGATGCAGTCCTATTTCCCCTTGATAATCAGGATCAATCACTACAGCCAGTATCGTAATTTCCTTCTTTGTTGATTCAGAGGTAAGAGGAGCTCAAAGTGGTCAGGTGGCAATTTTAACTTCCAGTTCGATGGAATCACTGTTGTGTTCCCTGGTGACAGCACTCTTCCTTTGGTGATTAAAATCTGTAGACCAGCAGAGTTTGAAGCTGCAGGGTCAGGAAGTGAAAAATCTCCTAGGGAGCTACTAGGGGTATTATTGAGTGGTGCCCTTTTCCACCCCTTTTCCACCCTTTGATTCCTGGACACACGGATCCTGGTTATGGGAGAAACATCACAATAGAATGGATGCTGATTTAGAGCATACACAGCCTCCTGGAGAACATTGCCCCAGCCCTGTATGGTATTGCCACCTCGTTGGTACCATAATTGAGTCTTCAAAAGACCATTCTACCATTCTATCAATCCAGCTGCTTCAGGGAGAGGGGGAACATGGTAAGACCAGTGAATTGCATGGGCATGTGACTATTCCTGCACATCATTTGTTGTGAAATGGGTTCCTTGATCAGAAGCAATATTGTGTGGAATGCCATGGCAGTAGATAATACATTTGGTAAATCCAGGGAGGGTAGTTTCGGAAGAAGCATTGTGTGTAGGAAATGCAAACTCATATCCAGAGTATATGTCTATTCCAGTTAAAAGAAATTTCTGCTCCTTCCATGGTGGAAGTGGTCCAGTGTAGTCAACCTGCTACCAGGTAACAGGCTAGACACCTTGAGGAATAGTGCCATATTGGGTATGTGTGTGCATATCTGCTGCTGGCAGAATGGGCACTCAGCAGTGGCTGTAGCCAAGTCAGCCTTGGTATGGGGAAGCCCATGGTGCTGAGGCCATGCATAACCTACATCCCTATCTTTGCCATGGCCACTTTGTTCATGAGCACATTGGCAAAGACAGGAGTGACTGGGAAAACAGGCTGAGCATTAGCCACAGAGCAGGTCATCTTATCCACTTGATTATTAAAAACTTCATCTGCTGAAGTCACCCCCTGGTGAGCATTCATGTGAGACACAAATATTTTCATTTTTTGACCCACTCAAAAAGGTCTACCCACATACCTCTTCCCCAGACCTCTTTGTCACCAATTTTCCAATCCTATTCCTTCCAAGTCCCTGACCATCCAATGAAACCATTGGCATTAGCCCATGAATCAGCGTACAAGTGTACCTCTGACCATTTCTTCATCCAAGAAAAAAGAAAACCAGGTACACTGCTCAAAGTGCTGCCCACTGGGAGGCTTTGCCTTCACTACTGTACTTCAGGGAAGTCCCAGAAAAGGGCTTCAGTGCTGCAGCTGTCCACTTTCGGGTGGTACCATATACCATGCTGAACCATCTGTAAACCAGCCCTGAGTTTTCTCTTAGTGAATTGATTACAAGTGACTCCCCAAGAGATCAAAGCTGTGGGCTGGGAAAAAGAAGGTAATATGGCAGTGTTGGTGACTACGAGCATTTTGGCTACTTCCTCATGTAACTTACTTATGCCTTCAGGACACACTTGAGCTTTATCTCATATATACCACTTCCACTTTATTATGGGGTGCTGTGGTACATGCCCAACTTTATGATTTGGTGGATCAGACAATACTCAGCTCACGATAGGCAACTCAGGTCTCATGGTAAATTGAAGGCCCATGGTTCAGTGTTCAGACTCCTCTAAGACCCAGTACCAGTCCAAATGCTGTTTCTCAAAAGGGGAGTAGTTACCTGCATAGGATGGCAGGACGTTGCTCCAAAATCCTAAGTGTCTGCACTGTGATTCTCCTATAGGGGCTTGCCAAAGGTTCCAGACAGCATCTCTATTTGCCACTGAATTTTCCAGCACCATTGGAACTGCTGCATCATATAACCCAAGTGGTTGTGCAGCTTGCACAGCAGCCTGGACCTGACACAGAGCCTCTTGTTGTTCTGGTTCCGCCCCCCCCCCCCAAAACTACCAGCTTTTCTGGTCACCCAGTAACTGAGCTGGAGTAGCACACCCAAGTGAGGAATGTTTTGTTTCCAAAACCCAGAGACCAACTAAGCATTCTGCCTCTTTTTTGGTCATAGGAGGTACCAGATGCAACAGTTTATCCCTCACTTTAGAAGGGATATCTTGACATGCCCCACACCACTAGACACCTAGAAATTTCACTGAGGTAAAGGACCTTGTATTTTAGTTGGATTTATCTCCCATCTTCTCCCATGCAAATTCTTTACTAATACATGCACAGTTTTTGCTACTTCTTGCCCACTAGGTCCTATCAACATGATATGATCAATATAATGGACCACTGTGATGTCTTAAGAGAAGGAAAGATGAGTAGATCCCTGTGGAAAATATTATGATGTAGGGCTAGAGAGTTGATACACCCGAGGCAGGACAATAAGGTATCACTGTTGGACTTGCCAGCTGAAAGCAAAGTGTTTCTGGTGGTCCTTACTAATAGAAATGTAGAAAGCATTCACCAAATCAATGGCTGCATACCAGGTACCAGGGAACATGTTGATTTGCTCAAGCAATGATACCACATCTGGGACAGCTGAAATGGAGGCACCGCCTGCTTAACTTTATGATAATCTATTGTTCTTCCAAGATCAACCGATTTTCTGTACAGGCCAATTAAGAGAGTTGAATGTGTTTGTTGTGGGAATTCACCACCCCTGCATCCTTCAAATCCTTGATGGTGGCACTAATTTTTACAGTCCCTCCAGGAATCCAGTATTGCTTTTTAAATTTACTATTTTGCTAGGCAGGAGTAGTTCTAGTGGCTTCCACTTGGGCTTTCCAACAATAGACCTCACCCCACATATCAGGGATACAATGTGGGTATTTTGCCAGTTGCTGATTATGTCTATTCCAATAATGCATTCTGGAACTGGGGAAATAAACACAGAACGGGGCTGGGGACACACTGGACCAGCTGTGAGACAGGCCTGAGCTAAAATCCCATTAACCACATGATCTTCATAAGCTCCTACTCTGATTGGATCACAGTGATATTTTGAATCTCCTGAAATTAATGTCACTTTTGAGCCAGTGTCTAATAATCCCTGAAATATCTGATCATTTCCTTTTCTCAGTGCACAGTTACTCTGGTAGAAGGCTGTAGATCTCCTGGGGGAATGGCAGGAGGAAGAACAGTATACATTTTGGGCAGTTTAACAGGATCCTTCCCCCAGGAGACCTGGCCTTCGGGTCATTCAAGGAGCTCTTGGTCTATAAACTGTTTCAAGTCTGGGAAATGAATAAGGGGTCATGATTCTCTGTGTCTGTCATTTGAGGTAGGCTTTTGTTCAGTTGACCTTGAACTCTTCTGCTTTTACAGATCTGAAAGAAATTTAGTAGACTGCCTATTTCACTGGTATGTACCCCAGTGATGTATTATCTAAGGCCATAACTTTATATGGCTCATACTCAGTGCACTTAGTTTTAGTGCTTTACTGAATCTGCCTTTCATTGAAGTAGTCACTCCCACCTTGACTTTGGCAATTAACTGCTGAAATCTGGCTTTTACCAGACCAATGTCTGATCATTCCCATAAAGTTTAAGGATTCTAATTTCATCAGAGCCCACCCAAAAGTAATATCTGGACTACAGAGAAGAGCAATCACAGAGCTACTCAGGGAAAATGGAGTTAGTCTTACAAATTTATTCATTATAGCCCAAGTTAAAGGTGTGTCCTCTGGATATTCCTGGGGTGGGTGGGCAGCTCTCAAATGGTAAATCCATTCTAGCATTCGAATCTCAGTAAGCCCTTGAATTTCCTCTTCTACTGTATGCAAGGACAATTTGGGCATCTCAACCTAAGACATGCTAGGCCATCTTTTGGTCCATTATTCAGTCAGTCATAAAAACAAACTGTTAGAGCCCTCTCTAACCCTTGAGCTACATGTTGAATCCAGTATTTTGTTTAGTGGGCCCTTATCAATAAATTCAGCCTGATCCCACTTTATCTTCCCTTCACCATTATCCCATAGTCTTACTATCCATTCCCACACATATTCCCCTGATGTGTGTCTATATGAGATGGAAAACTCATGCAGTTCTTTCTGAGTATACCTTACTTCCTCTTGGATCACACTTGTATTTCACCTTGGGGGCTTGTTGTGATTTTAGTCTAGTAATAGGCCTTGAAAATAAGAGAGGTGGTGGGGGTGGGTGAGAAGGATTAGAAATGCCTAGCAAGCTACTGACCTTAAGGCATCCCCTAGCATTTTCTTCTGATGAGACAGGATTTATTTCTTCAGGCAGGAGTTGGAAGGCAGTTTCCTCAGGGAGGACTGGAGGCTCAGCAGTGCATACAGGAGTTTGGCCGGTATGTCCCACAGGGCAGGGGCAGACTGGGGGCTGGGCAGGTCAGGCTTCAATTTGGGTGGTACACACCTCAGGGCTGGAAGTTGATTCAGACATCCTGGGACAGGATGGAGGCTGGATGATACAAGGTTGAAAATGTGTGGTTTTGACAGGGCAGGCCATAGCAGCTCATGTGGTAATGATGTGGGCTATGGGTGTGAGGCTCTTTGTCTCTTCAGAGATAACCTAAGCTGTTTGACTTGTGGGTGTGGAAGGGTAAGAGGCTGCAGTCCTGCCCTTGGTGACAATGGCAACGACTCCAGTCCTAGGAAACACTTTAAGAATGCAAGGTCTATAAACCTTAAGTATTTAGGGGAAATGCAAACCAAATAGGTTAAAATCTTATCTAGAATGTCTGGATTCCACTTTAAAAGCTTACCTAAGATGTAGAAGATAGATATGCTAATTCAAGCCTATTGAGAACTGAAACAAAGGGACCATTTGGCCTTTCATCTCTGTATAAAAGACATTTGAAACTCTTGTTCTGGGCTCGGGATTCAAACAGAAAGCTCCCGAGTCCGGCCAGCCATCAATAAACCATTTTTCCTTCTCAAAATCATTCCTGAGTCCTGGCCTCTCTATACACAAATAATTGAGCCTCTCTCAAAACTACAACATTTTTGGTGACTCTGGCGGGACAGCAAATGAAGACCAGAGACGGTAGCATTTTGCAGCCCCTTCCAAATCCCCGAGGAAGCCGGGAGGACTTGGTTGAAACCCAAATCTGGGTGCCCCTGGATTAAATTTAATCCAGAACAGATGTGGGCTCCACCAGAATGTTCCCAACAAAAGTTGAGGGCAATGGAAGGTCTGAGGAGAAAGATTCTGGGAACAAAAAAGAACTCTGAACATGGAAGAAGGTAAGACTCCCTGGGTGAGCAGAGTCTGGAAAGCCCTAGCTTTAATTGCTAGGAAGGGGAGGCTGATCACCTCCCAAAAGAACCCTAGTAGCTCCAGAAAACTGGGGGGAAGCCATTCTCTCTAGGCCTGGGATAAGGAGAAAACTGGGGAAAAGCCCTGGCGTTTTAGGTTTGTCTAACTGCATGTTAGAATCTGGTACTGGTCTCACATCCACTAAAGGAGTGGAGTCTTGATTTTAATAGGAAGGGCTGTTTATAGGTTCGAGTCCTAATGTCCTGGAGAAAAACCGGGAAAAAGCTCTGGTGTCTTGGGTTTGTCTAACTACATGTTAGAATCTGGTACTAGTCATATCCACTAAAGGAGTGGAGGCTTGATTTTAATAGAAAGGGCTTTTTATAGGTTCGAGCCCTAATGTCCTGGAAATTGGTCTAGATTGAAAAAAAAACAACAACTTGGTTACAGGAAAATGGATCAGCTTTTCTAGTGGAGCTTGGTCTGAGTGTAAAGTTAAACAGTGGAAATAATCTAGCTGAAATCTTTTGTTACGGTGCTAAATTTTGAATGAATTTGCTTTATGCCAAATGTTAAGTGTTCTAAGGTTTGTGATGGCTGTGGGGGCAGCCATGTTAAAAATATATAGAGAGAGCTTGTGGGTCAGATTAGTGACCTTTGTGCTTCTATGTCAGCTCAATGCTACTGTTGGAGTTGTGTCATTATGTAAAGTAAAATGCAGTAGAGCTAGAACCATCCCTTGCCATTGCCAAGAGGGTGAAATGATTATGGGGCAGTTTTGAGGAGTCTGGATGTTTGTGGAGTCTAGATGTTTGTGCATGCTCTGCTGTCTTGTTTCTGGTCTGCCCCTTCGCCGGGGCTTGAAGGCCATCTGTGTCTGCGCCACACACCCAAGTTTGTTGGGGCTGCCGCAGTCAGGGTGGTTGGGTCCCCAGGAGAGTTGCCGAATTTGAGTAGGTTCTGTCTGCTCATTTTGGCTGAAAGCTAGAAAGGGGGGAGGGGCTTGCCCCTTTCCAGGGAGTCCACACCTTCTATTCATAAGCCGCATTCCTGTTTAATTGTTGTGCACCCGACTGCCTGGAAGGGGGGAAGTGAAGGGGATGAAAAGCAGAATCAGAATAAATGCAGTAAAGTTCCCTCCATAGGGTGTCAAAGACAAAATACGTTTGCATTCTGCTCAGGTTCTTAGAAGGTATTGTAGTAACTTTAAGTAAGAGAATGTGTTCTGTGAAGGTAAAATTTGTCTTAAAGGTATAAATATTTATAAAAGTTTTAGCAATGCATTGTTTAAATAAAGGTATTTAAATGGCTAATTGCAGAAAGTCATTATTAAACAAAAACTGGGGAAACGGACTTTGGCCCAGTGGTTAGGGCGTCCGTCTACCATATGGGAGGTCTGCGGTTCAAACCCCGGGCCTCCTTGATCCATGTGGAGCTAGCCATGAGCAGTGCTGATGCGCGCAAGGAGTGCCGTGCCACGCAAGGGTGTCCCCCGCGTGGGGGAGCCCCCACGCGCAAGGGGTGCGCCCGTGAGGAGAGCCGCCCAGCGTGAAAAGAAAGTGCAGCCTGCCCAGGAATGGCGCCGCCCACACTTCCCGTGCCGCTGACGACAACAGAAGCGGACAAAGAAACAAGACGCAGCATATAGACACCAAGGACAGACAACCAGGGGAGGGGGGGAAATTAAATAAATAAATCTTTAAAAAAAAAAAAAACTGAATTGATAATAGCAGCCTTCCCTGCCAACTTGCATCGAAAAAACTGTTTCTGGTATTACATGCTACTAAGTATTAAAAGCGAAGAAAAGTTCATTATTTTAACAAGCTTGTTTAGTATTAATGCAAATTATGTATTGTAAGAAGTTTGCCTGGTAACTTAGATATAGAATGTGTTTTTATTGTTAAGGAAACAGAAGATGATTTTGTCCTAAGATAAAATGATTGATTATTGGAAAGAGTAGAGTGTGGGACAAAACCTGAATGAATACTGAAAGTGTAGAAGGTTTGTGGAAGGAAACTTTTATGATTAAAATTGAGTAAGATCAGTATACAAAGAAAATCTGTTTTATCTAAATAGCTTCTTGTGCCTTAACCTCATCATTTCCTCAGTGTTTGAAGAAGGGTCTTATCTCTTTTAAAAGAACATTATGTTCTAGAAATCAAATCCTGAAAAGTAGCTTTTTATTTCAAACTAACTGCAAGAGATTTATTTTACCTTAAAAGAAAATTTAAAGTAATGGTTAAGTTCATTTACTATGTCATAAGTTGAATGAAAGGTGTTTAAAAGTGTTATAAAATTAACAGGTTTTTAAAAATAAAAACGGTAACTAAGAGTTAAAATCATTTATAAATGCATTTATATTATAAAACAGTGAAAAGATAATAACTGAAATTATAGCTGAGTTAATTTAGCTTGAAACTATTATTTAAGTGTAAATTCTAAACTAACCTTTCCTTTGTTTATGGTTACTTCAAGCCTAACCTCACCCCTTGCCTTTGCTATGGTTATTTCATAATAGCTTCTGCCCTACAGGCCAGAGAAGAGCTGGGACATCACTTTCTCCTGTCCTGGTATTAGTAACCCTTTCTCTCATGAATTCAAGTGTAAACTAAATAAATTGCTGACTGATGGAATAAGGTTAAATGACCACGGGAGTTTTATTATCTCAAATCAAAAAAGGGGGGGGGGGGAGTCTCCTGCCTTGATGGTCAGTGTTCCTAAGAGTGGCAATTAATGAGAGAAACCAGTCTGTCTCCCTGAGGCTTCAAATAGCCTCAGTAAATATATATAAAATTAATCTTATTGCTTATTCAAAATTCTGCTAAATTCAAAGTAAAATATAAAGTTCTGAAACAAAAAAAAGTGCTAAAGCATTGAGAACATTTTAGTTACAATCCATTAATTGAGAAAGAAAATTCTTGTGTAAAACTGCATGGTCATAGTGTAAAACTGCACAGTCATAGTGCAAATTAAGAAAAGTTTCAGGAGTCTTTGAAATGTTTTGCAGTCACACTTGCTTTGTAAATATTAGAAGTTTAAAGTAACTAAAGTTATGTTTTTGTGTCCAACTGTTCATGTCTGCCTATTTGCTCAAACTGTTGAGGTTAAATATGCAGTTATATAAGTAATATATATTTCTGGACCCCAAATTAACCTAAACAGTATATAAAGTAATGCAAATTATAAGTAATATCAATGAGTTGTGTTTCTGTGTCTAACTCTTTGTGTCTGCCCATTTGCTCAGTGTATGTCTTTATACATCAGGATATTAATATCAAATTAACAAATGAAAATTCTTAAAAGAGCTCTATTCAAATTGTTAAAAAATTAAATATGCAGTTATATATGTAAATAAATGTTCTTAAAGCTCAAATTAAACTAAGCAGGATGAAGAAGTCATATAGAAATCTGATTATAGAAATAATTGGGAAAGAGCCTCCTCTTCGCAAGATCTTTAAAGGCAAGACTAGTGTGGCAGATTAAACCTATCTACTAGGCTAGGGAATTAAGAATCAGTTTGCCTGGTAATTTCCCAGTTTAAACCTTTTGTCAGTCATAAAATGTAAAAAGAAAAATAACAAAGATTAGGATAGTTTTCACATTTAAAAAAAAGTTGATGGTTGTAACCTGGTGGCCTACTGCCTCAGTCTCCCACTCCCGGGTTGGACAGCAGTGGAGGAGACCAGCTTAGGCCAGTCCTATGGGCAGTGGAAGGATGCCCAACAAGGAGCTAGGTCGGTGCCATTTCAGCACTAAATTCTATTCCTTATTTAACAAAGGGGAGCAGGTAAAAACTAAAATGGTTAGAATGTGATAGAAGTGCGGTCACCCCTCAGGCTGAAGTGTGGTTTGCTGGCCTGGCAGGGGAGCGGCCGCCGTAGGCCTAATTCCGCTGCCCCCATAATAGGGTGGTTGGTCGGGCCCACCGCCACCCCTGAAGGAAGCTCGGCATGGGCGCAGAGTGCCCTCGGGTCTCCCCTTCTCGGCAGCCATGCTTCCGCGGCCGCCCCTCCTCCCAGATGGCGCCACCCGATGCCTTGTGGGGCGGCACCCTTCTTCTTCCTTCTCCCTGCGCAGGCGCAGGGCAGAAAATTCCAGTCTGCCCTTTTCCCCTCCCCCGACAGCAGCCAACAGCCAGGCGTGGGCGGAGAAATCCAGTCTGCTCTTTTCCCCTCCCCCGACAGCAGCAACAGCCAGGTGTGGGCGGAAAAATCCAGCCCGCCCTTTTCCCTTCCCCCGACAGCAGCAACAGCCAGGCGTGGGTGGGAAACTCAAGTCTGCCCTCCACCCCAGCAACAGCAGCCACCAATCACTAAACCCTGCCCCTTCCCCCAGCAACAGCGACAGCCAATCCCTAACCACCACCCCTCCCCCGTTCAGTACCGCCCACTGACCTTTCGCTGGCAACCAATCAGAATAGGGCGTGGCTTCGACCAATCAGCCTTCCCCAGCCCCTATAAAACTGTTGCCTCTCCCTCAATAAAGTGGACTTGTGTGTTTACCTTGTCTCCGCGGTAGTTCTTCTGCCGTGCGCCCTCCAGTCCTGAGAGCCCCCGACAAGGGCCTGGCCTCCCTTGTCCCCAGTTCGTCGCCTGCTTCTCCGGGCGACCCCTTCGTCGCCGGCTTCGCCGGGCGACCCCGTCAGCCGAACCGCGCAACCCCTTGTGAGACCGATCCCTCGTCTGCTGCCGGACCGACCCCTCGTCCCAAGTGGGACCGACCCTTCGTCCCAAGTGGGACCGACCCCTCGTCCAGAGCTGGACCCACCCCTCGTCCGCAGCCAGACCCCACCTCTACCGACCGAGCAAACCGTCGCAAGAAGAAGCAGTTAAATCATAAACTGTTGCATGGGAAAGTTAGATCTTCTCAGATAAGCTGTAACTTCTGAAGTATCCAATCTATGGAGAAACAGGAAGAGCTTGTGTGCTAGGCTTAGGGGTATAAATTGTGTAATTTTCTTTGTTCAGGGCACCAGCCATATCTGGCTCTGTGCCCCTTCTTGCAAGATTGAGAATAAATTATTTTCTTCTTCTCCACAATCTGGTGAGCTTATTTTCTTCCAGAAGATTTCTTTCCCACAAAATAAAGGTAATTAGTGGCTCCATTAACAAATTTCAATAAGTAAAGTCCATAAAAACTATGGAGAGATCTTTCCTGGATTATGATGAAACAAATTAAGTAATTGTGTAATGTGTTTTAAAACCTGGTAGTCAGTATGCTTTTAAATTATTCATTTTCATAACTTAAAGTTTTCAGCTTCCTATAAGGGAAAAAAAGAACATTCCTTGCTTAAACTATAATGGTTTCAATTTTATTTAACTTGAGTGTAATCTCCCATAGTTAATTTATGAACTAAATTAACATTATATATACGAAATCTTTAGTGTCATGAAAATTGTAAGTTCACATTGGTGAAATTAGGCTAAAGGAAAAAGATTGTGGGTATGCTCTCTTAAAAAAATAAATTTCTTTGGTTGGTAATTATAACTTAATAAATTTATTTAACTATGAGGTGGCTAGTCAATGTGGTTATAGTCAAATATAAAGAGTTTGTAAAACATCTTCCAAACTGAAAATGTTTAAACAGTTCTAGCTCTAAAAGTCATTGTTAACTAAAAACTTAGATTGGTATTAGTACCAGAAATAACTTCGTGCTAATAAAACCTGTCTGAAGGCCACCGCAAAGTACATATTTAAGTAAATACTAATAAAAAGTTATCTTGATTCTATTGGAAATATTCTGTTTTCATTTTAACAATGAAAAGTAATTTTTTCCCCCTCTATTACTAAAGTAAAGTACCTACTGTTATCCTTATGGTAAAATTGTGTAAGTAAACAGTCATTTGATATATGATGTGTTGCATTAAATTGTTTAAAAAAATATATATATATATATATATAAACAAGGAATAAACTTTAACATTATCAAACTCTTTTGTGCATTCAAACCAGGCCATGTATACATTGCATTTTGCCTCTCCATGTGAGTTATTGGCTAGGCTGGTCACTGGCCTCTCAATTAAAATATTTGCTATATCAGCCTCTGGTTCTGCTCCTGAAGTCGATGGAAACTACGTTGCAGTTTCAAGCTCCTGCAGCAGCCAATGATGACTCAGTACCACCAAGTGTACAATGGATATCGCCTCCAGACTGGCACTGTTCCATAGTGCCAGAGAGCACTATGCACCAGGCTAGTAGAACACTGGAAACCCTCTCTAGAATCAACGATGCTGCCACTTGCTCACTGCGTGAAGAACATGCTAACTGGAGCCATGGTACCAGAATACTACTGTAAGTGAAACTGAAACACAATTGGCATTATGGCCTGCTCTCATGGAGAGATAACATGTAAAGTATTACAAACCTAAAACTTAAAACTAATAATTGCAACTCTGAATCCTTATGCATTAAGTAATATTTAGTTAATATTAAGTGCTGTACTTTTATCCTGTATTAAATATATGCCTAATAATTATAACATTATCTTTTCTATTTTGGATCAAGTGCAGATGTATATTAGACATGTTAGATTCCTAGTAAATTCATTTTCTAAACAGTTAATAAACATGTCTATAGAATAAGGTGGCAGTCTCAGCCAGGCTCAGTCAACTTACTATATTCTACTGTACTCTACTGTGTAGCAAAGGTGAGGCTTGCTTGCTGATGGTGAGTCACCTATTGAACAAGTCAAAATTGCTAGAAATTGTACAATTAAAACCAAGGTGTAAAAAAATTTTATTCTGTAGTTCTGATCACTCCCACAGCTGAAAACTAAGAGAATTTCCAACTTAGTGTTCTAATCCTGAATGAAGCCAGTTGCCCAACGAGTGCCAGTTCACCAGGATCATCTAACAGAGTGAATGAGTGCCAATCATTAAACAGTTTGGAATGTGTCTTCAGACAAAGCTAAGTGTCTGTTGCAATTTGTCTCTAAAGATAAATAACTTAAAAAAGAATATATATGCTGTTCCCACCAGCTTTTAAAAAGGAGTGCCATCTTTATAGGCACCTATCCTTGTCTACCTCTGTAATCCAATGTCCTCTTTTAAAAACGGGTATTCCAAATTTTTAATTAAGTTTGTCTCTTTCGGAGTGAACATCTTATTAACCATATGAAAACTTCATCTAACTTGGTACAGAATGCCAGATCCATCTTACTCCAGTTAAAATAAGAAGTTTACACCTTATTAGGCAATGACTACAGCCCATGGCCAGCGGGAAGCAGTTACAGAAAAGAAATCATCTCCCTTCAGCACCCCTTTTAAATTAAAGGTGTAAACTCTTTAAGGGTAAAATAAATGTAATAGATGGATCTGGAACCTGACTGGAAATCCACGTGAGTGCCCGTGGCAGCAGAATAACTGCAGGAGGCCCCTGCCCCAAGATTCTGCTGTTCAGAATGAAAAGTTCTAGACTTCTAAAAACAGTCCTGGATACTGCACTGAAGACTGATAAATAATCAATCAAAACAACAAACAGCCATCCACCTCATAGCTCCAACAGTAATTATGCCAAAGCGTAGCAAGTTAAACTTTGGCAAAGGGGGGAAATGATGTGGGCTATGGTTGGGAGGCTCTTTGTCTCTTCAGAGATAACCTAAGCTGTTTGACTTGTGGGTGTGGAAGGGTAAGAGGCTGCAGCCCTGCCCTTGGTGACAATGGCAATGACTCCAGTTCCAGGAAACACTTTAAGAATGCAAGGTCTATAAACTTTAAGTATTTAGGGGAAATGCAAACCACATATGCTAAAAGCTCATCTAGAATGTCTGGAGTCCATGCTAAAAGCTTACCTAGGATGTAGAAGATAGATATGCTAATTCAAGCCTATTGAGAACTGAAACAAAGGGACCATTTGGCCTTTCATCTCTGTATAAAAGACATTTGAAAATCTTGTTCCGGGCTCGGGATTCAAACAGAAAGCTCCCGAGTCTGGCCTTCTCAAAATCATTCCTGAGTCTTGGCCTCTCTATACACAAACAATTGAACCTCTCTCAAATTCTACAACAGTAAAGTCTCAGCATAATTCAGGGTTTCAATGTCTCCTCCAATATTATCATCATCCTATATACCTCATCCAAAGTCTCTGCATTCCACTCTTTTAAAAATCAGTGCCTTCATTTTAACTGCACAAACCCTGCAGAGTTGAGATTTTAGATTCCTCCGTAACTCTGCTACTCATACAATGAGAGTCTGAGTTTGGTTCGCAGATATTTTGAGCTTGTGGCTATAGGTGACAATATTTTCTTTAAGAGTACACAAAGAAATTTTCCCATCACATATGTGGCATTGAAGTTTCAAATTTGAAGGCCTTTAATTATCTCTTTCTTCTCTAACAGTATCCAGATTATAAAGGAGGAGTCAGCCAACATCATCATACCATTTAACTCTACAAAACTCTTCAAGGTGCTGAAAACAATCGCACCCAGAACCTTGCTTCTTATAAGCAAGGAAGTAGGGGATTCCAGTGACAATATTTTGCATATCTTGATTGCTAACTTGTACCTTGGACTGTCAGCAGCCTCTTCATTATTGTTAAGGGAGTCCTCGATACGCTTGGTCCAATTACAGTAGAGAGCCAATTGCAAAACTCCCTGAACCACCTCAGACACCCCATGTTTAAGACTTTGTTCCTCAAGAACTGCTCCCTCTACAAAGCTTTATTAGTCAGCATTCTCTGGGGAAAAAGAATAAACAAGAGATATCTGTCAATAGTATGCAAATTTAAGAGTCTCTCACATGACCGTGGGGATGCACAAGTCTAGGTTCCACAAGCATGCTGCAACAAGGGACTCCAATGAAAGTCCAATGAAGGTTCTTGACACATTCTGAGAGACACTGGCTGTCCAAAGATGAGCTGGGAAATTCTCACTAAGTGCTGGAATCTCATCTCCTTTTAAGCCATTCAACTGATTGAATAAAGCATTGCTCATTGCTGATGGCAGTCTCCCTGACTGATGTAATTGTAATCAGCTAAAATTATCAGTGCCATAAAGCCAATGGTGACAAGTCCATAAATGCCCTTGTATTAGATTAGCCAAGTACTTCCTTGACCAAACAACTGGGCAGAATTACCTGGCTGAGTTGACACATTAGCCTACCCATCACAATTATATACACACAAAAGACTATTTTCAAGCACTGAAAAAGGAAGTTCCTGTACATTCCACCATACTGATAAAACCAAGGTAACATTGAGTGAAACAAGGTAGACTCAAAAGTAAAATCTTGTGTGATCTCAATGATATGCAATAACAGTCATGATAGGGTCAGCAAAGAAGTGACTGAGTAGGGTTGGAGTCCTGCTGGACCGGGCTGTTTCAGGTGTTTTCAGGGCAGCAAGTGTCTGTACATTGATTTGGTGGGACGACGGTGACAGAGGAGATTCTTGCAAGAGGTAGAATTTTGGGTCTCTTTCATGGAGGTAGGGGTTGTGGATGGGATGCTTCCCCCTGGGGCCAGTGGCGCAGCATTGGTGCTTCCTAAAGGCCTTGCTGTGCTGGGGAGTTCCCAAGCCCTGAGCAAGCTGTCTTGGGGGCTTGCAGGGCAGGAGGTGTCTGGAAGTTGATTTGGTGAGACAGTCACAGAGGAGATTATTGCGAGAGGTGAAATATTGGGTTTCTGACTCAGAGGTCTGAGGTTTGAGTTGGAGCCCCTCCCCCTAGGGCAGGCAGTCAGGAGAGGAAGTCCCTGAACAGTTTATAGTGCAGCAGTGCCCCCAACAGACTATTTCAGGGGCATGCAGGGCAGGTGTCTGGATTTCGATTTGGTGAGACAGTGACAGAAGAGATTATTGTGAGAGGTGGACTTTTGGGTTTCTGACACAGAGGTCAGAGTTTGTGGGTGGGATCCCTCCCCGTAGGGCTGGCACCCAGCTGCAGGTATCCCTGAAGGCTGTGTTGCATTGCGGTGCTTGCAGGCACCCTGTTAACCAGATGCATGGTTCCAAGGACTGTGTCCCTTAAACCATGGTGGCCCATGCTCCAGAGACTCACAAGCCTTGAGTCTGCAATATCAGACTTCCCATCCCTGAATTCACAGTGCCCTGAGGTCCATCTGGGGTCCTGGATTACCCTAGTCCTTGGCGTTTGTGATTTATTTTCATTTTTCTTTTTTTTTTGTCTTGGTTGCTAATATTGCATTGTCTCCTGGTCTTTTATATAACCATTTCATCCGCCAAGGTCCTTTTTCATTTATGTAGTTGCTTTTCTCCTTTTCTTTTTCCTGCTTGTTTCCATCCTTTTTCTGTGTCCACCCCCTTTTTTCTTGTTTTTTTCTTTTTTCTTCTTATTTTATTTTATTTTATTTATAGAATAGGTGCTCCAAGGAGCGCTTCACATTAGCTGTGTTACCTCATTCTCCATTTCCTCTTTTCTCTGTGATTTGATTTTTGTCACCTACACTATCCCCTTTCCCCCACATCTTCCTATCCTCCATCATCTACTGTTTCTCTGACATTTCACCTGCCTTTCTTTGGACCCAAAATTGTTTGAACTTTAATTTCTAATGCCTTTTTTCTGTTTTCTGTATTTTATCCACTCTTGATACCATTGTCTTTCTTCTCTCCTTCCCTCTCTCATTAAAACACTGGCTTTTTAAATCACACTTTATTCCTCCCCATATTCAGTTGGCTGTCTCATTATAGGTAATCTACTTACTGGTATAACTCTACACAACTTACATTAGTCTAATATCCATTCTCCCAGAACTCACATTGTTGCTCTGTTAAACATTTACTAACAAATACTACTTTATACATTTTCTTTTCTTACTCATTTTGCTTTCCCTGGCCCTACTACTTTCCTTCAAAGTGAATTTACCCAGCAACGAGAAAATAGAGTAAGAAGAACAAAGTGACAAAGAGAAGACATAACACTTATGCAAGAACAACAACTAATTAATACCCAAGACTAGACAAAGAAGCTAAAGAACTGATTAAACCCATCAAGATAAAATGATGACCAGACAGCAATAAAAAACTAAAATTGAAACCAATAATCAAGAAAATATGGCTGAATCCAATGAACAAACTAAAAACCAGGAAGGGGAGCAGAACATCTGACAAGTAATTAAAGATCTCAAAACATATATTAGAGACCAACTTAATGAAGTAAAGGAAAAGATTAACAGTATGAAGAAAACACTTGGAGAGGAAATTGCAGACACATGCAAAAAGATAACAGATATGATGGTGATGAACACCACAGTTCAAGAAATCAAAAATACACTCTCAGCAAATAGCAGCAGATTAGAAGAGTCAGAGGAGAGAATTAGTGACATGGAAGACAGTACTTTGGAAATCAAACAGATAGTAGAAATGATTGATAAAAAGATACAAAAATCCAGCTAGGGTTTAGGGACCTGAATGACATTTCAAAACACACAAACATACATATATAGGAATCCCAGAAGGAGAAGAGAAGGGATAGGGGACAGAAGGGGTGTTGCAGGAAATAATGGCTGAAAACTTCCCAAATCTACTGAGAGAGATGGATCTACATGTCCAGGAAGCACAACGCACCCCAAATACGATAAATACTAACAGGCCCACCCCAAGACATATACTTGTCAAATTATACAATGTTCAAGACACAGAGAAAATTCTAAAAGCAGCAAGAGAAAAGAAAACCGTCACATACAAGGGTGGTTCCATATGATTAAGTGCTGATTTCTCATCTGAAACCAAGGAGGCAAGAAGGCAGTGGTATGATGTAGTCGAGGTACTAAAAGAAAAAAAAATTACAACCAAGAATACCCAGCTAAACTAGCATTCAAAAATGATGGAGAGTTCAAAACATTCACAGATAAACAGAAATTAAAAGAATATGCCAACAAGAACCCTGCCCTTCAAGAAATACTAAAGGGAGTTCAGCAGGAAGAAAGAAAACAACAGGAGAGGCAGAAATGGAGGAGAGTGTAAGAGCAACAAAAAAGACAAAAAGAGAAGAAAAAACCAAAATATGACAAAACAAGTCCAATCAAAATATGGCTAACATAAATAATTCCTTGAAAGTAATAACTCTGAATGTCAATGGATTAAACTCACCTATCAAGAGATTCAGACTGTGTGATTGGACAAGGAAATATGACCCATCTATATGCTGTCTACAAGAAACACATATTAGACCTAGGAATTCATGGACATTGAAAGTGAATGGTTGGAAGACAATCTTATAAGCAAACAATAACCAAAAAAAGGCAGGAGTAGCTATATTAATATCAGACAAAATAGACTTTAAATGTGAAACAATTGTGAGAGACAAAGAAGGATACTACATATTAGTGAAAGGGACAATCTCTCAGGAAGAATGAACAATCATAAATATTTATGTTCCTAACAAGGGCGCCTCCAAACATGTGAGGCAAACACTGGAAAAACTAAGTGAAAGAATAGATGACTCCACAATTATAATGCGGGATTTCAATATACCACTATCAACTTTGGACAGAATATCTCAAAAGAGAATCAAAAAAGACACAAAAACTTTTAACAGTATATTAGAAGAGCTGGATCTAATAGACATATACAGATCATTATACCCAAATACAGTGGGATATACATTTTTGTCAAGTGCATATGGACCATTCTCCAAGACAGATCATATGGTAGGCCACAAAGAAAGGCTCAATGAATTCAGAAAGATCGAAATCATACAAAATATCTCTGACCACAGTGGAGTTAACCTGGAAATCTGAAAGGGCCAGAGGGCCAGATTTCACAGCAGGTAATGGAAATTAAACAGCAGAGTCTTAGAAAAACAGTGGATCAAAGAGATAATCTCAAAAGAAATTAATAACTACTTTGAAACTAATGAAAATAACACAACATACCAAAACTATGGGATGCAGCAAAAACAGTACTGAGAGGGAAATTTATAGGGATAAATTCATACATCAAAAAAGAAGAAAGAGCAAATATTGAAGAACTGCTCATATGGAGGAAAGAGTAAAAAAACAACAAAGTAGCCCCACAGGAAGAAGAAAGAACAAAGATAACAGCAGAACTAAATGAAATACAAAATAAGAAAGCACTTGAAAATAAAAACAAGACAAAGAGCTGCTTCTTTAAGAAGATCAATAAAACTAACAAACCCTTAACGAGACTAACAAAGAAAAAGAGAAGATACAAATAAAGAAAATAAGAAATGAGAAAGGAGAGATCACCTCTGACCCCACAAAAATAAAGACTATAATAAGGAGATACTTTGCAAAACTATATTCCAACAAAAATGACAATTCAGAGGAAATGGACAAAGTCCTAGAAACACATAAGCAGCCTATATTGATGAAAGAAGAAACTGATGATCTCAACAAACCAATCACAGGTAAAGAGATAGAATCAGTCATTAAAATCCTCCCAACTAAGAAGAGCCCAGGGCCAGATGGCTTCATAGGTGAATTATACAAAACATTCCAAAAAGAACACCAATACTGCTGAAACTCTTCCAAAAAACTGAAAGAGAAGGAGCATTACCTAACTCATTCTATGATGCCAACATTGCACCAGTACCAAAGCCAAACAAAGACATCACAAGAAAGGAAAATTACAGACCAAATTCTCTAATGAACCTAGATGCAAAAATCCTCAGGAAAATTCTTGCTAACCGTATTCAACAACAGATTAAGTGAATTATACACCATGACCAAATGTGATTCATTCCGGGTATGCAAGATACCAGTTCAACATAAGAAAATCAATCAATGTAATACACCATATAAACAGATTGAAAGAAAAAATCACGATTATACCTATAATTGCAGAAAAAGCATTCAACAAAATACAACACACTTTCTTGATAAAAACACTGGAAAACATTGGAATACAAGGAAATTTTTTGAACATGATAAAGAGTATATATGGAAAACCCACAGCCAACATCATTTACAATGGTGAAATCTGAAAATACGTCCCTCTAAGATGAGGAACAAGACAAGGATGCCCACTCTCACCTCTTCTATTTAACATTGTCTTAGAAGTTCTTCCTTGAGCACTTACACAAGAACCAGACATAAAAGGCATTCAAATTTGAAAGGAAGAAGTCAAAATTTCATTCTTTGCAGATGATATGATCCTATAACCTGAGAGGTCTACAACAAAGCTTCTAAAAGTCATAAATGAGTTTAGTAAAGTGGCAGGTCATAAGATCAATGCACAAAAATCAGTAGCATGTCTGTACAACAAAATTGAAAAAACTCAGGAGGAAATCAAGAAACAAATACCATTTACAATAGTCAATAAAAAAATCAAATACCTAGGAATAAATTTAACTAAACATGCAAAAAACTTATACACAAGAGAACTACACAAGACTGTTCAAAGAAATCAAAGAAGACCTAAATAATTGGAAGAATATTCCTTGTTCATGGGTAGTAAGACTAAATATTATTAAGATGTCTATCCTACCAAAACTGATTTACACATTCAATGCAATCCCAATAAATATCAACACAGCATTCTTTAAGGAACTAGAAAAACTAGCTATGAAATTCATTTGGAAAGGAAAGGGGCCCTGAATAGCCAAAGACATATTGAAAAAGAAATGAAATTGGAGGAATCACACTACCTGACTTCAAAACATACTACAAAGCTACAGTAGTGAAAATGGCATGGTATTGGTACAAACAGAGACACACAGACCAATGGAATTGAATTGAGAGTTCTTGTTGGGAGCAGTCAAAATAAAGTACATGCCGAACTCAGCAGAGCCTGCAGCATGGCTGCCAGAGAGGAGCCAACTTTCTCATTTGAGTAAACTATAATTAGTTCACCACAACATGGCGGGTCCCACATCATGGCAGAACTCAAATCTGCCCTGTCACTTCCTTGTTCTTCTCCCTCCCTGCTCCTTTCTTCTCCATTTCTCGCCACTGCCCAGACTGATAAGGTAGTATGCAGGCGCAAGGCACGAAACTAAAGTCTGCCTCCCTCCCCGGCAACAGCAACAACCAATCCCTAGCCTCCACCTCCTCACTCCCCGCTCCTCCCCTTCCCAAGAGTATATATGCTTTGTCCCCCTCAATAAAATTCCCAGCTTGATCAGAACACTGTCTTGCTGTCATTCTTCATGGCTCTTGTCCCACCATTCTTTCTCGGCAGGTTTCGAGCACTCGTTGCCATCCCGCAGGCGGGGGCAAGTTCTGATATAGATTCTCATATATATAGTCATATAATATTCAATAAAGCTACCAAGCCCTCTCAACTGGGAGAGAATGGCCTATTCAAAAAATGGTGCCTGGAGAACTGGATATCCACATGTAAAAGAATGAAAGAGCATTACCATCTCACACCTTATACAGAAATCAACTCAAGATGGATCAAAGACCTAAATATAAGAGCCAAGACGATAAAAACTTTGGAAACCATGTAGGGAAGCATATACAAGAACTTGTAATAGGAAATGGCTTCATGACCTTCACACCCAAAGCACGAGCAGCAAAAGAACAAATAGATAATTGGGACTTCCTCAAAAGTAAAGCCTTCTGCACTTCAAAGGAGTTTGTCAAGAAAGTGAAAAGAGAACCTACACAATGGGAGAAAATATCTGGTAACCATGTATCTGATAGGAGACTTATAACATGCATATACTTAAAGAAATCCTATATTTTGAAAATAAAAGCAACCCACTTAAAAAATGGGAAAAAGATTTAAACAGACACATCTCCAAAGAAGAAATACAAATGGCTAAAAAGCACATGAAATAGTGCTCCAAATCTCTAGCTATCAGGGAAATGCAAATCAAAACTACAGTGAGATATCATCTTATTCCCACAAGATTGGCACCTGTGAAAATAACAGAAGACTACAAATGCTGGTGAGGATGTGGAGGAATGGTTACACTCATCCACTGCTGGTGGGCATGCAGAAGGATCCAACCATTCTGGAGGACGGTTTGGCAATTTCTCAAAAAACTAACCATAGATTTTCAATGTGGCCCAGCTATTTCACTGCCGGGTATATCCATTAGAATGGAAAACAAGCACACAAACCGATATATGCACACCAATGTTCATAGAAGCATTGTTCACTATTGCCAAAAGTTGGAATCCACTGAAATGCCCATCCACAGAAGAATGGATAAATAAAATGTGGTATATACATACAATGGAATACTACTCAGCTTCAAGAACAAATACACTACAAACACGTGATAACATGGATGAATCTTTTTTTTAATTTTTTTATTGATCTTGTAAAAATATTATATTAAAAAAATGAGGTCCCATTCAAACGCACGACCCCCACCGCACCCCTTCCCCCCCCCAGCAACACTCACTCCCATCATGACACATCCATTGCATTTCGTAAGTACATCTCTGGGTATCTCTGCACCTCATGATCATTGGTCCACATCATGGCCCACACTCTGCCCCATTCCATCCAGTAAGCCCTGGGAGGATTTACAATGTCTGGTGATTGCCCCTGAAGCACCATACAGGGCAACTCCAAGTCCCAAAGGCGCCTCCACATCTCATCTCTTCCTGCCATTCCCCATACCCATCAGCCACCATGGCCACTTTCCCCACTCCAATGCCACCTTTTCTCTGTGGACCTTGGATTGGTTGTGTCCGTTGCACCTCTATGTCAAGAGGAGGCTCAGATTCCACATGGTTACTGGATGCAATCCTCCTGCTTTCAGTTGTAGGCACTCTAGGCTCCATGGTGTGGTGGTTGTCCTTCTTCAACTCCATCTTAGCTGAGTGAGGTGAATCCAATAAATCAGATGGTAGGAGCTGGAGTCTGTTGAGGCTCAGGGCCTGGCTATCATATTGTCAGTAAAAAGATTCAATCCCCTAAATATATCTTAAACCCCAATACCAACTACAATTCCAGTAAAGTAGCATGATAGCCTTATGAAAAGAGATCCCCTCTGGGTCCAGTTTCATCACGCAGAAACACCAACTCCAAAGAAGGGCCATCTGACATGGCAGTGAACCCTATCTGCCATGACCGTAGAACCTGTGGGTCCGTTTAGCCCTCAAAGGAACCAATACCTGGGGATTGTATCTACTTTATCTGTCTCTTAGACTCTGTTCAGTTGTGCATAAGGGCAATCCTTCTGAGAGCCTCCAAACTCTTTTTTTTTTAGAGACTCATAGCCATATAAACTCATTTCTCCTTTCTATTTCCCCCTTACATTAGGTCAAACAGCATTTTAAAGTCATATTATTCTATGTAGACAGGGATATTCCACTGATCTGCATCGAACCTTCAATTCAAGGTGATTTTCCAGCTGCATTATCAGTTGTTAGTTGATAGTGATCCCTCGGTGCCAGGGAGGTTCATCCCCGGGTGTCATGTCCCACACTGGGGGGAAGGCATTGCATTTAGATGCTGAGTTAGGCTTTGAGACTGGCCACATTTAAGTAACATGAAGTCTGTCAGGAGGAAATTCCCAGGCACAGTGCTGCTCTAGGCCTTGTTCTTATTTCAGGCGTATAGGCTCACAAGCATAGTCAATAGTATCAGGGGCTTACTGTTGGACCCTCATTCCTTCTTGGTCCTTACCGCTGCACTTGGGGGACTGCCGCTGGTCCCCTAGGGACTACGGCACAGCACCCCCGGCCAGGGAACCAGTACCCCCCCAGCTGTAGTTTTTGTTGCCACTATGAGTATATCCAAACATTACCCATGCACCCTGGACATATGCCCTGTATAGCTCCCTGTCAGCCATATATCCCCTGTCAATAATATCCTATACCAGTATTCCTCTGCTGCCATTGTTGGACCACTCTGGGATCCAGAACTTCCTGCATATTGAAGCCCCAATATATTGTCAGGATCTCTTATTAGCAAAATGGTATATAGCGATGGGTTTAAAGGTTAGAAATAGAATACGTGTTGACTTGTAAAATTCTACATCCTATCTTTTTCTTTTCCTTTTTTTTCCCACTAATTATTGAACTTCTCTTCACAAGAGCCCTAGACCACAGCAATTCATGTATGCAATATACAGCACTCCCACACATCCACCACAAAACCTTTTCCCTTCCACAGCGATACTCTTACAACCTATTCACAACATATTTACTTAAAGTGATGTACAGAGTCTGAGACAATAGCTTTCAAACCAGGTGACATCTGTGCTAACATTGTGGTGCATACTTTAGGACACGCAGTTTTCTAACATTTTTAGTTATCCTATGTTTTACATTATGGTTTACATTATCATTCTGTCGTCCCGAATATGTTTATGATGTAATATTACATATTTTATATCCATCCTTGTGTACTCTCACAAAACTGCTCTCTTACCCCACATTTACCTTGGTTTCACACATTTAACAACCATTTTCCAATCCCCTTGGTGCCCACAGTGACAGCCAACCTCCGTTTCCCGAGGAGCCACATCCAGAGATACTTGCAACAGTGTTCAGGTCCTAACTTGCTCAGCTGCCCCAATGCCCTGGGAGCCACCCTTTCTCTCGAGAGATTAAGTTCCCTCTATTTGATGCCATTAGTCCTCCCCAGGATGTGGGTCCACCCCCACTCTCACTACTTGGGTCTCTACACAATGGTATCACCCACTCTGGCAAAATGAGCATTCAGACATTCCCCAGGAGCCCATCCCGCATCAGACCATCCCTTCCGAGCATCGTAAACAGGTAACCCTCTTAATTATATTTTGATACGATTTTCTCAGCATTTTGCTCTCAACCAACACCTGACACTCTCCTGTGTTCGTATGCTATTCCTCCCTCCCCCCACTTTTTGGGCAATATTACCCATCCGCCCGTCCCCAGGCCCCATCAAACCCTTAAAGCCCCACCCAAAGGCAACCACTTGCCCCCATTTTATCTCTTCTTTGTGTTCATACTTACCACCAGCTCATCATAAATTCCACCCCTGCAGACATCGGCTCACATCCTTCCTCTACCCCCCGATTTCCTGTAAGCCTATCGTTCAGTCTCTACCTCTCTGAGGCAGCTTGTTTATTTCATATCATTGAGGTCATGTAGTATTTGTCCTTCAATGTCTGGGTTGATTCACTCAACATAAGGTTCTCAAGATTCATCCATGTTATCACGTGTGTTTCTAGTGTATTTGTTCCTACAGCCGCGTAGTATTCCATTGTGTGTATATACCACATTTTATTGATCCACTCATCTGTTGATGGGCATTTGGGTTGATTCCAACTTTTGGCGATAGTGAACAATGCTGCTTTGAACATTAGTGTACAGATATCGGTTTCTGTCCTTGTTTTCAGTTCTGCTGGGTATATACCCAGCAGTGGTATTGCTGGGTCATATGGCAAATTGATGGTTAGCTTTTCGAAAAAGCGCCAAACTGTCCTCCAGAATGGTTGGATCCTTCTGCATTCCCACCAGCAGTGGATGAGTGTTCCCCTTTCTTCACATCCTCTCCAGCATTTGTATTCTTCTGTTTTTTTCATAGCTGCCAATCTTATGGGGGTAAGATGGTATCTCACTGTAGTTTTGATTTGCATTTCCCTGATAGCTAGAGATTTGGAGCATTTGTTCATGTGCTTTTTAGCCATTTGTATTTCTTCTTTGGAGAAGTGTCTGTTTAAATCTTTATCCCATTTTTTAAATGGGTTGTTTATCTTTTTATTTTCAAGATACATGAGGCCTTTATATATGGAAATTATAAGTTTCTTATCAGATATATGGTTGCCAAATATTTTCTCCCACTGTGTGGGCTCCCTTTTTACTTTCTTGACAAACTCCTTTGAGGTGAAGAAGGCTTTAATTTTGAGGAACTCCTATTTATCTATTAGTTTTTTTGCTGCTCGTGCTTTTGGTGTGATATTCATGAAGCCATTTCCTATTAAAAGGTCCTGTAGATATTTCCCTACACTGCTTTCCAAGGTTTTTATGGTCTTGGCTCTTATATTTAGGTCTTTGATACATCTTGAGTAGATCTTTGTATAAGGTGTGAGATGGTAATCCTTTTTCATTCTTCTACATATGGCTATCCAGTTTTCCAGGCACCATTTGTTCAATAGGCCACTCTCTCCCAGTTGAGAGGGTTTGGTGGCTTTATCCAATATTATATGGCTATATATGTGAGGTTCTATATCAGAGTTTTCAATTCGATTCCATTGGTCTGTGTGTCTCTCCATATGCCAATACCATGCTATTTTCACTACTGTAGCTTTGTAGTATGTTTTGAAGACAGGTACTGTGATTCCTCCAATTTTGTATTTCTTTTTCAGTATGTCTTTGGCTATTCGGGGTCTCTTTCCTTTCCAAATAAATTTCATAGTTAGTTTTTCTAGTTCCTTAAAGAAGGCTGTGTTGATTTTTATTGGGATTGAATTTAATGTGTAGATCAGTTTTGGTAGGATAGACATCTTGATAATATTCAGTCTTCCTATCCATGAACAAGGAATATTCTTCCATTTATTTAGTTCTTTAGTTTTCTTGAACAGTCTTTTATACTTCTCAGGGTATAAGTTTTTTACCTCTTTTTTTTTTTTTATTTTTTTATTTTTTATTGACTTTGTAATAATATTACATTAAAAATATATATGTGAGGTCCCATTCAACCCCACGCCCCCACCCCCCCTCTCCCCCCCCCCAACAACACTCGTTCCCATCATCATGACACATCCATTGGATTTGGTAAGTACATCTTTGGGCACCTCTGCACCTCATATACATTGGTTCACATCATGGCCCATACTCTCCTCTATTCCATCAAGTGGGCCCTGTGAGGATTTACAATGTCCGGTGATTACCTCTGAAGCACCATCCAGGGCAGCTCCATGTCCCGAAGACGCCTCCACCTCTCATCTCTTCCTGCCTTTCCCCATACCCTTTGTCCATTATGTCCACTTTTCCCAATCCAATGCCACCTCTTCTATGTGTTTGATTTTTTTCTTTTCTATTGTGAATGGTATTTGTTTCTTGATTTCTTCCTGATCTAGCTCATTATTGCTGTACAGAAATGCTACTGATTTTTGCGCATTGATCTTATAAACTGCAGACTTTACTACACTCATTTATGAGTTCTAGAAGCTTTGTTGTAGATCTCTCAGGGTTTTCTATGTATAGGATCATGTCATCTGCAAATAATGAAATTTTGACTTCTTCCTTTCCAATTTGAATGCCTTGTATATCTGGTTCTTGCCTCAGTGCTCGAGCAAGTACTTCTAAGACAATGTTAAATAGGAGCGGAGACAAAGGGCATCCTTGTCTTGTTCCTGAGTTTAGAGGGAAGGATTTTAGGATTTCCCCACTTTAAACAATGTTGGCTGTAGGTTTTTCGTATATAATCTTTATCATGTTGAAAAATTTCCTTGTATACCAATCTTTTGGACTGTTTTTATCAAGAAAGGGTGCGGTGTTTTGTCAAATGCTTTTTCTGCATCTATAGATATAATCATGTGATTTTTTTCCTTCAATCTGTTTATATGGTGTATTACGTTGATTGATTTTCTTATGTTGAACCATCCTTGCACACCTGGAATAAATCCCACTTGGTTGTGGTGTATGATTCGTTTAATGTGTTGTTGAATACGATTAGCAAGTATTTTGTTAAGTATTTTTGCGTCTAGGTTCATTAGAGAAATTGGTCTGTAATTTTCCTTTTTTGTGATGTCTTTGTTTGCCTTTGGTACTATGGTAATGTTGGCGTCATAGAAGGAGTTCGGCAATGTTCCATCTGTTTTGATTTTTTGGAATAGATTCAGCAGGATTGGTGTTAGTTCTTTCCAGAATGTTTTGTAGAATTCACCTGTGAAGCCGTCTGGCCCTGGGCTCTTCTCAGTTGGGAGATTTTTAATGACTGATTCTATCTCTCTGCTTGTGATTGGTTTCTTAAGATCATCAATTTCTTCTTTCGTCAATATGGGCTCCTTATGTGTTCTAAGAATTTCTCCATTTCCTCTAAATTGTCATTTTTGTTGGAATATAGTTTTTCAAAGTATCCTCTTATGATAGTCTTTATTTCTGTGGGGTCAGTGGTGATATCGCCTTTCTGATTTCTTATTTTGTGTATTTGCACCTTCTTTCTTTTTTTCTTTGTTAGTCTCACTAAAGGTTTGTCAATTTTGTTGATCTCAAAAAACCAGCTCTTGGTCTTGTTTATCTTTTTAAGTGCTTTCTTATTTTCTATTTCATTTAGTTCTGCTCTTATCTTTGTTATTTCCTTCCTTTTTCTTCCTGTTGGGTCACTTTGTTGTTGTTTTTCTAATTCCTTCAAATGTGCAGTTAATTCTTCAATTTTTGCTTTTTCTTCTTTTTTGATATATGAATTTATGGCTATAAATTTCCCTCTCAGTACTGCTTTTGCTGTATCCCATAAATTTTGGTATGTTGTGTTATCATTATCATTTGTTTCCAGGTAGTCATTGATTTCTTTTGAGATTTCCTCTTTGACCCACTGTTTTTCTAAGAGTGTGCTGTTTAATTTCCAAATCGTGGTGTGAAACCTGGGCCTCTGTCCCTTGCAAATTTCCACCTTGACTCCACTGTGGTCAGAGATATTGTTTTGTATGATTTCAATCTTTCTGAATTCATTCAGCCTTTCTTTGTGGCCTAGCATATGGTCTACCTTGGAGAATGATCCATGTGCGCTTGAGAAGAAATGTATATCTTGCTGTGTTTGGGGGTAAAGATCTATATATGTCTATTAGTTCCAGCTCCTCTAATAAACTGTTCAAATGTTTTGGTTCTTTAGTGATCCTCTTTTGAGATGTTCTGTCCAAGGAAGATAGTGGTTATTAAAATCCTCCACTAGGATTGTAGATGCATCTATTGTTTCACTTAGTTTTTCCACCGTTTGTCTCACATACTTAGAGGCACCCTTGTTATGAGCATAAATAATTATGATCATTCGATCTTCTTGACAGATTTTCCCTTTCACTAAAATGTAGTATCCTTCTTTGTCTCTCACAATTGTTTCACATTTAAAGTCTATTTTGTCTGATATTAATATAGCTACTCCTGCCTTTTTTTGGTTATTGTTTGCTTGTATGATTGTTTTCCAGCCATTCACTTTCAATCTCCATGCGTCTCTGGGTCTAAGATGTGTCTCTTGTAGACAACATACATATGGGTCATATTTCCTCATCCAATGTCCAAGTCTGAATCTTTTGATAGGTGAGTTTAATCCATTAACATTGAGTGTTATTACTTTCAAGGAAATATTTGTGTTAGCCATATTTTTATTGGATTTGTGCTTGTCGTATTTTGTTTGTATTTTTTTTTCCCTTCTAGTTTGTCTCTTTTTGTTGCTCTTATACTCTCCTCCAACTCAGCCTGTCCTGTTTTTTCCTTTCTTCCTGCAGAACTCCCTTTAGAACTTCTTGAAGGGGAGGTTTCATGTTGGTATACTCTTTCAGTTTCTGTTTATCTGTGATTTTGAACTCTCCATCATGTTTGAATGTTAGTTTAGCTGGATAGAGTATTCTTTTTTTTTTTTTTTAAATATTTATTTATGATTTTTTTTTTAATTACATTAAAAAAATATATGAGGTCCCATTCAACCCCACCGCCCCCGCCCCCCACTCCCCCCACATCAACATTCTCTCCCATCATCGTGATACATCCATTGCACCTGGTAAGTTCATCTCTGAGCATCACTGCACCCCATAGTCAATGGTCCACATCATAGCCCAGACTCTCTCACGTTCCATCCAGTGGGCCCTGGGGGGATCTACAGTGTCCCGTAATTGTCCGTGAAGCACTATCCAGGACAACTCCACGTCCCAAAAACGCCTCCACATCTCATCTGGATAGAGTATTCTTGGTTGGAAATTTTTTTCCTTTAGTACCTTGACTATATCATACCACTGCCTCCTTGCCTCCATGGTTTCAGATGAGAAATCAGCACTTAATCTAATTGAGCTTCCCTTGTATGTGATGATTTTCTTTTCTCTTGCTGCTTTTAGGATTTTCTCTTTGTCTTGAGCATTGGATAATTTGACAAGTATATGTCTTGGGGTGGGCCTGTTGGCGTTTATGACTAGTGGAGTGCGCTGTGCTTCTTGGATATGTACATCTGTCTCTTTCAGTAGATTTGGGAAGTTTTCAGCCATTATTTCCTGCAACACTCCTTCTGACCCCTTTCCCTTCTCTTCTCCTTCTGGAATGCCTATAATACGTATGTTTGAGCGTTTTGCATTGTCATTCAGGTCCCTAATTCCTAACTGGATTTTTTCTATCTTCTTATTGACCCCTTCTACTATCTGTATGATTTCTTATGTACTGTCTTCCACATCACTAATTCTCTGCTCTGTCTCTTCTAGTCTGCTGATATTTGCTGCAAGTGTATTTTTGATTTCTTGAACTGTGGTGTTCATTCCCATCATGTCTGTTATGTTTTTGCGTATGTCTGCAATTTCCCCTCCCAGTGTTGTCTTCATGGTGTTAACCTCTTTCATTACTTCATCAAATTTGTTGGTGATAAATGTTCTGAGATCTTTCATTGCTTGTGCGAAGTGCTGCTCCCCTTCTTGATTTTTAGTTTGTTGATTAGATTCAGCCATGTTTTCCTGATTACTGATTTGGTTTGTCGATTTTTGTGGCTTTCTGGTCATCCTTTTATCTTGACGGGTTTAATCAGTTCCTTAGCTTCTTTGTCTAGTCTTGGAGATTAATTAGCTGTTATTTTTGCGTAAGTGTTATATCTTCTTTTTGTCACTTTGTTCTTCTTATTCTACTTTCTTGTTTCTGCTTAAGTTCACTTTAAAGGAAAGTATTAGTGCCGGGCCAAGGCAATTGTGTAAGCAAGGAAAAGTATAGAGTAGTATTGGTGATATATGTTGACAAAGCAAGAATATGAGATCTGGGAGGATGGAGGTTAGATTCATGTACATTGTGTAGAGTTATAGCTGTAGGTAGAGTACCTATTATGAGGTAGATGACTGAATATGGGAGGAATATGGTATGAGCTACAAAGCTATTGTTTTCGTGAGAGAGGGAAAAAGAAAAGAAAGGTAATAGTTTCAAGAGTGGATACCAGACAGAAAACAAAACAAAGGTATTAGAAATTAAGAGTTAGACACTTTATGAATCCAAGAAAGGGAGGTGGGGGCATGGAATATAGGAGAGACAGTAGATGATAGCAGATATCAAGATGTAGGGGAAGGGGGATAGCGTAGGTAGCCTAAATCAGTTCACACAGAAATGAGGCAGTGGAGGATGGGAAAACCCAGCAAATGTGAGGTGTTCCCTGTAGCACCTATTGTATACTTGAATTAAAATAAAATAAGTGGAAAATGAGGGACAAGAGGGAGAGAGAAAACAGAAAAAGAAAAAATAATAAAGAAAAAAAAAGAAAGACGAGAAGAAAGGAAGAAAGAAAAAGAGGGTGGGCAAAAGGTGGGGAACAGGTAGGGGGAAGAGAAATACAGGTATACACGAATCACAATTGCAACACTATCATCAACAACAATGAAAAACCCCTAAATAACTGTATAAAAAAAGGACTTTGGGGGACACGCTAGGAGAAAAGACTAGGGGATAATGCAGTATTAGCAATCAGGGCATCAAAGAGTAAAAAATAAGATAAAATGAAAATAAAAACAAAACAATATGAACCAATAAAGATAAAACGCAAACGTTAAAGTCCAGGTCACTCAGGGACCCCAGGTAGCCCCCAGGGCGTGATGGATTCAGGGGTGGCAAGTCTGAGACACTGAAGACTCAAGAGGTGTGAGTCTGGGGTGAGGACCACCGGAGTCCAGGGGACCCAGACCTGGCAACCCCAAATCTGGTCAACAGGAAGCTTAGGAGCCCCACAGTGCAACACAGCCCTCAGGGATCCCCATAGCTGGGTGCCAGCTGCATGGGGGAAGCCAGATCCACGAACTCTACATTTAATGTCTGAACCCTGCAATTCACCTATTCCTCTGAATTTCTTCATGTGGGGGTATCATCAATTCAGCCTTTGGACAGCTCCCACCCTGTGCTCCCATGCAACGGCCACTTGAGGGCGCCTCTACACCGCAGCCAGTTCAATGACCCAGATCCCAAGCCCCGCCGGGTGGGCTGGGCTTCAGCTGGAAATACCGAAAACAGACTCCAAAACCGGAACTACAAAACTTCGCAAAATATTCCCCATTCGGCTTCCAGACGTGTCCCCCTCCCTGACTGCACCCTGCAACAATCTCCCAATTGTGTCCCCTTATTGCCAAAAATCCAATTCCATTGCAGATCGGCAGACGGACCTGTGGGGATGGGGCTCCAGGCGGAAGCGCTACCACCCGTCCGCCACCAAAAATTCCCCCGCTTCACAACAAAACACTGTCTGTCTCCCCAAATCGATCTGCAAAGGAGTCCTGTCCCATCAACCCCTCACCAGCCCGCCAGGGACCCGCGAATTCCTCAGCACCGCAGAGCCTCCAAAAAAAGGAAAAAAAAAACCATGGCCGCGGCGGCTCCCTGAGCTGCAGCAGCACCCGATACCACGGCTCCACCCACCCAAGGAGGGAACTTTCCACACCGAGCTGGGACCTCCGTTTATATATTATAGACGTATCCTCTCTGTTACCTTCCCACCAAATCGACGTCCAGACACCTTCCAACCAGCAAAAATCCCCAAAACAGCATGGTCCCAAAGAGCCTTCAATGCTGCCCAGCCGCCCCCTGCAGAGACACTACCAGGCAAGTTCACTCAGCCACCATCTTGCCCCAAGTCCTCCATGGATGAATCTTGAGAACATTATGAGTAAAGCAACCCAGGCATTGAAGGACAAATACTACATGACCTCAATGATATGAAATAAGTAAACCAAGTGGCCTCAGAAAGCTAGAGACTGGATGATAGGCTTACAGGAAATTGGGGGGTAGAGGAAGGATGTAAGCTGACACCTACATGGGTGAAATCTATAAGCTGAGGTAAGTATTTGTATAAGGAAGGGATAAAATGGGGTCATAGGTTTACCTTTGGGTGGGAATTTGCAGGCTTGAGGGGGGCTAGGGATGGGAGGATGGCAAGAAATTGGAGGAGGGTGGGGAAACATATGAACATAGTAGATTGTCAGGTATTTGGTTGAGAGTATAATGCTGGGAAAACCATCTCAAAAATATAATAAGGAAAGTTACCTGTTTAAGATGCTTAAAGGGGATAATCTGATGCAGGACAAGCTCCTAGGGAATATGTGAATATTCATTTTTGCCATAGTGTTTATATCATTGGATAGAGAACCATATAATGAGAGTGAAGATATACCCACATCCTGGGGATGACTGATGCCATTGAAAGACGGAACATCTCTCAAGAGAAATGGTTCCTCTCAGTGCATTAAGGAAGTTGAGCATGTCAAGCCCTCAACACTGTTGCAACTATCTCTAAACATGGCCCTTCAAGCAATGAAGACTGACTGTCAGTGTGGGCCCTAAGGGGAGGGGGAAAGAGGTATTGAATAGATGGAACCAATTTAACTGTGTGGGCAATAGAAGTGTTTCACAAGAGTATGCAAGGATGGATATAGGACATGTAAAATTACATAAAAAATGTAGAGGGGCTGATAGGCTAAAATGTAAATCATAATGTAAAACATAATGTAACTAAAACTTTAGAAAACTGTATAGTCTAAAATATAAACCACAATGTAAACAGAAATGTTACCTTATTTGAAAGCTATTGTCTCAATATCTGTATATCAGTTCCAGTAAATTTAGTATGAATATGCAAAAAGATTATTGCTGTGGGAAAAGGTTTTATGTTGGATATATGGGAGTTCTGTATATTGTATATATGAATTACTGTGGTCTAAAACTCCTGTGAAGATAAGCTTAATAATTAGAAAAAAGAAAAGAAAAAGATAGGATGTAGACACTGAGAAAAGGATCAAAGTATTGCCTTCCTAATTTGCAAACATAGGAACACTTATTGTAGTGATGGAAGGCAAAACATCAAAAACAAAGCTTTTGCATTTTTAAATTTTTTCATACGCCTATTTATTTTTACCTTAATTTTTAAAAATTAGTATATATTCTATATTGAATCTTTAAACTCATCAATATATTCTATTTTACTATTAATAGAACCTGGCAATATACTGGGCTTCACTTTTCAGGAAGTTTTGGATCACAGAGAGGTTCAACAATGGCAGCGGAGGAATACTGGTGTGGGATGTTATTGACGGGGACACATGTTTGGCAGGGAGTTCTCCAGGGCATTTATCTATGGTACATAAAAATGTTTGGATATTTTCATAGTGGATACAATTAAAAACGACAACTGAGGGAGTGTGGAGTTCCTAGCCAGGGGAGCTCTACCACAGAACTAAAGGAACAGCAACAATCCCCCAAGTGAATAGTAAAGACTAAAAAGAATGAAGGTCTAACAATGAGCCCTTAATACTAATGACTATGCTTGTGAGCCTTTGCACCTGAAATAAGAACAAGGCATAGAGCTGCAGGGTGCCTAAGAGTTGCCTACTGAGAGCCTCCATGTTACTCCAATATGGCCAGTCTCGAAGCCAAACTCAGCATGAAAATGCCTTGCCTTCCCCCCAGCATGGGAAATGAGTCCCGGTGATGAGCCTCCCTGGTGCCAAGGGATTACTACCAAGTACCAGCTGATGATGTAACCAGAAAATGGCCTTGAATAAAATGGCCTTGAATAAAAGGGTAAACCCTGAACCGCATAATATCTTAGTCTACATATAATACCAGGAGTTAAAAATGCTTTTTGACCTGAATCAAGGGGGAAATGGAAAGTACAAATGAGTTTATATGGCTATGAGTCTCCAAAAATAACCAGGAGGATATCAGAAGGTTGCCCTTATGCACACCTCAGTAGAGTCCCAGAGACAGATAAAGTAGATACAACCCCAGGTATTGGTTCTTCTGAGGGCTACAGAGACCCACAGGTTCTATCGACATGGCAGATGGAGATCAGTGCCATGCCAGTTGGCCCTTCTTTGGAGTTGGTGTTTCTGTGTGATGGAGCTGGACTCAGATGTGATCTTTTTTCAGAAGCCTCTCCTGTTGGTTTTACCAGAACTGTAGTTGGTGATGGGGTTTAATATACACCCAGGCGATCTGAATCTCTGGACTGACCATATGATAGCCAGGCCCTGAGCCTCAACAGACTGCAGCTCTGGATTATTGGAATTAACTCACTCAGCTAACACAGAGTTGAAGAAGGTCAACCACCACATCAAGGAGCCAAGAGTGCCTACAACTGAAAGCAGGATTGCATCCAGCATCCATGTGGTATCTAAGCCCTCTCTTGATATAGATGTGGAATGGACACATCTATTCCAAGGTCCACAGGATAGAGGAATTGAATATGGATTAGAGTGGACTTACTGATATTCTATTCATGAACTATTTTGATTAGTAATCGAAGAAAATATGGCATTGGTGTGGAGAAAGTGGCCATGGTGTCTGCTGGGGGTGGAGAATGGGAGGAAGAGATGAGATGTGGAGGTGTTTTCGGGACTTGGATTTGTCCTGGGTGATGTTGCAGGTACAGTTACTGGACACTGTATGTCCTTCCATGGCCCAATGGCTGGAACGTGGGAGAGTATGGGATATGAAGTGGACCATTGACCATGATGCTGGAGCAGTGCTCAGAGATGTATTCACCAAGTGCAATGAATGTCTCATGATGACGGAGGAGATGTTTCTATGGGGGGAAGAGTGGGGTGAGGATGGTGGGGAGTACATAGGGACCCCATATTATTTTAATGTAATATTAAAAAAAAATAAAGACCAAAAATTTTAAAAAAATAATTGTCATAAATGCAAAATATTAAAGATAGATTACCAGGGGAAAGTGGTGATAGTTAATCCATAATTATTTATTAAAATTTTTGGTGTCTATACATATAAATCCTGCACCACTGCACATCCCAGCAATTTCTAAAATTGTTTGCTCCAAATTCCAACAAATTCATGAATGGGGGTGTGAGAGACCATGCATGCCCAGTGTAAGCATCTCTTTGCATTGTCAGCTGCAGCAATACTGTCTTCCTGGTGGAGAAAAGGACCATACAGACTCATAAAGACCTTCTATCTGTGGCTGAGACAGTACTACTGCTTCAAAGGGAAATATATTGTGTGTTCTTGTGGCTTGCTGGAAATAGGAGGGATTGTCAAGAGCTTTCAGGTCCTCCTGAGGCTGGAAAACTCCATCTCATACTGGGTCCTGGGCTATCAGTACCCTTCACCCAGGGAGTGCCCAATGACAGTATCATTGGTAAAATCAGGACCATGCTTGCCATGGCCGCAGGAAGTGACACAGCTGCATGTGAGGGTGGTGGAGACACCAATGAAAAATCCTGATACAATACCAGACAAATGCTTTGCTGTCCACGCATTGGCATCCTGAAGATACTGATACTCAGTGCTGATTCACTGATGGATCAGCCAAGCTGAAGACACCTGGCATTATATCTGTATAGAATGCAACTGATAAGAGAAGACACAATTTTTGTCTTTGTTTATAGTAATGCATCCTCTATAACTATGACATAAAAGACAAGGTGTAGTGAGAATAACAGAAATAATTGTAGTAACCCCAATCTTAGTAGGAAAGCATTCTGCAATCATTTAAAAGTAGGCATGAAATTAGCTGTATGTTTTTGATATTTGCAAGTTCTGGGGTCATATTTTTTTTTAATTATTAATAACCAGGACAGGATTTCCAAATCTTGACCATCGTAATGTCATTGCTTATAGTTCCATAGGACCAGAGGTTTTGGAATCTATTAATATTTGATTATTAACAAGACAATTTTTGCAATGTATTTTGATTGATACTCCTTACTAGGTCAATAATGGGTGGCAATGGGAATGATCTGGACCTCTCCTTGGCAAAATGAAATATTATGTACAAGACCCACACAGCCACCAGTGAAGATTCCAATCAGTGCAATGAAATATTGTTTCCTCTCAGATCAGGAACAAAGCAACCATATGTTTCCTATCATTTAGATATTTAATCACTGTCTCAGGAGTACCATACAAGGAACTATATTCACTTACTGGAGAAGATTAAAAAATCAAGAGACTCCACACATTCTTTTTCCCCCTAAACCTATAACATGTCTCCCAATGATATCAATAACTCAGCCTCTAGATACCCAATCATTTGCCCAAACACTTCAAACATTATCCCTATAGAAACACAATAACTGATGCACACCACCTTCACAATTGCCAAAAAGATGATTCCCCTGATTTTTTTTTGAATACATAATCCACCATGAATTTTCTCGAAGTCCATCAAGTAGTTTCATCCTCTTAATAAATACGTTTCCCTCTAATTTCAAGGTTTTATATGGTGATATTTTTACTTTATATTTAAAGAAGTTTTAGGTGACCAAAATGTTATATAAAATATAGGAGGGAAGCAGACTTGGCTCAGTGGTTAGGGTGTCCGTCTACCACATGGGAGGTCCATGGTTCAACCCTGGGCCTCGTTGACCCATGTGGAGCTAGCCCATGTGAAGTGCTGATGTGTGCAAGGAGTGCCCTGTCACACAGAGGTGTCTCCACGTAGGGGAACCCCATACACAAGGAATGCACCCCATAAGGAGAGGTGCTCAGCATGAGAGAAATTTCAGCCTGCCCACGAATGGCACCACACACATGGAGAGCTGACACAACAAGATGACGCAGCAAAAAGAAACACAGATTCCCGTGCTGCTGACAACAACAGAAGCGGACAAAGGACATGCAGCAAATAGACACAGAGAACAGACAACTGGGGTAGGGGGAAGGGGAGAGAAATAAATAAATAAATCTTAAAAAAAAATATAGGAGATTCCCATATGCACCAATCCCTCTCACATTTTCCATTATGAATAACAACTTAAATGAATATGGCCACATTTGTAAAAAGTAATATCAAAACATTGCTACTAACCATGGTTAGGAGTTTTTATTATGACTCACACTTTGTAGCGTATAATTTTATAGGTTTTGAAAAAAATGGATAATGGTTTGTATCCATCAGTGCAATATCATACAGAACAATTTCAATGTCCATTTATAATTTTCCATTTTTAAATGTCCTATGTTCCAACTATTCTTGCCCCCTCCCCTCAAAACATCTGGTAACTACTAGCTCCATAACAATGTTAAAAGTTCTTCCATTTCTAAAATAAGTCTAATTTGGTCCATGGTTTCATTTCTCCTTAAATTACTCATTCCTTAGTCCTGAGGATTTTGGAATGGTGATGCCTGCCCTGCTTGAGACTGAAAGGGGGCTTAGGCTTTATGGGAAAGCTGGAAAGAACAATTTTGCTTGCAGTTTTACTCTTTGCTTTTTGGAATGGGTGTTGTCCATCAACATCGTTTGTTTAGTCTTGGGCAAGGCTGATGAACTGAAGAGTGGTATGGGTGGCAACAGTGCTGAGATTCAGGGTTCAACTGGCATATGAACAGACCTGGAGATTTAAGTCTCTTGCACCAACATTTAATGTAGATAGTACTAATTATAGGTGCAAATACAAGGGTAGAAGAATCTTCTGAAGGAAATGGTAAATGAGCCTTACTGTTACAGTGGGGAAATAGGTTGTCAAATGTTCCAAGGTAAGTCACAGTGGTGGGATGCTGATTTCATGGGGATCTGTGTTTTGTTTGCATTATTCAGGTTTCTCTAGAGCCCTCAGGACATCGTAGTTTGAGGCTGAAACTTCACCCATTCACTTGATCATAGATTCTCCTCAGATTGAGCATTGGCTCACCAATCTCTACTCACTTTTCATCTGCTGATGATATATATTCAAGGCTCTAGCTCTTGGAGTCTGTTCAATAGCCTGAGTACATATCAGTGAAATAATGCAATATTTGCCCTTTAATGACTGGTTCACTTCACTCAACATTGCCTTCAAGATTCATTCATGTTGTCTCATGTCAATACTTCATGCCTTTATAGGGCAAAGTAATATTCCACTATATGTATATACCACATTTTATTTATTCATCCATTGAAGAAATCTTCAGTTGTATCCATCTTCCAGGAATTGTGAATAATGCTGTGATGAACATTGTTGTATGTATAGGTTCACATCCTTGCTTTCAATTCTCCAGTAATAGGACTGCCAGATCATAAGACAATTCGATTCTTTGCTTCCTAAGGAAGTGTAAATCCATCCTTCCCAGTGGCTGCAGCATTTCACATACCCGCAAGCAGTGCATGAGTATTCCTATTCCATCACATCCTCTCCAAAACATTATAGTTTTGTTTTGTTAATAGCAGTTAGGCTAATGGTGTAAGGTGCTATCCCATTGTTTTTTATTTGCATTTCCCTAAGAGCTGGTGTGACTGTTTGGGATTATTTATGAATACCAAAAGGAGAGATCATGTTTGTAAACTGCTCTTTACCTCTTGTTTGATAACTCTTTGATTGTGTTAGATTCAGGTGAGGTATCTGACTAAATTATGTTAAGATTAGGGATTTAATTCAGCCTCATCATTAGAGTGGAACTCAGGCACTGAGAAAACAGACTCACACAAAATTAGACATGTAGGAGAAGAACATAGAGAAATAAAGATGGTGCCAAGACACAGAAGAGGCTCCAGGAAGAAAGATGAGCCAGATAATCTACACCTGACCTTTTGAAGAGAAGAGAGCAGCTGACTTCAAAATGAAACATGCCTTGGGTAGAGACATGAGCCATATGCCAACCTACAGCTGAAGTCAGAAGAAGCTGGGGCCATAGAGCCTTAAGAAGAATGAGGGCTGAATCCTCACAGACATTGCCCATCACCTTATTTCAACAAGTGGCAAATGATTTTGGGTGAGAAAACACCTCTGATGGTACCTTGAGTTGGACTCCTTAGGGACCTGTGATTGTAAGCTTCTACACCCAAATAAATACCCTTTATAAAAGCCAACAGATTTCTGGTATTGTGTATTAGCACTCCTTTAGCTGATTAATGCTGCTGGTGATGTTGAGCATCTTTTCAAGTAATTTTAGCCATTTGTATTTCTCTTTGGAAAAGTGTCTATTCAAATAACTTACCCATTTTTTAAATGGGATGTTTTTATTTTTGAGATGTATGACTTTTTCATCTAGGCTGGATATTAGGCTCTTATCATATAAGTGGTTTACAAATATTGTCTACAACTGAGAGGGCTGCCTTTTCACTTTCTTAACAAACTCATTTGAAGCACAAAGGTTTTAATTTTCAGGGTATCTCATTTATCTATTTTTCTTTATTGTTCATCCTTTGGGTGTAATGTTTATGAAACCATTACCTACATAGTGATGTCATAGATGCATACCTACATGATCTTCCAAGATTTTTGTGGTCTTCACTGTTACATTAAAGTCTTTGATCCATCTTGAGTTAAAATTTTATAGCGCATGAGATTGTGATCCTCTTTTATTCTTTAACATATATATATTCAGGTCGAGCCCCATTTACTGAGACTATTCTGTTGCAGTTGAGTGGGCTTGGTGGTCTTGTCAAATATCAGTTGGCTGTATATGTGTGGGACTATATCAGGACTCTCAATTTGGCTCCATTGGTCAGTATGTCTATTCTTGTGACAGTATAATGAATTTTACTACTGTAGATTTGTAGTATGTTCTAAAGTCAGGTAGTGTGATTCCTCCAATTTCAATTTTCTTTTTCAAGTTGTTTTAGGCTAGTTTGGACCCCCTGCCCTTCCAAATATTTTTGATAATTGACTTTTCTGTTTCAGTATATATTTCTGCTGGAATTTTTATTAGTATTGCATTCAATTTGTTAATTTATGCAGGACATCCTAATAATATTTTGTCTTCCTATCCATGAGCATGGAATAGACTTCCATTTATATGGATCTGCATTAATTTCGATTAGCAATGTTGTGTACTTTTCTGAGTACAAGTCCTTTACACATATAAATTTATTCCTAGATATTTGATTCTTTTTGTTGCTATTGTAAATGGTAATTTATTCTTGATTTCTTCCTCAGATTGTTCATTATTTTACAGAAATGCTATTGATTTTTGTGTGTTCATCTTATATCCTACCACTTTATTGAACTGGTTTGTCAGATCTAGAAGCTTTTTTGTGCATTTTTGGGACTTCCTACAAATAGGGTTGTGTCATCTGCAAATAGCGAAATTTTTATTTTTCCTTTCCAATTTGGATTCATTTGTTTCTTTTTCTCACCTAGGTGCTCCTGTAAGTACTTGCAATACAATGTTAACCAAGAGTGGCAACGGTGTGAATACTTGTCTTTTTTAGATCTTAAAGGGAAAGCCTTTAGCATCTCACCATAGAGTATGAAGTTAGCTATGGGTTTCTCATATATGCCATTTATCAAGTTGAGGAAATTTACTTCTAATACTATCTTTTGAAGTGTTTGTGATAAAAAAAATGCATGCTATGTTTTGTCAGTTGCATTCTCTGCATAAACAGAGATAATTGATTTTTTTGATATGTCAATGTGCTTTATTATATCAATTTTCTTCTTTTGAACCATCCTTGCATACATGAGATAAAATCCACTTGATCATGGTGTATAATTTGTTGTGTGGTTGGATATGGTTAGCAAGGTTATTTGGACATCTTTTATTAGTTCTTCCGTGTTGTGTGACTCCTCTTACATTTTAGTTTCTTCACTATGCTGGACCATAAATTCTGGTTTCTTAATATGGAGTAATATTTTTTCCTGATGTCTAGACATCAGTTTATTTTGAGGTTCACATTCAGTTTGTTAGTTCCTCGTTATACTCTAGGGTTTTATTTTTGATTGGTTTTCTACAATGAGACTCTTTATCACTCAGTTCCACTTTTTCTATATTCTTATTGCCCATTTCAACAGAAAAAAAAATTATTCAAAAAAGAGACAAAAGAAAAAGAGAAAAAATTAAAAAAGGAAAAAGAACAAAAAGAAACAGAAAAAGTTAATAATAAGAGGAGTAATAGAAATAAAATTTTAAAATGTGAATATATAGAAAGGACAAACTGAAAATAGAGAAATGTCTTAATACGTCAAAAGAGAAGACAAAACTGGGAAAGAAGGGAAGAAAATAAGAGGAAATTATGACAGTATTAGAGATGAAAGGAAAAGTGAAGAGGAAGGAAAGAGAAATAAGAAAAGAGATGAAATAATAATATGAAACGGGAAGGAAAATCACAAAAATGGAGGATAATAAAAATAGGGAAAATTAAAAAAATATTTAAAAATGAGAAGTGGGAAGCGAAAGAAATACAAAAGCAAGAGAAGAAGAAATGAAAATGAGGAAGAGGAGAGGAAGAAACAAATAGGCAAACAAAACAATACAAAAGGAAACAAATTTGGTTCTCCCTTTCAGGTCACCAGATGCACTCGGACTGCTTGTTTTGGGCAATTGACCACCCCACAAAAATATAAAAAAACAGGCCTCTACCTCAGTCCACCAGGACCTCACCTGTCTACTCTTATCTGGCTGCTTTTACATGCCAAACAATCCATCCACAGGTAGCCTCTAAGCCAGAACCCACATAAAGAAAAAATGATTTTAAAGACTGTAAAGAAAAGGGAACAAACAGAAAAAACACTTTTCGCTAATTTCCCTCAGCTCCCTTCATATTTCATTCAGCTCTACCTACTCTAAGCTGCTTGGGCATAGACCCACCTGTATGATTGCCCCTCAGCAACTTCTGTGGTCCCTGAGAGCTGATTGTCTTACCTTCACCCAGAGTGAGATGTGGGAATCTCTATTCCTGTATAGATAACATGAATGTGGTTTCCTTGCTGTCTCAGAGCTCCAATGTTCTTTAAGATTAAAATATTCATTGCATGCTTTCACACATAAATGACATTCATGAGATTTCTCTCCAGTGTGAGTTCCTTCATGTATTTTTAAAAGAAGAGTGATGAAAGATGTGTTTCTCACACAGATGAAATTCATGGAATTTCTCACCCATGTAAGTTCTCTCATTTTGTTTTGGAGAAGAGGACTGAACAAGGCTTTCACATAAAGATGACATTCATGGAGTTTTTCTCCAGCATGACATTTCTCATGGTATTTAAGGCAAGAGGATGCAGTGAGGACTTTCCCACAGAGATGACATTCATAGAACTTCTCTCCACTGTGAGTTCTCGTATGTCACTTAAGTTTGGAAAATCGACTAAAAGCTTTCTCACTCAGATGATATTCATGGGGTTTTCTCACCAGTGTTAGTTCTTTCATGGTGTTTAAGTTTAGCATATTGACCAAAGCCTTTGTGACATAGATGGAATTCATGAGTTTTTCTCTACAGTGTGAGTTCTCTCATGTCTTTTAAGGGAAGAGCAATTAGTGAAGCATTTCCCACATACATGACATGCATAGGGCTTCTCACCAGTGTGAGTTCGCAAATGTCGTTTAAGGTGACAATGTTGAATGAATCCTTTGTCACATAGATGACATTGATGAGGTTTCTCTCCAGTGTGAATTCTCTCATGTATTTTAAGGTAAGAATGTTGACTGAAATATTTGCCACATAGATGACATTCATGGGGTTTCTCTCCAGTGTGAATTCTCTCATGTCGTTTAAGGTAAGAGTAAACAGTGAAGCATTTCCCACATATAGAACACGCATAGGGTTTCTCACCAGTGTGAATCCTCTCATGTTGTTTAAGGGAAAAGTAACCAGTGAAGCATTTCCCACATAGAGAACATGCATAGGGTTTCTCACCAGTGTGAGTTCTCACATGATCTTTAAGCTGAAAACGTTGAATGAATCCTTTGTCACATAGATGACACTGATGAGGTTTCTCTCCAGTGTGAGTTCTCACATGTGTTTTAAGGGAAGAACTTTGACTGAAACATTTGCCACATAGATGACATTCATGGGGTTTTTCTCCAGTATGAGTTCTTTTATGTTGTTTAAGGGAAAAGCAATTAGCAAAGCATTTCCCACATAGATGACATTCATGGGGTTTCTCTCCAGTGTGATTACTCTTATGTTGTTTAAGGGAAGAGTAACCTGTGAAGCATTTCCCACATAGAGAACATGCATAGGGTTTCTCACCAGTGTGAGTTCTCACATGTTTTTTAAGCTGAAAACGTTGGATGAATCCTTTGTCACATAGATGACATTGATGAGGTTTCTCTCCAGTGTGAGTTCTCACATGTGTTTTAAGGGAAGAACGTTGACTGAAACATTTGCCACATAGATGACATTCATGGGGTTTCTCTCCAGTGTGAGTTCTTTTATGTTTTTTAAGGGAAGAGCAATTAGCAAAGCATTTCCCACATAGATGACATTCATGGGGTTTCTCTCCAGTGTGAATCCTCTCATGTTCTTTAAGGGAAGAGTAAACAGTGAAGCATTTCCCACATATAGAACACGCATAGGGTTTCTCACCAGTGTGAACTCTCTCATGTCGTTTAAGGGAAGCGTAAACAGTGAAGCATTTCCCACATATAGAACATGCATAGGGTTTCTCACCAGTGTGAATCCTCTTATGTTTTTTAAGGGAAGAGTAACCAGTGAAGCATTTCCCACATAGAGAACATGCATAGGGTTTCTCACCAGTGTGTGTTCTCACATGTTCTTTAAACTGAGAACGTTGAATGAATCCTTTGTCACATAGATGACATTGATGAGGTTTCTCTCCAGTGTGAGTTCTCACATGTGTTTTAAGGGAAGAACGTTGACTGAAACATTTGCCACATAGATGACATTCATGGGGTTTCTCTCCAGTGTGAGTTCTTTTATGTTTTTTAAGGGAAGAGCATTTAGCAAAGCATTTCCCACATAGATGACACTCATGGGGTTTCTCTCCAGTGTGAATCCTCTCATGTTCTTTAAGGGAAGAGTAAACAGTGAAGCATTTCCCACATATAGAACACGCATAGGGTTTCTCACCAGTGTGAGTTCTCACATGTTTTTTAAGGGCAGAACGTTGACTGAATCCTTTGTCACATAGATGACATTGATGAGGGTTCTCTCCAGTGTGAGTTAACACATGTTGTTTAAGGCGATAATGTTGACTGAAACATTTGCCACACAGAAGACACTCATGAGGTTTCTCTCCAGAGTGAGTCTTCTCATGTTGTTTAAAGGAAGAGCAAGAAACAAAATATTTCCCACAAAGATGGCGTAAGTAGTGTTTCTGGGCAGTATGAGTTCTTTTATTTTCTTTAAAATGAGAATAGTGATATTCATGAATCTGCTTATGCTGACTAATAACTGAGTGGTTCCTGTGTAATTTTGCCATCAGACTCCTAAAATATGGTTTCTTTGTCTTGCAAATTAAAGCATATTGTGTCACTGTGGATCTGTCAGTGGTATCTTCTTTCAAATAATTGTATTTGAAAGAATTCCTTTTAATGTTAGATCTCTGCTGTGGGGAACTAGATGAGAGACTGTAAAACTTTGTCAATATACATGAATTTCTTTATTTCCATGCATATGAATTCTACACTAATCCTTCAGTGATAGAATCCAATTAAATAATTCCCTTGTTACATTCATAAATACATTATTCTTCTCCATAACACAGAGATAGTCTTCATTACAGAAATCCAATATCAGAGTTATCTGATAAATTTTGAACTTCACTATGTGTTAAAGATTACATATGTGAAACCTATTTATGCAATTCTTTTAAATATTTTCTCAGGTTAGAGTTTTGGCTTAGGTTAATTTTCCTTAAATTCAAACTCAGATTTTTTCTAGATTAGAATTTAATCCCAAAATTGATTAAATTAGGCTATTTTACTAAATTCCTAATTTACTCTACCTCCAGGTATCTATGTGGAAACTAGGATTCACACATTGAAACTTACCAATGACATGATTTCAGAAGTATCTTTCCTACAGATAGGTGGGTTGAATATCATTTCTATCATTTCCCATTTTTTAGAGACTCTTTTGCTACCTGTAATAATTGGGGAAAAAATTTACATGTTAGGGTACGATTCAGGGCTTGAAAATGTTTAAAGTTTCCAAGTATCTCACTCAGTATGTTTCCAACATTCAGAATTATCAGGAAAAGGGAATCAAATTTAATACTCTAAACAAAAAAACTATTATATCCACTTATAATGGGCAAAATTGCATATATGATTTTTGAAAAACTGAACAAATGTATATTAATACTACAAGAAGTTAATATCAGGCAAAAAACATGCTAAGAGAAAGAAACCAGATGCAAAATACTATGCATTATATGATTCCATTTATATAAAATGTAAATATAAGTCAATTTATAAAGAAATAAGTCTACTGATTATGTAAGACTGGCGAAGGACTGCTAACAGGGTGTAGTTTTTATTTTGGTGTAATGAAATTGTTCTAAAATGTTTTTCTGTTGATGAATGCACACCATTTGATTATAATAAAAGCCACTGATTATACCCTTTGGAAAGATTGTGTGGTATATGAGTATATCTCAGAAAAACTACTTAATAAATAAATAAATAAATAACGAAAAATAGCCAGAAATACCAGCTATGTAAAACATCTGAAGCATAGATAAATTGAGAAGTGAAGAATCTTATGTGTCTGGTTTTTGTTTGTTATAATTATTGAAATAAAAGGTTCTAATTACATTAGTGATACTTCAGAGAAAGTAAAGAATCCCGTTAATTCTAAATGGGAAGAAATCTGTTTCCACAGTGACTGAATATATTTTAAAACAATTTGATTGATACATATTAGTGAAGCATATGATCCATTCAGGGTGTACAAATCAATGGTATTTGGAATAATAACATCACTGGGCAATCATTACTTAAAGCATTATTAGAGCAGTTTCACTACTTTAATAATAATAAACAAAAAAAAATTCATCACCTCTCAATCTCTCTATAGTTCATGAGATTCATTTTATGTTGAAAAACAATCAAATAAACTTATTCCATCAGAATTATCTAAATTCTATCTGGGAAAGTAATACGCATATTTTTTTTAACTGTTCTGAAAACTCAGCATAGCCCTTGCAGCAGAATACTTATTTCACAATGGCTATTTATCCATTCAAACAGCATTCACTGAGTTCTCCACACCACAAAGAGTGTTGGAAATGGAGATTCACAAAGGACATTAAGTTGTGGTCAAGATTAAATTATATTGGATTGAAATAGAGGTAAGTAAAAGAAAGGAACAAATTTCATTTAGGCAATTGTATGTGTTATAAAATAATATATTTAAATTACAATATATAAAATATAAGTAAAATAATGATTACATGACAATATAGAAAACCTGATCTTGCTATCTGAATAAATGGAAGATGATTTATAGTAAATATATAGGTAAATGCTAGATACATAGGTGGGATAGATGGTAAACAGAGATAGACAAAGTTGATAAATATATTTTTAGATTCTTACCCACTGAGACCAGGTGATTGATATTCTCCAGCATCACTTCTCTGAATAGCTTTCTCTGGGAGGAGTCTAGCATGTCCCACTCTTCCTGGGTGAAGTCTACAGCTACATCTTTCAAGGTAATTAACTCCTAAAACGTCACAGCAATTTTGGTTCACATAGGGCTATCTGTAACAATGTCTTGAGTGTGATGCTCAAATTAACATCACTAACCTCTACAATAAACTTTCATATTATACTGAGATCTCTTAACCATAAAGGCTCTTTCATATTTAATGATTCCCCATTTTGGCCAAGGTCTTTTTCCAAATTCATCACTAGTTGGTGCTTCATATTAATCCCTTGGTGCCAGGGAGCCTCATCCCTGGAGGTCATATCCCATGCAGGGGTTATAAAGTAGTGTTTTTATTTGCTCATCAGTGGTCTGGTATTTTGTGTTTGCTTTTATTAGCATTGCTTATGTACTTGAGAGATTCTTGCCTCTCTATTTGAGAATGTAGCAGGAATCCCAAGGATGGGCGTTTACAATTTTGTTGTGTGGGTCTCTACCCACTTAAGATAACATTCTAAGCAAACATGAACACATTCATATTTCAAAGGGGCATGTTCCAGGTACACCTTTCCCCATACATCCTCATACTTGATAACACCCAGCACCAGTGACCCTCTCCTGCAATATTTGCCAAAATAACACTCCCCACAATGTATTATCAACTACAGCCCCCCACCTCCCCAAAGATCAACTGTTCCTTACTCCTGCCCTCCCCTCAGCTCCATGGAGAGCCCAAGCCACCCCCCCCCCCAACCCTTCACATACTCACATTGAGTACTACTGGCCCCACTCACAATGTTCCTCCACCATTAGCCCATCTTTTGCCAAAACAAACCCATCCACTTTATCATAGTTTCTCCCCACTTTGAGCATCACCTCACCACTCTCCACTCCCTTTTATATCCTGGCAAACTATCTGCCAGAATCTATCTCTGTGAGTCTGCTAAATATCCTTAGTATCAATGAGATCAGGTAATATTCCTCTCTTAGTGACTGGTTATATCACTCATCATAAAGTACTTGGGTTCTTTCATGTTGTCTCATATGTCAATACTTATTCCTTCTTACAGCTTAATAATATTACATCACATTATATACCACATCTTGTTTATCCATTCATCCCTTGATGTAAACTTGTGTTGCTTCCAACTTTTGGATGTAGTGAATAATACTGCAATGAATATTTGTGTGCATATATAAGTTAATGACCCTACTTTCAATTCTTTTGGAGATATTCCTAGTTTTGGAATTGTTTGGTCATATGGCAATTCTATACTTGGCTTCCTGAGGAACAGTGAAGCTGTTCTTCAAAATGGCTGCACCATTCTACATTCCCACTACCAGTGGATGAGTGTTCCTATTCCTCCACATTCTCTCATAAAAATGGGCATTATCTTGCAACATTTGTCAACCAATTTCCCCGATGTAACAGAATTAAGACTCATTTATTTTCCTACACATGATTCTTCCACCCCTTTTCTTTGAGCCAATGAAGAGTATCTTACCAGTTAAATATATATCCCTGAGACTTTAATCTTCAGATTGTTCCTATGTCACCTGAGCCCTGAATCTCAGCAGAGGTGCAACCAACACCTAATCTCCAGTTCATCAGACTCACACAGGACAACTAACATAATGTTGATGCTGGAAAAGCCCCATGCCCCCAAACAGGGAGGATATACAACTGCAAGCAAAACAGGTCCTTCCACCTGTTCCATAAGATCTAAGCATCCTCTCAATCTGAAGCAGATTGCATAATCCTCAAGATTGAGGAATGAATAAACATAAAAGGGGAATGCTATCATGGGCCAAAGTAGACTTTATTATTGTAGCAATGGTAGAACTTGTAAAACTGACATAAATATGGTGGTACCAGAGTATCTGACGGGAAGAGGAGGGAAGAAAAGGTGGAAAACAGGGCATTTTAAGGTCACTGAAACTGTTCTGCATGATATTGCAATGATGAATACAGACCTTTATATATTTTTTCAAAACCATAATATTCTGTGGTGCAAAGTGTAAACATTATGGTAAAATATAGACCTGGGTTAGTAGCAATGTTTAAATTTTATTTGTCAGCTGTAGCAAATGTACCACACTATTGTAAAATATTAATAGGGAGAATGTGAAAGAGGGAAAGTTGGGGTAGATGGGATTAACTTATGCTTTTGATGAAACATTTCTGTAATCTAAAATTTCTTTAAAAGAATAAAATCTATTATACAGAAAAAGAAAAAAAAAGAACACCCAACACTAAAAAGCAGACTGTGCATGAAAAACTCTACGTGTGTGAGGGGTTCCAGTATACTTATTATTAATGCTTAACTGTCATCTGCCATTCTGATATGCTCACAGTCTCATATACACTTTGAATGCATAAAACTCTATCGTTAAAGAATATCACATGAAATGTATGATATACACCTGGAAACTTCACAATAAACTTGTAATTATGACTTCTTACTGGTGATTATAAAGCTTTCACTCAACAATTCATAATTAAAACAATCCTTCCACCAACTTTGTTAATTTACAGACATCATCAATATCATTTTAACTGCCTGTCCGTTTGAAAGTATTTAAAAGAAAGTTTTTAAAAGAAGAAATAAGTATGTTTAGATTATAAATGTACATATAACTTTATTTTCCTCTCATTTTTTAAACATTTTTAAAGAATAAATTAACATATTGACAAATCTAACCAGCTAATGTGTGAAGTCCTTTCTTCCCAGATTAAATTCACAGGTCTATTATTCCTGAAAATGGCAGGGAGCTCTGAAGCAATATTCAGAAATATGCAGAATAGTTTTCATATCCAACTCAAATCAATAAGGTCTGCTTGCTTCAAGTATACATATTTCAAATTTTCACAATACTGTGAAAGGACAGATGGATCATGGTTGCAAGTCATGGACTTCTGCAACCATTGTACAGAAACTGGAGCTAGACTGATGAGCCCTATGGTAGGACTGGGGCCTACAAATATTAGTTTTCATTGTCTCTTTTGTTTCTTCATGTCTTCTGTGTGATACAGATTAAGAGAAAACTCTCCTTTGCTTCTGGAATCTCCAAATCTAAAAAATTTCACAGGTACATAATTTTTATTCTGCTTCTGATATGCAATCTGAACAAGCAGCCACAATGAAGGAAAAAATAATTCCTATACATTGCATTCATTTATAAAATTTTTATAAATTTGATTTAGAAAAACTGAAGTTGGTAAATTTGAAGAGCATTGGTAAGGAGAATTTTTGAATATTTCAAAATGGGCAAACACATTCTATAGAAAATTTTAAGAAAATTAATTTGGGGAAAATATATAAATGATTCCTCACTTCCTTTTCTATTTAAAGATTTTATTTTTTTAAATGTATTTCTCTCCCTTCCCCACCCCCATTGTCTGCTCTCTTGTGCCCATTTGCTGTGTGTCCACTTTTTATTGCATCACCTTGCTGTATCAACTCTCCATGTGTGTGGTGCCACTCCTGGGTGGGCTGCACTTTTCACATGGGGCAGCTCTCCCTGTGGGGCACATTCCTTACATGTGGGACACTCCTAGGCAGGGGCTTCCCTGCATGGCATGGCACTCCTTGTGTGCAGAAACTCTGTGCATGGGCCAGCTCACCACACTGGCCAGGTGGCCCTAGGTTAGATCCCTGGACCTCTGATATGGTAGGTGAATTCTGTATCTGTTGATATACATCTGCTTCCCCCTCTTTTCCTTTCCTTTCCTAAGCTTCTCTTGTGCTTCCGGTGAATATACTTAGATTTACACCCTAGTATCTGTAATTTTGCATGGATTGAATGAACCTATTGTAAATTCAGCCTATTTTTCTAAGTGTAAACTTATATTCTTTCTCATCACTATCACCTCTAATCACTGCATGTTAAACCAATTTCAGACACTAGCATAATTCATGAATACACTATTTCTCTAATGATGCCATAGGTTGGGAGAGAAAAAGAAAATGTGTCTTATCTTTCCAGAGAATACACAGCCTTTGTGGAAGCTGGAAACAACTACTGTAATGGGTGAAGGAGATTACTTATTGATCACTACCTAACTTACCATAATTCTAGAGTTGTGTATAATTATAATTTGAGACCAGATCCTTGAATAGCTCATGAATACACTTGGATAATCCATGCCACTAGGAGAAATCTCCCCATCTGCTGTCAGCAGAGGTACAATTTCAGTTAAATAATACCAAACTCACCTGTGATTCCATTGTCACTACCTCAGCTGCAATCTATCTTCCTCTGGGTTTTCATGCAAATCCACACAAGCAGAAGAAGAAAGCTGAGAATAGAGAAAGAAGCCTTAAGAGTCAAGACTTGATCACAAATTTCAGGTCCACTTGTTATGAATACCAAACATGTCACCTAGTAATAACCCCAGCCCAGTCAACAAGAGGAAAATGAAGTGTGCTCCAAGGGAAATAAGGGAAGGACTCTCTTTTATGAAGGTCAAGTGGCCAGAGGTCTTATCTTTCCTGGCTAATAAAGATGATATGAATACCTCAATGTACAGATAAGAACATGAAAATCCATGAATTTTATTAATTAGACTGTGATGTTCTGAGACTTTCTTCTTTAATTTTTAAAGATATTTAGATTGCATAAATATTACAAAAAATATAGGGGATTCCCATAAGCCCTATTCCCCACAATACCCACATTTGCCCCAATTAACTACATCCTTCAGAGTGTGTACATTAATTGCAAATGAACACATTTTAGAGCATTGCCATTAAGCATGGATTATAGTTTACATTGCAGTTTACACTCTCTCCCACACAATTCTGTAAGTTATGGCAAGGTATGCAATGGCCTGTATCTGTCATTTCAATGTCAGTCAGGAAGATTACCAACTCCTGAAAATTCCCCTGTATTACATCTGTTTTCCCTCTTCCTGACCTCAGAACCTCCATTGGCCACTGCCTCCACATCAATGATATAAGTTCTCCCATTGTGTAATCACTTTAAGTCTATAGTAGAATACCAGTAAGTCCACTCTAGGGTATATTTCATTCCCCAATCCTGAGGATTCTGGGATGGTGATGCTCACTCTAACTAACTGAGACAGGCTTCCCATATGCCTGATGGATGAAGCTCATTTTCTTGCAGTTGTAGGCTCTCTTGGTTCCTTGGTATGGTGTTTGTCCATCATCACCTCCTTGTTAGTTTTGATGGGTGATTCCAATGAACTGGAGCATAGGTATTGCAACTCTGTTGAGGTTTATGGCCCAGGTGGCACAAGGACAATCCAAAGATTCAAGTTTCTCAGATGTACACCTAACAATTCCAACACTAAATATAGGATCAAATAGAAGGGACCAAAGAGACATGCATAGGGAAACCACAACTGAGTCCAATTCTGTGTCACTGTGGGGTACAAACACCAAAGTAGGGCCCACTGGCAAGGTACCAACCTCATGAGCTATCTACCCTGACCATAGTGCCTGGGTGTCTCCAGAGACCTTAGGAGCCCTGCTATTTGGGGTACTATCTAATTTGACAGTCAATGAGTGTTCTACATGATCTTGCAATGATGGATATAAGTGATGTTAACTTTCATCAATATTTATAAAAGTATATGGTCCAAAATGTAAACCATCATTTAAACCACTGACCATGGTTGGTAGATATGCTTCAATATTTGTACATCAGTTATAAGAAATGGACCATACATGTATAAAATGTTATTAATAGGGGAAGGGGAAATTGGGAGGATGTTGGATATATAGGAGTCCCCTTTATTCTGCATGTGACAGTGCTGTGATGTAACACTTCTTTGAAGACAAAATGAAAATAGTAAGACATTGGAGGAATAAATGGAAGAAAATGTCACTGGGCATACAGGGAAACAGATCTTATAGGGAGGAAAGGCACAACATCAAAAAGAATTTTATATTTTTCATTATCTGTTATCCTAAAATTTATTTTATAAAAAAATTTTGTATCTTATTTTCAATCATCAAAACTATCAAGATTATTTCATTTTCTTAATAATTGTATTCAGCAATTTTATTGGGTTCATTTGGGGGGGTCATTTTTGATGAAGGTTTAGATCACAAAATGGTTACAACTGTGAAAGGGAAGGACAATGAAAGGGTATACGTGAGACGATTCACATGAGCATACATATTAAGCATATAAATGCATTCAAATGTTCTTTAATGCATTGTCATAGTGGGTGGAGAGTCAGACAATAACTGAAAGAATGTTGAATTCCCATCCTGAGGTGTTCTGCCATATTCTGATGAAACAGCAAGAATCCCCCAAGGACAGAGGCAATGGCTAGAGAAGGATAATGGTCCATTGACAGGACCTTGAAATTGATGACTGTAGTTATAAACCTTTATTCCTGACAGTGAAACTTAGCATAGTATCAAAGGGAGCCAAAAGTTTACCTCCTGAGAGCCAATTTGTTGCTCAATTGTGGCCTGTCTTTAAACCTAACACATCATATAAATGCAATAATTCCCCCAAGCATGTGACATGACTTTCAGGGATGAGGTTTCCTGGCATCAAGGGATTACTACCAAGCACCAATTAGCATACAACTGAAAAAAGACCTTGACCAAAGGGGGTAAAAGTTAAAAACAAATTAGTTTATGTAACTAAGAAAGTTCAAAGGGAATAGGAAGTCATTACAGAGATTGTGCTTATGCACATATAGCAGGATCTCATTAACTGCCAAATTAGAGGAAGAATTTCAGTTCCTTTCATGATTCTAAAATTAGAAATCCTTGACCCATGTCACATTTTAGAATTATGCCTCCACACCAGAGAATGCAGACTGAAGTTACTCAATTATATTTATCCTTAGGTTTAGCACTAACATTGGTTCTCCAACCTCTCTCCTTGTCTTCTGGACTCTCAGTCCCTTCCTACACTATTCTGTACCTGAACTTATGGGCACACATGTCCTAAATCATTTTGTTCTTCCATGAGAAGACTAACAATGCACTCCCTCTAACATGAGTTCTACATCTCACCCCAATATGAAAATCAACTGAAAGAAAAAACTCACATGATCATATGTATAGATGCAGAAAAAGCTTTCAACAAAGTACAGCAAACTTTCCTAAAAAAAAACACTGCAAAAGATAGGAATAGAAGGAAACTTTCTGAACATGATCAAAAGTATATATGAAGAAAAAAAAAACCCACAGATAATATCAGTTATACTGGTGAAATCATAAAGTCTTTCCCTCTAAGATCAGGAACAAGACAAAGATGACCACTGTCAATCCTTCTATTTAACATTGTGTTAGAAGGACTTGTTTGAGCACTGAGTCAAGAAACAGATATAAAAGACATCTAAACTGAAAAGGAAGAAGTCAAAATTCCACTATTTGCAGATGACATGATCCTATATATAGAATGCACTGAGAAATCTGCAACCAAGCTTTTTTATCTTATAAATGAGTTCAGTAAAGTCACAGGTTATAATATCAAAGGGTAAAAATCAGTAGCATTTCTGGACACCAATAATGAGCAATCTTAGGAGGAAATCAAGAAACAAGCACAATTTATAATAATAAATAAAAAAATCAAATGCCCGGGAATAAATTTAACTAACTACACAACATTGTTCAAGGAAATCAAGAAAGACTTAAAGAAATGGAAGAATATTCCCTGTTCATGCATAAGACGTCTAAACATTATTAAGATGTCAATCCTATCCAAACTGATCTAGAGATTTAATGCAATCACCAAAAAAATCAACACAGCATTTTTAATGCACTGACAAAATTAACTATGGAAGATTTTTGGAAGGGAAAGAGGCCCTGAATACCCAAAGAAACTTTGGAAAAGAAAAATGCCATCAGGGAAATCACACTACCTGACTTTTAAAACATACTACAAAGCTATAGTGATCAAAGTGGCATGGTATTGCCACAAGGATAGAAATACCGCACAATGGAAATGAACTGAGGGTTTTTATATAGATCTTCACATACACAGTCATCTGATATTTGACAAGGCCACCAAGCCCACTCAACTGGGAGAGAATGGCCACTTTAACAAATGGTGCTTTGAGAACTGGGTATCCATATGAAAAAGAATGAGAAAGGAATATCCTCTCACACCTTATTCAAAAATCAACTCAAGATGTATCCAAGACCTAAATAGAAGAGTCCAGACCATAAAGACCTTGGAAGACAATGTAGGAAAGTATTTATAGGACATTGTAATAGGAAATGGCTTCATAAAATTCACACCCAAAGCACAAGCAGTGAAAGAAAAAATAAATGGGAGTTCCTCAAAATTAAATCCCTTTGTACTTCAAAGGAGTTTATCAAGAAAGTGGACAGCCTATACAATGGTAGAAAATATTTGGTAACCATGTATCTGATGGTATCCTAATAACCATCATATATAAGGAAGGCTTAGATCTCTGAAAAAGAAATGCAAAGAGCCCATTTTAAAAATGGGCAAGAGAATTGAACAAATACTTCTCCAGAGAAGAAATACAAATGGCTAAAAAGCACATGAAAAGATGTTGAACATCACTAGCTATTAGGGAAATGCAAATCAAAACTACAAAGAGATACCATCTTTCTTGCATTTGACTGGCCGCTATTTTAAAAAAGAGAGAGATTACATGAGTTGGAGAGGATGTGGGAATGGGAATCCTCATCAATTGCTGTTGAGAATTTAGAAGGATCCTGGCATTGTGAAGGATAGTTTGGCAGTACCTCAAAAAACTAGCTGTAGATCTGCCATATGACACAGCAATTGTACTGCCTGGTATATACCCAGAAGAAATGTAATCAGGGATACAAACCAATATATGTACACCAATATACATAGTGGCACTCTTCACTATTGACAAATGTTGGAATCAACCCAAATACCCATCAACAGATGAAAGAATAAACAAAATGTGGTGTATACAGTGAATGGAATACTACTCAGCTGTATGAATACAGTACAAACACACAGGATAACATGGATGAATCTTGAGGGTCTTATGTTCAGGGAAGCAAGGCAGGCACTGAAGGACAAATACTACATTACCTCTCTGACATAAATTAAGTAAATCAAGCTGTCTCAGAAGGCTAGAGACTGGAAGATAAGCTTACAGGAAATGGGGGTAGAGGAAGGTTCTGAGCCAATGCCCACATGGGCAAAATCTATGCTAAAGTGGAGGTAAGTAGTTGTGAAGTGAAGGGATAAGATGGGGACATAGGGAAACAAATGGGTTGGGCTTTGCAGGTTTTAAGAGAGCTAGGGTTGGGAGGATGGATCAGATGGTCTGCAGAAACAGGGGGAGGGTTGGATAGGGAGCAGGTGAACATGGGAGATTGTCAGGTGCAATGCTGAAACTATAATGTTGAGAAAAATCTTTAGAAAATACAATAAGGAAGGGTTACTGGTTTTAGGTGTTTGATGGAGGACATCTGGAACAGGGTGTGCCTGGGACAGGTTTCTAGGGAGTGTGAGAGTGCTCATCCTGTCACAGGAGACACATACAATGTTGTAACCCAATCCTGGGGAAGGCTGATCTCAAACTGAAGGCACGGTGTCTCTTGAGTGCATGGATGGTCACCACTGGGGAAGAACAGACTAGTATGTCAAGCCCTCAGCATTTTTACAAGTATCTATGACTCTAAATCCTTTGGGCAGTGAAGCTTAGGTGTCACTGTTGGCCCTGAAGTTTGGAAGAGAGATAAATAGAGTAGATGGAAGAGGGGGTAACTGTGGGGCAATGGAAGTGTTCTCCATGATTGTGCAATGTTGGATACAGGCCAGGTTAAATGTCACCACAATTTTATAAAAGTGTATACTCTAAAATGTAAACCATAATGTAACAAAAAATGTATAACGGTGAATGGATTAAAATGTAAACCATAGTGTAGAACATAATGTAACCATGATTGGTAGATATGTTTCAATATTTGTGCCTCAGTTTTAGCAAATGTAGCATCTGCATGTGAAGCAACTGTTGCTGAGGAAGGGGGAAAAGGTGAGGATGTTGGGTAAATGGGAGTTCCCTATATTCTTCATGTGACCTTACTGTAATTTAAAACTCCTTTGAAGAGATAAGAAAAAAAAAAAAGGTGTAAGACACAGGGAAGAAATGGAAGAAATTGCCTTGCCTTGTACATAGAGAACAACACCTGTTGCAGTGATGAAAGGAAAAATGTCAAAAAAAAAATTTATCATATTTTTCAGTTTTAATGTCCCAATTAACTTATTTCATTTTAGTTTTTCTTCATAATATATATTTTGTTTCTAATCTTTAAACCTATCATGACTATGTCTTTTCCCTACTCTTTGAATTTGGCAGTGTATTAGGCTTCATTTTTTAATAAATTTTGGATAACAGACTGGTTCAACTATGGCAGGGGAGGAGCATGGTGTGCAGTGTCATTGACAGGGGATGCATGGGTGGGAAGGAGTACACCGGGGCATGCATGTGAAGTGTATTTACATGATCAGATTTTCTTTGGGTGTTGACATAATGGGTGGAGTTTCACATAATGCCTGAGGGGGCTGGGTTCCCATCATGGGGAGCTCTGACATTTTCCCCAATGGTAGGGTGGCATTTCCCTAGGTGCAAGGACAGAGACCAGTACAGAGAGATGGTCAAACTGTGGGTCTTTGATGATGATGGCTATGCTTGTGATCCTGTGTGTTTGAAATTTCAACTTTGCCTAGAGCCTCAGGGTACCTAAGACTTACCTCCTGAGAGCCTCCATGTTGCTCAAATGGGGCCACTCTCTAGGTCAAACTCAGCATATAGATGCAATGCCTTCCCCCAGTGTGGGACCTCACTCCCGGGTTTGAGCCCCTCTGGTACTTTGGGATTTCTACCAGGCTCTGTGTGGTGATGCAACTAGAAAAATTCCGTGAGTAGAAGGGGGAAATGGTAAGAACAAATAAGTTTATATGGCTAAGAGACTTCAAAATGAGTTGGGACGTCATCAGAGAGGTCATGTTTATGCACATCTCAGCAGGAGGCCAGAGATAGTCAATGTAGACACAACCCCAGGTAGTGGTGTTCCTGAAGGCTGCAGACACATCCGGGTCCTATGGTCATGGCAGATGGCTCTGGAGTTCTGTGCCTTTCCAGTAGACCCCCTTTGGAATTTGTGCTCCTGAGTGTGATGGGAGTTGGACTCAGATGTCACTTCTGTACACATGCCTCTTCTGTCACTTTTACTAAAACTGCAGTTGGTTCTGGGATTGGTGTATTCCCAGGAGACATGAATCTCTGGACTGTATATGTGCCAGCTGGGCCCTGAGCACAGCAGAGTTGCAACAACTACTCTCCTCTTTGTTGGACTATCCCAGGTCAGCTCACAAGGAGGTGATGATGGTCAAACACCACACCAAGGAACTGAGAGTCTACAACTGCAAGCAGGAGAATCCCATTCAGCAGTCATGTGGGACCTAAGCCCCCTCTCAATTTAGAGGTGGAGTGGTCATCACCATCCCAGGATCCTCAGCATGGAGGAAAAAATATGGAGTAGATTGGATTTACTGGTATTCTACTATAGAATTATTGTGACTCGAGCAATGGAAGAAACTGTGTCATTGATGTGAAGACTGTGGCCAATAGAGTTGCTGAGGGCAGAGTGGGATGAAGAGTTATGATATGGGGTCATTTTTTGGACTTGGAGTTGTCCTGAATGCTACTGCAGGGACAGATGCAGGATATTATATATACAGGTATTATCCTCTCAATGGACTGGGAGAGAGTGTAAACTACAATGTAAACTGTAATCCATGCTGTGTAGCAGTGCTACAAAGTGTATTCTTCAAATGCAATGTGCCATGCTGATGAAAGGGGTTTTTGATGTGGGAGGAGTGGGTAGGTAGGGAGTGAGTGTATATGGAATCCTCTTATATTTTTAATGTAACATTTTGTATGATCTAAATATCTTTAAAAAATAAAATAAAAATCTATTTAAAACTTAAAAAAGAAAAATTCAACTGAAAAACTTAACGTATTATATTATGTGGTTGATCAATTCACTCTTCATTAATTGGGAGTCGATTGGGAAGGATCAATAGCTCCCATCAAGGAAATCTAGTCATGAAAATCCCCTGCATCAATAAATAGCAGAATTATATAGGTCATAATGTCTTAGTCATATCCCACAATCCTCATAGGCTTAGAAGGCTCAGACAATGCAGAATGAAGGAATTTGGGAGAAAATACATTTGAACAGTATGAAATGATAAATGAATTCTTGTTCAGTATTAATCATCATCAGCTACAGTATCTCTACATTTCATTATTTTTGTTTGAGAAAATGGGTATATTGTAAATTCTCCTTTAAACTATCATTAACAATTACATCCATTTCATGGACAATTAATGAGAAGGCATCATAAACAGAGCTAGGATTAACTTAGTTATTTGTATCTGAAGTCCACAAAGAAAATGGTTGTATTCAATATGCTTGGAGAATTACATATTTTTTAAAATTTAATCCTCACACTAACCCTGCTGATAAATGTTAATTTACAAATTTAACAAGTTTCATACAGAGAGGTTCAGGAAGAAAAATATGACAAACTTACCTGTCCAGAAAAAGACACCTAGAGTTTGAATTTTTTCTTCCTGTATCCCAATCTTAAATAACACAAGAGTTACATGCCACTCCCGGGTGTTACCTGGAATGTCACCATTCATATCGATAATCAGACCCTCACCATGTTTTCAAAGTGTTCTCTTTATATAGTCTGTTACCACAATTATACCCCATGCCCAGATTTTCCTATCACAAGGAAAACTCCATTGCATTGGACCCACTTCCAAAACATCAGATTCTAACTCACTTAATGTTTATTATCAGTCTGTCCAAGCATACTTATTTCATGCATATTCTTCCTTAGAATGACATTCCTGATGTGGTTTTATTTACCTTACTCTGTCAATAAATATCTTACTATTTACCACTCCTACCCTCATAGGAGGTGACTGTAATTATCAATCTTGTTTTTACTCATCTGACAAAGCACATTACTAATCTCTTCTTTTAGGTCTCAATGAAGAATCACTACTCTAGTGCTTTCAAATATTATCTGGGAAACAGACTACAGCTTGAAAATTCAGTCAATTTCCTACATTCCATAATGACTTTACATCCTATAGTTTTGAACATCATACTCTCTCACATTTCATATTACCTTCTAATAACCAGTTGTATGATGTAATTTGAGAAATCACTTCAATACCATAATATTCCTAGATTCACTATTTCTCTATTCATACACATTAGTTAATCCTTCTCTTTCATGAAGTGTCATATCACCTGACTGAATGTGCCAATTGAATTACCATCTTTTCTGTTTCTTCCTGAAATCTTCACAAGCAATATCTGTCTCTTATCATAATCATCTCAGCATTTATTACTGTTTATCTTGCTAAGAATGAAAATGTAATCTGTGCCGATTTCCTCTCTCATGCCTGATATTTTCCTCTCATGATCAATCTGCACTAGCATTTTACCCTGTCATCACACAGCTTAATATGATCACTTAACATCACTGCCTTCCTCTTTAAAAATCATGCTATCTCCAATAAGTGTCCTATGAATGAATCCATTTTGTGTGTCTCATTCTATAACTTGGAATTAAAGAATTAGACCTTTTGAGAACTTTCTTTTCCCTAGTCATCTCTGAGATTTCAGTACCCTGAATGTATTCAAGCTATTTTGGTTATTTTCTTCCTTTTTTGTTCTGCATGGTACTCTTCAAACTATATTATTAGAACATCTTAATACTCAATTGTAACTCCTTACTATCCCATTTCTGTAGCTGTCATGATATTCTCACACATTTATTTAATTGCTTCAATTTATTGCACTCTCAGCCCTAAAATGAAAATGAGGATCTGTATTTTCATAGGCAGAGGTATAGAAAATAAAATATAATTCAAGACATTAACAACACAGACCCAGAAATCTTAAAAATAATTATCCTCCTATAGAGATTACTTTCTGGGTAACCTAGATGTCAAACAAGATAAGTATAATCAAGGCATGCTTCTTTAACAAAATATTTCCCTTCAAATTGGATAAATTTCATTTAGGATTCCTCCAGGTATCCAAGGGTTAAAATAGAAATCACTGCTCAAAAATGCACAAACACATATAAGGAAAGATATTATTTCAGCTCTGACCACTATAATCATCCTTTACTTCCATGGCAACCCCCTCAAAAGTTGTCCCAAATAATAGTATGTTCCTTTGGTCTTTATTTTGTCATTTCTTCAGAAGTCTCTTCATTGATCCCAGCCTAAGATACCTTTTTCCTTTCCTACAGCCTCTATTAAAATTCTGCATTGGCCCTACTTTGGAGTTTGTGTTTCTGTGTGATGGAGCTGGACTCAGATGTGATCTTTGTTCACAAACCTCTCCTGTTACTTTTACCGGAGCTCTAGTTGGCACTGGGGTTTAATATATACCCAGGCGACCTGAATCTCTGGACTGACCATGTGATAGCCAGGCCCTGAGCCTCAACAGACTTGCAAATCCTACACTCTGGTTTATTGGACTTACCCCACTCAGCTAACATGGAGGTGAAGAAGGTCAACCACCACACCAGGGAGCCAAGAGTGCCTGCAACTGAAAGCAGGAGAATTGCATCCAGCATCCATGTGGAATCTAAGCCCCCTCTTGATGTAGATGTGGTGTGGACACGGCCATTCTAGGGTCCACAGGCTGGAGGAATAGAGTATGGATTAGAGTGGACTTACTGATATTCTGTTCATGAACTATTGTGATTAGTAACTGAAGAAAATGTGGCATTGGTGTGGAGAAAGTGGCCATGGTGTCTGCTGGGGGTAGGGTGTGGGAGGAGAGCTGTAATGTGGGGGCATTTTCGGGACTTGGGGTTCTCCTGGGTGGTGCTACAGGGACAGTTACTGGATAGTGTATGGCCTCCCATGGCCCACTGGGTGGACTGTGGGAGAGTGTGGGCTGCGGTGTGGACCACGGACCATGAGGTGCACCAGTGTTCAGAGATGTATTCACCAAGTGCAATGAATGTCTCATGATGATGGAGGAGATTGTTGTTATGGGGGAGGAGTGGGTTGAGGGGGGTGGGGGATATATGGAGAACTCATATTTTTTAAATGTAACATTAAAAAATAAAGACAAAAAAAATTCTGCAATTTCTTCAGGTCACTCATATAATTTTTCTTTATAGATTTTTTTGTTCCTTTTTCTCTCCTACTGGCCTAACTGCATAAAATTCTCCTACGAATATTTATTTCAGGTGAATTTCCCTTTGAAAATTAATTAATGATTCCAGAGATACTGTATCTTCACAATAACTTCACCTGACCTCAGATTACTTTGGCCCAACTGACTGCAGTAAATTGAATACGTTCTGAATAAAAAGAAAATTATTTCCAAATTAAATTAGAATTCTCACACCTGGTTAAAATTCTCTCCTTTCCTTATCAGAACAAAAAAGAACTGTGAAGGCAAGGAATCGAAGTTTTAATGAGGCTGCTTTCACCAAATTCTGTAGTCAGAGCTTCTTTCTCTCTACAAAAAGCACCATTTGGATGGTGAATCCTCTTTTTTTGTAGCTGATAACCCCATCAGTCCTATAATCAAAAGTCATACCTTGATTATTTCAGATGTTATTCAAGATAAATCTAATAAAGTCATGCCTCGGTCATTCCCTTCCAATAGTCTCAAAATCCATCTTCTGCCGGGTCCATGAGGCTTCACAATTTTAAGAAATTTGCTTGTCCTGGATAAGGACAGTAGAGCATCTATAGCAAGAAAATTACTGCTAATCTGTGTGTCTAAAAGGACTTTTATCAGTCATTCCTGTGACTACAAAAAAAAATTCATGTTGAAAAAATACATTCAAGGAAAATTATTTTAACTTTTCTTGGTGTATATTTTTCTACCAAGAAAAAGAGAGACCATGCAGTAAAGGTCTTCTTTTGTCAGATATTGCTTCAAACTTCAAAACATTTGGTGTCCCCAAAATAAGTGATTAAATTCACTGATATGGACTTTAAAGAATTTTTGCATTTATAACTACAAAATTATTCAGACACATCATGAAATATAGAAAAATAAAGTATTTCTGTAAGGAAATCAAGCAGTATATTTCCATTATAGGTGTAGGTATTTACATGCAAATAAATATTTTGTCATTTTCTTTTATAATTCACTCTTCTGAAATTAAAAAATTGCACATTATTATTTTGGTATAATACATTTTAGATAATCAATTTCTCCCTTTTCATAGTTTTCTAATGTAGTCCTATGTGTTTTCAGCCTAATTTCTGTAGCATTAGTAAAATAAAATCTATGTGTAACCTACAAGCACCTTAGGAAGAAATACTTTCTGTAGGAAAGCAAGTAGTTCTGTCTATGTGCTTTATTTGAAATTAAGGAGACCATTTATTTCTTCTTTGTAAAGAAAAAAATACATGTCGTCAGCATGGAATGCTTCTCTCATTCATTTATCCTTATCACCGTGAGACTTAGATTTACCAGCCATATTTAACTTGATATGAATGAGAGCTGTACACTAGAGAAAGTCCTAAGCCCCTTCCCAGAGATCTCAACTTAATAATACATTTGTTTCAAATCTATATAAAAGCCATATGAAAATCCCTCAATAGGGAGGCATATAGGAGATTGTTTAGATCCTGTAATCCACCTTCTGATAAAACCACTTCCTCCCTAGCCTAGTTTGGTGTGTCTTCCTATTCTGCTGTGCCATCTGATGATCAGTGGACCGTTCTGGTCACCTTCAATTTGGCAACCAAATGGACTATTGTCCTCATGATAAGGGCACTGCTTGGTGGTCCCTAAAGATAAGATGTTCATGGCCTTTGGCTCTGTAGCTGCCAGTGTATTTTATTCTGAGACTTGGAACATGAGTTTCTTGCCCTGGGTAGCTAGCATCCCTAAAGGAGGCAGGGCATGAAGGGAAACATGTTCTCTGTGTATTGTGTGCTGTCCTATTCAACAGCACAATAATTCTGGCTGAAGCTGTAAGTGGAGATTTGCCATGCTTGGTTTTGGGGAGGTGTTAGTTACAAAGGCGGTGTTACTAACATTGGTTGTCCAGGTTTCTTGGAACTTGTTTAGTCAAATTATTGAAATGAGAAATATTCAGACTTCTAAGGCAAAAATAGAGTAACACAATAAGCTGAATTATTAACCATTGTGAACAATTTGGGTATGAACTGACAAAAAGGTGAATGCTCTGTCTGTTTAAGTAAAGCTGGCCTCAATATGCATTAGACGATGAACATGAATGACCAGCACAAGCGTCCTTAGAGTACAATACTGTTCTGCAATTGCATCTATTCTGAAAAAATTTAAGTAAATGTGATTAGATTCCTTAGATTCCATATTTTATGGAGTTAGCCCAAAATAAAAATCTTGAGAGTTTGTTTCAGTCAAAGTGTACTGCGAGTTGTTCAGGACCTATATCCTCAACACTTGAAAGTAAAAAATGGCAAAGGTTTACCACACCAACCAGAAAAGAAATTTGTCAAACCTCTAAACCAAAGCAGGAGTTAAATAGCTATAAGGATGGATGAATGAAAGTCTGTAAAACCCTCCCTGATTCTATCTGCACTGATGATGTTTTATTTCCAATGATGTTTTAGATAATATCATTGCTAATATATTGATACTTGGAATTGTCACAACTCCAATATCACCTACACTGCCATATAAGAGGGATAGAAATGAGCCTGAATTACCATTAGATACCCCAGGAATTATCCCCCCCCCCCCCCCCACCCTACAACCAGAGGGAAGAGACTTTTTTTCAGGGTGCCTCGACCTTGAAGAGCAAAGTCAGGGCCAATTCTGTCTTTGACAACAACCTTTAGGATTGGATAAATAAAGACCACCATGGGGCTATCTATATACCCATATTCCATTTTCAATAGCAGACCTATATAATTGGAAAGATTGAGTCTACTGCTATAGAGAGCAACTGAAAAATACTTTCAAGTCTATATTTGGAATCATCACAAAAAATCGGGCAAATATGCAATCATTACCAAACCTAATTGTAACCTCGGATGAAAAGCAAATTGTACTAGAAAAGGATCAAGAGCATGCTGAATTTTAGTCAGTAGAAACCTTCACAAAGCCACTCATGTCCTAGGGAGTCATACCATTCAAATAACTGACCCCAAATGGAACCTGAATGAACAAGGGGGCTGAAATAACCTGGATAATTACAAAGCATACATAATTGTGGGGCTCAGGAACAGTTTTCCCAATTGGAACCTGAAGGAACAATATCAATATTCAGGGTGAACAATGAACCCAAAAGTTTATGAATCCTAATAAAACTACTCTGAGATAACTCCTCTTCAGATTGTCAAAGGCCAAACATAAACAGAGGACTCTGAGAGCAGCAAGAGGAAAAGGAATGTATTACTTACAAGGAATTCTTAATAAAGCTAAGTGCTTTTCTGTCTTCAGAAACTATGGAGGTAAGAAGGTATAAAATGTTTAAGTTCACAAAGGAAAAAAAAACTGCCATCCAAGAATTCGTTATGTGGAAAACTATACTTCAGAAATGAAGGTGAGTTAAAGTTTTTAAAGATAAGAAAAAACTGAGAGAGTATGTTACCAGGAGACCAAATCTATAAGTGATATCAAAGACTGTGTTACAGCCTGAAGACAAGGAAGAGAGCCTTGGACAAGAGTGTAGAAATGAAGGACATAAGACAAAATAAACTGGAGAAAACTACTGATACATGCAATAATTTGGATCAATCTCATAGAATTATGCTGAGACAAAAAATGCTATTCAAAAATATCACATACTGTAAGATTCCATTCATATATGTTTGAATTTACAGCACATGGAACTGTCCATTTTAAAAATATAGGATAATAAACAACTATTACAGGGAAGCAGACATAGCTCAACTGATAGAGCATCTGTCTACCATATGGAGGGTCCAGGATTCGATCCCCAGAGCCTCTTGACCTGACTGGTAAGCTGGCCTATGCACAGTGCTGCCATGTGCAGGGGTGCCCCCACATAAGCATGCCCCATGCACAAGGAGTGCACCCCACAAGGAGAGCTGTCCTGCATGAAAAAAAGTGCAGCCTGCCCAGGAGTGGCACAGCACACACAGAGAGCTGATGCAGCAAGATGACACAACAGAAAAGAGACGCAGTCTCCCAGTGCCACAGATAACGCAAGTAGATGTAGAAAAACAGCAAATGAACTCAGAGAGGAGACAACGGAAGTGAACAGGAAAAAAAGAAATAAGATAAATCTCTTAAAAAAACACAAACTATTACAATTATTAAGGAAAAATAAACAACCCAGAATAAAAATGGGAAAGATCCAAATAAACACTACCAAAACCTAAAGAAAAATGAAAAACAGTACAATTATCATACATCTGACAAATTTGTAAATTATAAGTTTTTCAGTACCAAGTGTTTGTGGGAATATGGAATAAATAAAATTCTCTTTCTGAGATTGTGTATTGCTGGATCCATTTTGTAAGTGATTTGGAAATAACATGTGATGAAAGATGTGCATATTCTATAACCTGGCAAATAAAAAGTCATAGACTGATAGAAGTAATTTTTAAAATAAGCCATTTTTGCTTGCTACAGAAGACTCACTTTAGATGCAAGGATACAACCAGGCTGAATATGCAAGGTTGGAATAAGTTATTCCATGCTAATAGCAATCAAAAAAGAGAAGCTGTAGTGATACTAATGTCCGATAAAATAGATTTTAATTGGAAAACTGTTATAAGAGATGAAATATGGTACAATATATTAGTAAAAGGAACAATTCACCAAGAAAAATAACAATAATAAATATTTATCCACCTACCATAGTTGCCAAAAAATATGACACATACACTAGTATGTATCATACTAAGGGGGAATACAATAATTAGACTTCAACACTGCAAGTCAGCATTACACAGAACATCTGAACAGAGGATAATTAAGGAAACTGAAAGCTTGCCTAATATAAAGAAATGAGATCTAATAGATATTTATGAACATTACACAGCAAAACAGCAGAATATATACTCTACTCAAGTGCTCATGGGTCTTTCTCCAAATTAGACCATATATTGGGAAATAAGTCCTATCTCAATAAATTTACAAACATTGAAGTTTTACAAAGCATATTCTGTGATCATAGTGGAAAAATGTTGGAAATGAATAACAGATGTTATAAAGGAAAATTCACAGATATATGGACAGTAAACAATATACACTTAATCAGTAGTTTAAAGGAGAAATTGCAAGAGAAATGAGTAAATACTTCAAGACAAATGAAAATGAGAACACAACATACCAAAAGCTAGGGGTTCCAGAAAAGGGAATGGTGGGAGGGAAATTTATAGGCTTCCATGAGCACTTTAAAAAAGAAGAAAGAGCTGTAATAAAAGACCTAACTGTACACCTGGAGGAATTAGAAAAAGAATAGGAAATCAATCCCAAAACAAGCAAATGGAAAGAAATAACAAAAATTAGAGCTGAAATAAATGAAATGGAGAATTAAAAACAATACAGAAAACCAACAAAACCAAAAGTTGTTTCTTGGAAAAGAATAACAAAATCAATAAACCCTTAGTGAAATTAACAAATAAAAAATAAATAAAATAAGAAATGAGAAGGGTGACATTATCCCTGACCCAGCAGAAATAAAAGAGATTGGAAGAGGATAGTATCACTGTCAAAAACTGTATGCCAACTGTATTAGTCAGCCAAAGGGGTGCTGATGCAAAAATACCAGAAATTGGTTGGTTTTACAAAGGGTATTTATTTGGGTTAGGAGCTTACAGATACCAAGCCATAAAGCATAAGTTACTTCCCTCACCAAAGTCTTTTTGGAGAAAGATGCCTGCTAATATCTGCAAGGTTTCAGGCCTCCTGGGTTCCTATGTTCCTGGGGCTTGCTTTTCTCTGGGTTCAAGGTACCGTTTCTTGGGGCTGACTTCTCTTTCCTCTGTGAACTTACTTCCCAGGGTTCCAGCTTAAGTCTTCAGCATCAAACTCAGACATCAAAACTCCAACATCAGAAATCCTCAACTCTGTTCCTCACCATGCCTTTTATCTGTGAATCCCCACCCACCCATGGGTGAAGACGTAAATGCCCTAATCATAACTCAATCATGCCCAGGTTACAGATCAGATTACAAACATAATCCAATATCTATTTTTGTAAATCATAACTATATCAAACTGCTACACTAATCACCTGGGCAAAATTGATGAAATGCACAAATTTCTAAAAAACATGAACAATTCACACTGAACCTAAAAGAAATAGAAGACCTCAAAAACCAAATAAAGTGGAAATTGAAACAGGCTTCAAAATTATTCCCAAAATGACAGAGCTTGAAAGGGAAGGCCTAAGAACATTTATATTACTAGAAGGAAAGTTAACAAAATGTAGCACTGGATTGTATAAAATAGAGAAACCTCATTTAAAATATGAATATGGGTGACACTGCATATATAAGACTGTTTTTACAAAACATAAACACACATAAAATGTAGAGAAGGAAAGAATTGCAGCAATATATGTCAGGGGAAGCATAGACAGATTGAGAGGTGATGAGTTTTGTTTTGTTTGATTTCTTGGTTTTGTTTTTTAGTATTATCATCAAAATAATGAAAATGCTCTGGGAGTGATTGGAGTGATAAATGCAAAACAGAATAGCATTGATTGTACACAGTGGATGGACAGATACTTCATAAATAGGAATAAATAAAACTGATTTGTTAAAAAAAAAAAAAGCTAAGTCCAAGAAAAGTTGGCTTCATAGGTGAATTCTAGTAATCACTTAAAGATGACCTAATACAAATACTGCTCAAACTCTTCCAAAAACCTGAGCTGGAAGTATTGCTCCCCAAATCACTCTATGAAGCTAACATTGCCCTAATATTAAAGCTAGGTAAAGATGTTATGAAAAAAGAAAATTACAGCTCATGTTCTTTAATGAAAATAGATGCAAAAATCCACAAATATACTTGCTAACAAAATAAAAAAACACCTATAAAATACATCATCATCAAGAGAACTTTATACTGGGTGTAGTAGTTTGATATAATTGATGAATTCCAAAAAGAAATATTGGATTATGCTTATAATCTTATCTGTACCTGGGCATGATTAAGTTATGATTAGGGCATTGATAAAAGGCATGGCAAAGAACAGAGGTCAGGGTTTGTGATGTTGGAGTTTGATGCTGAAGCCTTAAGCTGGAGCCCTGGGGAAAGAGACAGAGACATTAACCTGATAGTCTACAACTGACCTTGTGAAAGAGGCAAAGCCCTAGAGAGCCTCATCAACTATAGTTGATCTTGTGCAGGAAACACAGAGCTGGGGAGAAAAGAAAATTATGCTTTGTGGCCTGGTAACTATAAGCTCCTACCCCAAATAAACACCCTTTATAGAAACCAAACAATTTCTGGTATTTTGCATCAGCACCCCTTTGGCTGACTAATACAGAATTTGGTATCAAGGAGTGGGAAAGAGCTTTTGCAATTACTGAAATGCTGGGATGGTTTTATAATTGGGTAACGGGTATTTATTGGAGGAATTGTGAAATGGTTGATGGAAAAAGGCCTAGATTGCTTTGAAGTGACTGAGGATAGCAATATCGATGCTAGAGGGACTTCTTATAATCCCTGAGAAGTAAATGATGAAACTATTATTGGAAACTGGAGGAAAGGCAATCCATGTTTTAAAGTTGCAGAGAACTTAGCAAGATTAACTTGTGCTGTTGTACAGAGGGGTAATTTTAATATGGCAAGCCTGAGCATTTAGCTGAAGAACTTCCCAAAGAGAATGTAGCTTGGCTTCTGCTTGCAGCTTATAGCAAAATGCTGGATGAGAGAGATATGCTAAGAAATGAACTGTTTGGCAAAAGGAAAACAGAGACTGATTCCAGAAGATCCAAGCCTTTGGAAATCAAGCTCCCAGATGAAAGTGCCCCATTTGAGGACTTAACCGAACTTGGAACTAGTAAATCAAGATTGAAGATGCAGTTATCTAGGAAAGACTTGTGGAAAGTCTTACTGTCTGAGGGCTTGTACCGCTGCCTCCTGCATGCTAAACTAACAAGATTTTTGAGAGAGCTGTATGAACAAAACCACTGTCAGCCTTGAATAAAAAGGACATGGAAGGGAGAGATTGAAGAAACAGCTTTAAGAAGAAGACCATGGAAGCTGAGATCTGGAATTAAGACTTCACTATGGGTCAAGAGTGGAACCCCATCCATGTGCACAGAAGGGTGAGTCTGCCCTAGCAGTTGAAGATTGTGGATGTTCCTGTCCGATGTTCCGTGAGAGTTTTGCTGCCCAGAGTACAGAGGGGGTGGAAAACATTCCCCATGAATTAGGGTGGTTAAGGTAGTATCCCACAGGTCTGAGAGGGGTGGACCTGTTCCCCAAAGGTTAGGGAAGGCCAAGTGGTCAGCTCACTGCTCTGAGAGAGTTGAGCCTGTATGCCAGAGATTAGGGGGAATGTTGCCTTCACACCACTATACAAGGGGGTTAAGACTCTAACCCAAAGTTTGGATGAGGTGTGGCAATCACCCCAACACTCTTGGAGGAAAAGGTCTGGAACTTGGTTGACACCCAGATGCTTGATGATGGTGGAACCAAGATGCCTGATCAGGGTGGAACCATTGGGCAGGACTGTGGAAAGGGTGGGACCCCATATGGCCCCAAGGAGAAGAAACCATCATCTTAAGAATGACTCTCCGACTTTGAAATCTAAGGGAGAATGCCCTGCAGGTTTACTGAACTGTAGAGGACCCACAACTCATGTTTCCCTCCCAATTTCTCCTTATTGTAATGAAAATGTTTATTCTATATCTGTCCATTTGGATTGGAAGCAGGTAAATTGTTTTGTAAGTTTAGAGGTCTATAGCAGACAGGGCTTTGCCCCAAGACAAACTGTATTTCTTTAATTGATTATGATATGATTTAGTACTTGCACTGCAACTAATTTAAGGCTTTTTTGAATATTGTAATGACTTTTTGGAATTCAGAGGGTGAAGTGTAGGAGTTTGATATAATTGATGAATTCCAGAAAGAAATATTGAATTATGCTTGTAATCTGATGTGTATTTGGGCATGACTGAGTTATGATTAGGGCACAGGTGGGGGGTTCACAGATAAAAGACATGGCAAAGAACAGGGTTCATGGTTTCTGATGTTGCAGTTTTGAGATGGAGCTTGATGCTTAAGCTGGAGACCCAGGGAAAGAGACAGAGCTGTTCACTTGGTAGTCTACAGCAGACCTTGTGCAGACAGGCAAAGCCTAGAGAGCCTCCTAGACTATAGCTGACTTTGTGGAGGACACAGAGGAGCTGAGCCCAGAGGAACCCAGAAAGACTGAATCCTCACAGATGTCAGCAGTCATCTTATACCAACATGTGTAAATAGAGTTTGGTGTGGTGAAGGAAGTAACTTATGCTTTATAGCCTGGTAACTGTAAGCTCCTACCCCAAATAAATACCTTTTGCAAAGCCCAGCAGTTTTTTGGTATTTTGCATCAGCACCCCTTTGGCTGACTAATATCGTGGGTATGCAAGGTGGGTCAACATAAGAAAATCAATCAGTGTAATACACCACATCAGTAAATTTAAAAAGAATTAATGCAAAAAAAAAAAAAGAATTAATGCATTAATCTTCTTATTTGATGCAGAAGAGGCATTTGACAAAATACAGCACCTTTCCTTGATAAAAACACTCCAAAAGGTAGAAATACAAGGAAACTTTTCAACATGATAAAGCGCATATATGAAAAACCCACAGATAACATACTCAATGGTGCAAGACTGAAACCTTTTCCACAAGAATACCCTCTTATCCCACTGTGATTCAGTATGGTGCTATAAGTTCTAACTAGAGCAATTAGGCAAGAAAAGGAAGTAAATATAATACAAATATTAAACAAGACAAAATTTTATTTGCTATGGTCCTATCTTTAGAAAATCCAAAAAAAATCCACATCAAAACTATTAGAATTCATAGACAATTTCAGCAAAGTGGCAGGATACAAGATCTAGATGCAAAAATCAATAGCTTTCTATATACTATTAATGAGTAATCTGAGAAGGAAGCCAGAAAAGTTTGACTTGCAATATTGACTAAAAGAGTCAAATATTTAGGAAAAAACTTAACCAAGGACATAAAGGACCCATGCTTATTTATTTTTAAACATTTATGTATTTATTTCTTTTCCCTTCCCTCCCCATTGTCTGCTCTCGTGTCTATTCACCATGTGTTCTTCTGTGTCCACTTGCATTCTTGGTGACACTGGAATCTGTGTCTTTTTTTGTTGTGTTATCTTGTTATGTCAGCTCTCCATGTGTGTAGTGCAAATCCTAGTTTGGCTGTGCTTTTATCACACTGGGTTGCTCTCCTTGCAGGGTGCGCTCCTTGTACATGGGGCTCCCCTACATGGGGGACACATCTACATGCATGACATTCCTCATGTGTGGCAGCACTGAGCATGGGTCAACTCACCACACAGGCCAGGAGGCCCTAGGTTTGAACCCTGGACTTCTAGAGGTAGGCAGATGATCTATCAGTTGGGCCACATCTGCTTCCCAAGGACCCATATTAAGAAAACTATAAAACATTGTTAAGAGAAATCAAGGACAATCTAAATGAAAGAATATGCTGTGTTCATCATTTGGAAGACTATATCATTAAGATATCAATTTGATCTGAACTGATCTGCAGTTTTAATGCAATCTTAATGAAGTTTCCAAAATCCTTCTTTGCAGAATTGAAGAAGACAACTATCAAATTTATGTTGAAATGTAAAGCCCCGAAATAGCCAAAAATATCTTAAAGATAAAAAAGAATATAGTTAGGAAATCCCACTTCCAAATTTTAAAGCATATCATCTAACTTTCAGTGGTAGAAATGTCATGGTACTTGCATAAAGACAGACAGATTGACCAGTGGAATCAAATCAAGAGTTCATAATTAGACAAATCTATGGTCAAGTGATTTTTGACAAGAATTTTGAACACATTTAAATAGGTCATAATAGCCTATTCAGCAAATGGTACTGGGAAACTCAATATCCATATCTAAAAAAGAGGAACCTTATCTCACACCCTAAATAAACATTAATAAAAAATGGATCAAGACCTAAGTATAAAGAAAAAGAACTATGAAACTTCTAGAAGAAAATGTGGGAAAACACCTTTAAGGTCTTGTGGCTTGGTTCCTTACACCTTACACCCGAAGCACAAGCAACAAAAGAAAAACTAGATAAATGGGACTGCTTCAAAATTAAACACTTCAGTTCTTCAAAAGACTTTGTAAAGAAAGTAAAAAGGCAGCCTAATCAATGATAAAAAAAATTTGTGAAAAGTTATCCTGATGAGGGATTTATTACCATGGTATATAAAGAGATCACACAATTTATCAACAAAATGATGAGCAACCCCATTTTAAAAATGGGCAAAATAATTGAACAAAAATTTCTCTGAAGTAGAAATACAAGTCATGAAAACTACATGAAAACATGTTCAACATCACTAGCTATTAGGAAAATGCACATCAAAACTCATCTCCCAACATATAGTATAGCCATTATTAAAAGAACAGAAGAGTGGTGGGGTGGGGCCCACATGTGCAGCAGTGGCTCCCCTATCTTCCCCTCTTTCTGCCTCCCCATCACCACTGGGCTCTGCCAGGACCATGTGCTACTCTACCTGCATGCTGCCCAAGGTTGAGCAAATCCACCTCCAGCTTGAGCCGCTCCCTTGCTCCTTCCTCTGGATTCCAATGGCCAGCTGGGCTGCACAACCAGCACCCATTGTGCACAATCCCCACAGAAATGTGCCACCATGCCCCAGACCAAGGTCATGCACAAGCCTCTGTGCAGTGGCATGAGATAGGGCCTCTGCCCTTGGGGGACCAGAAGGGAGCCACATACCCTGCCTTCCCTTGGGTCACCACCCAACCCAGCAGAAGGAGGAGCAGCAACAGTAGGACTAAGGGCCCTGCACCACTGTCACAGGACACCTCTGACTCATTGCATCTTGAAGAGCATCTGTAGAAGAGGAAGGAGATGGATGTGAAAACATTTATTCATAGCTTCTCTTCCCACAGCCAGGAAATGCTTGGAAAGCTAAATATGCTGCAAAATGATGGACATTCTGGTAATATCATTATATGTGTCCAGGACAAAATCTTCTGGGCACAAAAGGTGGTCCTAATGGCTTGCAGTGATTTCTTTTGCACAAGCTTGTGAGTCTAGCTAAGGATGAGAATATCAATGCTTTACATCATGTTATAGTGACTGGCTTTCTACCACTTTTAGAATATGCTTACACAGCCACTCTGTCAATTAACACAGAAAATATTACTGATGTTCTAGCTGTTGCCAGCTGCATATAAATATTTAAAGTTGCCAGCCCCTGCTCAGAGTTCATGAAATGAAGTATTTCATGGAATACACCCAACAGCAAACCAGAAAAGGGTCTAGATGTGGGACAAGAAAATTTCCAACTGCAATTTTACTTATTGAAATGGAAGCATTTTTCCTTTGTCTTCAGAGTTCAGTGTGGTAGAAAGAATCATTCCTGTTTGCCTCGAGTCCCAGAGAAAGTGTAAAAGCTACATGGTTATGTCTCCTGAAAGTCCTGGGAAGTGCAGCAAACAAGTTCTCCCCAAATATTGAGTTCTACAGCTTCCTACTCAGAAGGTATAAATCAACTAGCTGACTCTTCTTTAGCTTTTCCCTGGACTTTACATTTTGGAGGTGATTGAATGATGCTGTCTGAAAATGTTAAGCATGCAGAAAATAACCAGACTCAAGAATTTTTGGGCCTATCTGAACCATGTAGAAGATTAGCTGATTATATGACTTGTGAGAGCACAATAACAAGTTTGCCTCTGGGTAGTGAAGAAGATGTCTGTGTCAAAGTCAAATGTTAAGTGATGAGGAAGTGTCCCAGCCTGTCAGAGCATCTCACTTTTCACTGAGTGATCAGCAGACAATACCAGGAAGTGTGCAAGTTCAAGAGGACCTTCTCATTAGTCCACTCTTTTCTCCTATAGGTGTAATGTCTTCTGTGTTTTTCATGATACAATAAAAACAATTCAGAAAATGTTTTTAAATGCCTATTAGATACCTTTGAAATGTAAACAAGGGTAAAATATGACAACTGGATTTTTTTTAAAAATGCTAATGGCATTACAATATTTTTTCCACTTACACATTGGGAAAGAAAATACAGTTGAACAGCAGCTGATGAGCCAAAAGCAGAAGGTATGAATTGTGAATTATTTTCAATGCAAAAGAACAAAAAACACCATTTTTAAAAAAACAGCAGAAAACTACAAGTGCTGCAGAGAATGTGGAGAAATAAGAACAATCCTTCTGATGATGGGAGTATAAGACATTTCTAACTCTGTGGAAGATGATCTGGTGGTTCACCAGGAAACAAAATATCGATGTTGTATGATCCAGCAATCCCACTACTACGAATATATCCAAAGAACTGACAGCAATGACCTAAACAGATATTTGCACACTGATGTTCATATGACATTATTCACAATTGCTAAAAGAGGGAAACAACTAAGTGTCCTCCACCTGAAGAATGGATAAACAAGGCTTACTATATTCATATAATGGAATGCCATTCAGCTCTAAGAAAAAATCAATTTGGAAAGCACATGAAAACATGGAGTAATCTTGAAGATATATTGAAAGAAACAGGGCAGATTCAAAAGAAGGAATATTGCATGGTCACACTGATAGGAACTAAATACGATGTGTAGATTTATGGAGCTGGACTATGAAGTGAAGGTTGCTCAGAGATGGAATGGGATAAGAAGGGAGAGAAGAGTCAATGTATGTAGTATGTTTAATAAGGTCAAATGTAAATATGTATTGGTTGGAAATAATAGTAACACATTATAATGAATGCAACAAACACTATTGGTTTTTGGATGTGATTGTGGCTGAAATGAGGAGTCTAAGAAGATTAATGTTAGTTGAAAAATAGCTGGAGGAAAATGATGGGAATGTATGGCATTGATTTTGGAAATAGATAAGGATTGTATTTAATGAGATAAATAAAGGCATGTTCTACTTCAAGGTGTTAAGAATGTGGTGGTACATGGGAAAAACCTAACTAATTATTTTATGGACTATTGTTAACAATATTTTAATGTTTTTGTAGCAAAAGCAAAGTTGGTACTATACTAATTGTAAAGGTAAAAAAAGAATATCTGGTCAAAACTGGATTTGGCTCAACTGATAGAGCATTTGCCTACCTAGCATATGGCAGGTCCAGGGTCAAAGCCAGGGCCTCCTGACCTGTATGGTGAGCTGGGCCATGCATAGTGCTGATGCACACAAGGAGTGCCAGGCCACAGATAAGTGTCCACCGCATAGGGGAACTGCTTGTGCAAAGATTGTGCCCTGCAAAGAGAGCATGAAAAACAAAAACAGCCTGCTCAAAAGTGGCACTGCACACACAGAGAGCTGATGCAGCAAGATGATGAAACAAAAAAAAAAGACACAGATTCCCAGTGCTGCTGATAAGAATGCAAGTGGGCACAGAAGAACACACAGCAAATGGACACAGAGAGCAGACAATGGGAGGAGAGGGGAGAGAAATAAATAATAAAAAATGAAAGAAAAAATGTTCTACAGTTGGGACCTAATCAGACCTTGCTTCTCAGACTTTAACATGTCTTTCTTTCCAGTCCCAAAACCTGGCACACAAAAGTAGAGATTTGTGCAACGTTTAAAGGTGGTTAATCAAGTGGTAGAGGACATCCACCCAATGGTATCTAATCCTTATATATTCCATGTCAGGACTTTAGATGTTTAAGCTTGGGTCACTATTTTAGAATTGAAAGATGCTTTTTACTGCATACCCTTAGAGAAAGAATCACAAATGCTTTCCATTTTTGAGTGGGAGGATACCAATACCAGACTAAAACAACATTGTTGGACTGTATTGCCACAAGTGTTCAAAAATGTTCCTACTCTTTTGGGGCTGATATTGTCCTAGAACGTACAAAGCATATGCCTCCAAGAAGGACATTTTCTTCAGAGTGCTGCTGATATAATCATAGCTAGCAAAACCCAGGGAGCCTCAAATCAAAACACAAAAATGCTAAAGAGGCTGACAGAAAGTATATAAAGTACCTGAAATGAAAACTCAAATATTTTATTGCCACTTTTGATTCTTGGTTCAAACAGAATTCAGAATGAAGAAATGTGACCTGATTGCAGTGACAAGATATTTATTTGATTACAGCTCAGTGTTACGGCTTGAGTTCACACTGTTAGTCTCGCTGGGATGAGGAAGGAAGTGCCCTCAGTGTTACAGCTCAAGACTGGCCAAGGTGACAATGGAAGTGTACCCAGGGCAAAGAAGGAAGTGTGCCCAGGGTTTTGGGGCTCTTCTAGATACAGGTTCACTGTGCAGCCACCCTGGGGCTGGAGACTTAAGTTGCAATGCTCTAATTTGTTAGTTATTGGGTTCTGCGAGGGAGCATTCACTGGAGTTTGGAAGCTAGGTTAGCACTTGTGTTAATAGGGTATGTTAGCTGGGAAGCATCAGATTGGGTGAATACAAATTAGGGGAATGGTTTGAAAATCTTCTTATCCTACTAGTTGGCTTTTCCTCCCTCTTCTCAGGGGTCAAAGTTCAGTCACCAGTGCACTCCCTCAAAACCCAGGTAAAATACCTTGGATTTTAATTATCTTAAGGACTATGAGCCCTGTTGCCCAGCAAAAATGAAATCTTTCAGTAAGTGTCAGAGCCCCCAAATAGAAAGAAACTTAGATGGTTTCTAGGTATGGCTGGCTATCACAGGCTCTGGATAACAAATTTTGGACTCATTGCTAAATCCTTATATGGAGTCTTAAAGGGGGAAGATAAAGATCTTTTAGAATGGAACCCAGAATGTTCTCTTGATTCTAAGGATAAGCTCCTATTAGCCCTAGCCCTGAGACTCCTGACCTAATGAATTTATGTTGCTTGTTTATGAATAAGGCATTACATTGGGACAGTAAGTGCAAGAATTTGGAAGAAATATCAGGTCAATTGTTTCCATATCAAAGCAGATCAACTCTGTACCTGAGTATGGCCAGCTTGCTTGCTAGCTCTAGTTCCCACCTGTGAACTTCTCCAGATATCAGAATTCTCACTGGGCTCTCCCATAAGAGTTTTCACCCCATATTACATTCTTACTACACTAGAACAAAAAGTGGGCCCCCATTTTAGCAAATATCAAGCCATTTTACTAAACAATCCAAATGTCACTCTGAAAACTATAGATGAACTCAACTTGGCCACTTACTACCTGAATTACATGAAACACCAGAATGGAAAACTTCCAGATATGATTGTGTGTAACTTCTTCTTGATATATACTCTAGAATCCTGGATTTCAGGCACATTAGTTTAGGGGGAAAGGAAATGAGTCACAGCTGAGACCTGGTAAAAAATATGGGCAAGAGACATGTGGTCATGAAAGCACATTTGGAAACTCCATGTAGGAAGAGTGCTGCCAAGAATAAAGCTGGAGAGATCCCAGAAGACACCTGGCACAAGAATCCCATTTGGAACAAGATTGGAAAGAGATCCTATTCAGGGTCAAGGGGGAGCCCCAGATCCCTTCAAACAAAAAGCCTCACCATTGGCCCATGAGAGATAACAGGTAGGACAACCAATCAGAAGAGCAAACATCAGGGGCCTTGCCCAAACATTATGAAGGGGAAGAGCAAAACTTTTAAAAGGCCTGGCCTGGGACCACACACACACATCTTACTCTGGATCATGCCCACAGTCCATGCCTCAGACTAGGTACTTTTCTCATTTTCTTAAACTCCTTTCTTCCTTGCCTACTCTATGGCATGCCCTTCAATTCTTTTATGTGACGTAAGTCAAGAATAGAGAAGCCCAGAACCCAAAGCTGTCTACTAATATATTGACTGATGTCCGACTATCACACCAAGCAGAAATTTTCTCTAATGGGAACAGTTATATGAATCACGGAAAGCACAAGGTAGACTACTCAGTAGTCATTCCCACTGGAATACGAGAAGCAGACTTTGTTCCCACAAAACTTCTGCACAAAGAGGTGAATTAATTGTTCTTTAAGTGTCCTGTTATTGAATGCAGGACATAGAGCAAATATATATACTATTCTGGATATGCTATTGTCATCTGCATGCCTATGGAGCTACTTGAAGAGAGTGTAGTTTTCTAACCAATACCAATAAAGACATTAAACATAAAGATTTAATCCTGCAACTGCTAGGTGCAATCTTTATTCAACCAGTGGAATCTGGTATAATCACATAGTTGTGCATTTATCATCTCAATCATTATTAGAGCATTTTCATTACCACAGTAATAATAATAAACAAAAACAAACAAGAAAATTCTTCACCTCTCACTCTATGCTTCCCCTGCTGTATATATCTGCTACTTCTGTTCATTCTTGCACAGGTATTTATGTATTTACTTATTTAAAAGTTTTATTAAGCTATCTTTACAGACTATATGATCTATTCAAAGTGTATAATCACTGGGTTTTACTTTAATTACAATGTTGTGCATTCATCACCACAAAATTTTGAATAATTTCATTCCTCCAAAAAAGTGAAACTCTATATCCCTTAGCAGTCCCTTCTCAGGTCTACATTACCACTAATCTAGTTTTAGCGTTTAAATTGATTTATATTTATATTTTATATAAATGGAATCATACTATATGCAGTATATTTTGTCTCATTTCTTTCAGTTAGCATTATAATGCTTTTGTATGATATTAAAATCCTTTATTATTAACAAATATTTGTTCAGTTCCAATGGAAAACGCATATGTGCAATTTCATCCATAGTCATATTTCACATGTGGTTTTACTATGCTACATGGGTTCCATGTTACAATTTTTTAGAATAGAAAATGTGAAATCACAACATATTTATACCTTGAAGTACTATAATGTGGTTATGGCTATGGATCAAAGGGAAAGTCTAAGGTTATATATGTTACAAACATGATAGATGCAGTTTTACAACCAAAAGAACTGGTGGTCCTCCACTCTAAAGGACATCAATCTAATAATAGCAAAGATGCTAGATGCAATAAGCTAGCTGAAAAAGCAGCAAACGAAGTGGCCAAGAATGAAACCCCTTCTGCAATTCTTGCCATGTTTTATCCAAAGCTCCTGTTGTTACTTCTAGGTGAACAGGGACCTCAGCTTGAAAGACTTTTGAATCTTCAATATTCAATAAAACTTGGCAGGGACAAAGAAGGGGAATTTACAAGTTTAAAAGAACAATTATGGTTAGAAAGTGGTAATAAACCTGAGGATATCCATAAAATTATTGTCCCAGATGGACTCCTTAAACTCATCATAATATATTTTTAGCAAATCATTATGGATATGAAACGCCGTATAAAATGGATTAGTCAGTTCCTGATGGGTCGTAAGTTATGATGAATGATTCAAAATACAACTGACCAATGTGTGGTTCACACTCAAGAATATCTTGGACCCCACACCAAATCCCCATATAAACAAAAGGAGTGCAATATTAGAAGTTTGGGTGGAGAACACTGGCAAGTTGATTTTACTCTGATGCCAAAGACCCCAGAAAAGTTTAGGTATCTTTAAGTGTTTGCTGAAAATTTTACAGGATGGATGGAAACTTTGCTAAAGAGAAACAACCCATAAAGTGGTTGAATGTCTACTAGAGGAAATTATTCCTAAGTTTGGACTCCATTTCTCCATTCTGTGTCAGTGATGCTACTCTCACCTCTAAAGTAGCAAAGATGTTTCAGGTTTGCTGGGCATTCATTAGTGACTACCCTCTTCTTATGGCCTCAGTCCACAGTAAAAACACAACATATGAGCTGAACATTAAAGGGATATCTAGCAAAACCCTGCATAGAAACACAACTGAAATGGGATAAATCCCTCCTGAGGATAAGAGTAGCATCTTGAAGTGTGCTAGGTTTAAGCCCTTATGAAATGATCTGTAGAAAGCCATTTCTAAAAGTTGAATATGCTGGCAATACACATCTAGTTATGAACCAGCCACCATACAATATGTGAAATCTTTATGAGCTATCCTAACTCAAAAATATACATGCTTCCAACTATCTTAATTTCCCCACTTATAGTCCTTTACACAATTACCAACCTGGAGACTGGATATGGCTGTGTACATGAAGAACAAGGACAATTAAATCCCAAATGGGTGTTGCTTGTCACTCATCCTTAAGTTACAGGACCTAAAACCATGAATCCATCATACCAGAATCAAGGCACAACCTATCCTACAAGGTGATTCTCCATCACTCACTCAAAAAGCAGTTATTACCATTGACCCATCCAAAGATCCAGAACTCAGGTATACTTGTGAACCTCTGGATGGACTCAAACATTTATTTTTAAAAATTCACTAGTAATTCGTGGTTGTGTTTATTGTTAATTCCCTTTTTCTCATTTTTCTAGAACTTGGGATCCTGGATAATATAAACTTTTTTATTTATTTAGGATTACCTCAATATTGAATTCTCTTAGCATGATTACTTAACCCATTACTATGCTCTCTCTCCTTTCCTTAACTGTACAATCACAAGAAAAAGATCTGTTTCTCCAATGGGCTAATTCTTATGCTAACTCTTTATAGAGTTAATTCTGTCTAATTCTTGAGTCTGTGGACAGCTGCCAACTTCAAGTGTTTCTAGATTATCTTTGGGGTATCTCCCTTACAATTTACTAAATGGAAAGCTTTAAAGTACTTTACAAAAGAAAAGCAAAAATGGAAAGAAACTTTAAATACCATTGATATAACTACAGTCAACCCAAACTACTGACCAGTAAACTTGATAAAACCTTGTCATTGTCTCTGATTAACAAATAATGTTACTACTAGAAATGCCTTGCAGTATTCTTTTCAATTACATGATCAAATTGAAAATTAAGCTATTGGCAGAATGGATAAGGAAATATGGCCCATCTATATGTTATCTACAATGAACTCACCTTTGAACCAGGAATGGAAGGAGACTGAAACTGAATGGTCGGAAAACAATTCTACATGCAACCAATAATCAGAAAAGGGTGGGAGTAGCTATCCTAACATTGGTAAAAGAGACTTTAGATGCAAAACTATTGTAAGAGGTGTGATATGGAGGCATTTGTGGGACTTTAAAGCTTTCCAACTAAGAGCCCAGGACCATATGGTTTCACAGGTGATATCTATCAAATATTTGGAAAGAAATAGCATCAATCCTGATTAAAGTCTTCCACAAAATAGAAGGGGAGGGAACATTGCATAACTCATTCTAGGATGCTGACACCACTCTAATACCAAACCCAAAGATGCCACAAGAAAGCAAAACTGTAGACCAATCTCTCTAACGAACCTAGATGCTAAAATCCTCAAAAAATATTTGCTAATCAGATTCATCATTGCATCAAATGAAATATACACCATCAGAACATGTGTTTCATCCTTGGCATGCAAGAGTGCTTCAAAATAAGAATATTAATCAACGTAATACACCATATAAGCAGATCAAAACTTAAAAATCAAATGACCATGTCTATAGATACAGAAAAAGAATTTGACAAAATACAGCAACCATTCCCAAAACAAGGAAGCCCATATTCAATGCTCTTATTTAACGCTGTATTAGAAATACTTGCTCAAGCACTTAGGCAAGAAAAAGATATAAAAAATCATCCAAATTGGAAAGGAAGAAGTAAAAATGTCACTATTTACTGATGACATAATCCTATACATAGAAAGCCCTGAGAAATCTACAAAAAACTTCAAGAGCTGATAAGTGAGTTCAGTAAAGTGGCAGGTTAAAAGATCAATGTGCAAAAATCAATGACATTTTTGTACACCAATAATGAACAACCTGAAGAGGTAATCAAGGAATACACTCCATTCACAAAGGCAACCAAAAGAAACAAATACCTAGGAATCAATAGAAATGTAAATGATTTGGATTTAGGAAAATATACAACAACGTTAAAGGAAATCAAAGAAGAACAAAACAAATGGAATAACATTTCTTGTTCATGTACAGGAAAAATAAACATCAATTAGATGTCTATCCTATGCAAAATGACTTACAAATTTAATGGAATCCCAATAAAAACTACCACAGCATTCTTTACTGAATTGGAAGAACTAACTCTTAAATTAATTTGAAGGGCAAGAAGCCCTGAATAGGCAAAGACATATTGAGAAAGAAAAGTGGAATCAGAGGAATCACACTACCTGACTTTAAAATATATTAGAAACCTACAGTGGTCAAAATTGCATGGTATGGGCACAAAGATAGACATACTGACCAACGGAAACAATTGGTTCTGGTATAGATCCTTGGATATATAGTCAACTGATATTTGACAAGGCACTAAGCCCATTCAAATGGGAGAGAAGGGTCTCTTCAACAAATGGTGCTTGGAGAACTGAATGTCCATATCTAAAAGAATCAGAGGGGAACATTCAATCCACACCTTATATAAAAATTAACTCAAAATTGATCAAAGATCTAAATATAAGAGCCAAGATGGTAAGGATCTTGGAAGATAATGTAAGGAAGCATCTACAGGATGTTGTATTAGGAAATGGTTTCATGAAATTTACATCAAAAGCATGAGATATGAAGAAAAATAGATACATGAGACATCCTCAAAATTTAAAATGTTTGGACCTCAAAGGAGTTTGTCAAGAAAATGAAAAGGTAGCATAAGCAATGGAAAAAAATATTTGGTAACCATATCTCTGACAGCAGCCTAATATCCAGCACATATAAAGAAATCCTACACCTTGAAAATAAAAAGACAAAAACCCACTTATAAAATGGGCAAGTGATTTGAGTGAACATTTCTCCACAGAAGAAATACAAATGGCTAAAAAGCACATGAAAAGATACTCAATATCCCTAGCTATTAGAGGAATACAAATCGAAACTACATTGAGATATTATCTTACACCCATTACACTAGAAGCAATTGAAAAAACAGAGGGCCCCAAGTGTCGGAGAGAATGTGAAGGATTGGTAGCTCTTATCCACTGCTGGTGGGAATATAGAATGTAGAATGTTAAAGCCATTGTGGAGGGCAGTTTGGCAGTTCCTTATGAAGCCATTGTTGGAAATGTTCGCTGTCCATACAGGCGAACAGGTCTTACACTGATGAAAGACACTGTCAAATATTTTTGAAATATTTTTTACATTATTTTTATTACTCCAAATTTTTTCATTTTTAAAATCTCTTATATTTTATTCCTTATTTTAAAAACTCTAATTAATTTTGTATTAGTCAGCCAAAATGCCTGAAGCCTACTGGCTTTTATAAAGGGTATTAATTTAGGTATAGGCTTACAGATAACAAGCAGCATAAGATACTTCCCTTACCAAAGTCTACTTCACATGTTGGAGCAAGACAGATGCCAACAACTCCTGGGGTTCAGGCTTGCTGGGTTCCTGTCTTCCCAGGTCTTGCTTGTCTCTGGGCTCAAGGTTCTTCTCTTCCCAGAGCTTGCTTCTTCCTTGGCTCAGAGTTCCTCTCTTCCTGGGACTTGCTTCTCTTTCCTTGGTGTGCTTACTTCCTGGGGTTCCAGCTTAAGACTTCAGTATCAAACTCCAACATTAAAAACACTCCAACTCTGTCCTTTGCCATGACCACCAAGTGGTAGGGAATGAAAACACTAATGACTTGGCCCAATCAAAGCCCTAATCAGAACATAATCATGCCCAGGTACAGGCCAGTTTACAAACATAATCCAATATGTATTTTTCAAATTCATAACTATATCGAACTGCTAAACTCTACTCTCTGAATTCCAAAAGGACATTACAATATTAAAATGAACTTTAAATCAGTAACAATGGAGGTACTAAATCACATCATAATCAATTTAAAGAAATAAAGTTTGTCTTGGGGCAATTTCCCTCCTGGATGTAAATCTCTGAAACTTACAAAACAATTTATCTGCTTCCAATACACAAATGTACAAAGGATAAACATTTGTCATGGGTCCTTGAGATTTCAGTAATCCTGCAGACCATACTCCATATAATTTCACAGTCTGAAAGTCATTCTTAAAAAGATAGATTTTCTCCTTTGGGCCTTATGGGAACGCACCCCTTCTACAGGCTTGCCCAATGGCCATTTTATTGGTTCCACCCTCATCTAGCAGCTGGGTGTTACCCTAGCTCCAGACCTCACCCTGTGAGAGCAGTGGGGTGATGACCACAACTTACCCAAACCCTGGATTAGTGTCTTAACCCCCCTAGTGCAGTGATGTGAAGACAACATTCCCCCTAACTTTTGACATACAGGCTCAACCCTCTCAGAGCTATGAATTGACCACCTGGTCTTCCTTGATCCATGGGGGCAGAGGCACCCCTCGCAGGCCTATGGAGTGCTGACCTTAACTGTCTAAATCCTTGAGGAAAATGCCCCACTCTCTCTGTACCACAGGGTGTATATTAGTTAGCCAAAGGGGTACTGACGCAAAATATCAGAAATCTGCTGGGTGCTATAAAGAGTATTTATTTGGGGTAGGAGTTTAGAGTTACCAGGCCATAAAGCATAAGTTACTTCCCTCACCAAAGTCCTTTTTCATGTATTGGAATAAGATGGCTGCCGGCACCTGTGAAGATTCAGGCTTTCTGGGTTCCTCTGGGTTCAGCTCCTCTGTTTCCTCCCTGAGTTCAGCTATAGGCTATGAGGCTCTTTAGACTTTGCCTCTCTCTACAAGGTCAGCTGTAGACTATCAGGTGAATGGCTCTGTCTCTCTCCCTGGGGTTTCTGCCATATCTAAAGAGCCATATCTATTCCTCTGTGTTGTTCTCCTGGCTTAGGAAAAAGAAAAAACTATCTTTAAAGAACTCAAGGACACATGATATAAATGTTCCATACAATAGGATGGTTGCAATCTTTGAAGGGATGAACAATATTCCCTATTTTTAAAAATCCATAAAGTAATGGTAAACATGCAAAATCTAATCTATGAACTGAAAATTAATCATGAAAATTCTTCCAAATAACCTTGGCATGAATAATAAACATACATTAGGAAAAATAATAAAAATTTTTGAATATTTTACCTATTACTAAAGTCACAAACCTAGACCACTATTCCTGAGATAATTATTGGTTTTGTATTGGGCCAAATACTTTTTATAAATTAAAATAGATAAATGATATTGTTGGAGAAAATACAGTTCTTACTAGGACAAGGAGACTGACTGACCATAAGCAAAGAACTTATTGAGAAGCTCTCCCAATGGAGGGGGTCTGAAGAACAGACTTCAGCCCACTTCTGGAAGGGCAGAACTTTAATTTATACAGAACTTTCCTAGTCAGGGAAATGATAGTTACTAAGACGGGGGTTGAGAGTCTGAGAGAGGTAGTGGGAAGGAGTTGAGTGAGTCCATGGCTTCTTGGAATGCTGCAGGAGCAGATGTTTCTTTTGATCTGTAAGGTTTTTAAAAGCGTTTATAAACAGTGAAGGTTTCTGTCTCCATCTCCCTCTGATATGCAGGTAGAGGTAGTAAAGATCTCCATCTGCCTCTGATATGCAGAGGGTGAAGATGTCTACCTCCCTTTACCAGGGCTCCTTTGTTTAACCAGGGGGAAAGTGCCACATAGGGGAGGGGATTTACCTTTTTCCCAATGCATATCAGGGGAAACTGAGGTACACCTTGTTAATTATTGCAAATCACTAACATTTTCTTTTGGTGTGTAGTTCCTTAACATATACTTTGAGCTTGGAGGAGCATACCAGCTGGCTTGAGGAGAGGCCAGTCAAAGAGAAGAGGTAAATCTGCTGAGAGTCTGTCTGATTTACATAAATGCCCTGGGATAGGGAAACTTGATCTGTATAAAGGTAGAGTCAGAAAATTAACTAATAATGCATAGCACACCTAAGAGAGGGGGATAGTAGGATGTGCTTTGTATACTTCCAATAGCATATTTAGGGTTCCTGGCAAATAGGTGCTCTCTCTCAAAGAAACTAATTGTCATTATCATCTGTGGTGTGTTGGTTCACCAGGGTCCCATTTGAATCTTTGAGGGGAGCCCTCACATGGCCTTCCTGCTGCCCTGGAAGAGAGGGAAGTGAGAAAGGGAGAAAGTGGGAAGTACAGACTCCTAAAGCAGTTTATTCATTTGCCAAGAGGATTCCTTGCTTGAGGCTTGTCTGGTCTTTTTTGTTGGTTTATTTTCTTCTCTTTCCTTCCTCTTTATACTACCATGGCCCAACTTTTTCTCTTTCCCCCTTTTTTCTTTCTTTTTTTCCCTTTTTTTCTTTTTTCTATTAGGTGCTGTAGGCAGTGATTATTATTTGATGTGCTTCCTCTTCCTCAATTTTCTCTTTTCTATGTGCTCATTTTGGCTACTGATGATATCCCTTTTCCATTACATCTTTCTATCTTCCATCATCTATTGTTTCTCTTACATTCCACCCCTTCTTGTTTAGCCTCCATTTTTTTCTGAATTTTTATTTCTAACTTCTCTAATTTGTTTCCTATCTTTATTCACTCTTTATGTTATTGTACTTTCTTTCTTCTTTCCCTCTCTCCTGAACTCACTGGTCTTTTAAAATGTACTATATTCTTCCCTACATTCAGTTTGCCATCTCATTGTAGATACTTCACATTTTACTGTTCTAACTCTACACTGCTTACATGCATTTAATAACCATTCTTCTAGACCTCACATTTATCTTGTGCTAACATTTACTATCAATACTACTATTATACTTGTGCTTTCCTTACCTCCTTTGCCTTCCCTGGCCCTAATATTTTCCTTCAAGGGAACTCAGACAACAACAAGCAAAGAGAATGAGAACAACAAAGTGTCAAAGAGAAGACATAACACACACATACAAAGTGCACCAAATAAATCCTAAGACTAGATGGAAAAGAAAATCAACTGAAAAAAAAACCCATCAAGATAAAATTATAACCAGAAAGCAACAAAAAATTACAAAAAAAATACCAAATAATCAGGAAAACATGGCCCAATCCAATGAACAAACTAAAAACCTGAAGAGGAGCAGAACATCAAACAACTAATCAAAGCTCTCAAAAAATATATCACGGACAAATTTAATGAAATGAAGGAAGAAATTATGGATAATAAAACACTTGAAGAGTATACAGAAGAAATTGTAAACATAATCAAAAAAGTATAAGGATATGATGGTAATGAACGGTACAATCCAATAATCAAAAACACTCTCAGAAAATAACAGCAGATTTGAAGAGGCAGAGGAAAGTAGTAGTGATGTGATAGAGAGTACATCTGAAATAAAACCAGTAGATGGAGTGATCAATAAAAAGAAAAGACCCAGCAGGGACTGGCACCTGAATGACAACACAAAACACACAAAGGTACACATTATAAGCATCCCAGAAAGAGAAGAGAAAGGGGACAGAATGGGACTTGGAGGAAATAATGGCTGAAAACTTCCCAAACCTATGGAGGGAGATGGATGTACATATCCAGGAAGCACAATGTACCTCAACAACATAAATCCCAACAGGCTTACCACAAGGCATATACTTGTCAAATTATCCAACAATATAGACAAAGGGAAAATACTGAAAGCAGAAAGAGAAAAGAGATGCATCATTTACAAGGAAATCTTTCTAAGGCTAAGTGCTGATTTCTCATCTGAAACCATGGAGCAGGAAGACAGTGGTATGACATAAGGCACACACACACACACAAAAATCCAACCAAGAATATGCTACCCAGCAGAACTGGCATTAAAAAATAAAGGGGAGTTCAACATATTCACAACCAAGAATATGCTACCCAGCAGAACTGGCATTCAAAAATGAAGGGGAGTTCAAAATATTCACAGATAAATAGAAATTAAGACAGTATGGCAACAAGAATCCTGCCCTTCAAGAAATACTAAAGGGAGTTCTGCAGGAGGAAAGAAAAATATAGGAGAGACAGAGCTGGAGGAGAGCGTAGAAACAACAAAAAAAAGAGAAAAAGAGACAAAACAAAAATATATGACATACACACATCCAAACATAATATGGCTAATTACTTGAGAGTAATAACACTGAAAGTCAATAGATTAAACTCACCTGTCAAGAGATACAGATTGGATGATTGGATAAGAAAATGTAACCCATCTATATGCTGCCTACAAGAAACACATCTTAGACCCAGGATTCAAGAAGGTTGAAAGTGACTGGCTGAAAAACAATCTTATAAGCAAACAATAACCAAAAAAAAAGGACAGGAGTAGCAATATTAATATCAGACAAAACAGACTTTAAATGCACAACTACTGAGAAACACAAAGATGGGCAAGGGGTAATGTATCAAGAAAAAAGGACAACTATAAACACTTATGTTCCTAACCAGAGTGACTCCAAATAGGTGAGGAAACCTGGAAAGATTAAGTGAAGGAATAGATGCCTCTACAATTATAGTTGGGGACTTTAATAAACCACTATCACCATTGGACAGAACATCTCAACAGACAATCAATAAAGAAACAAACACTTTGAACAATATCTTAGAGGAGCTGGACCTAATAGACATACAGAACATTACACTGAAATACAGAAGGATATACATTCTTCTCAAGAGCGCATGGATCATTCTAATGCTAGGCCACAGAGAAAGACTCAGTGAATTCAGAAAGATTGAAATCATAAAAAATAACTTCTTGGGAAGCGGACTTGGCCCAGTGGATAGGGCATCATCTATCACATGGGAGGTCTGCGGTTCAAACCCCGGGCCTCCTTGACCCATGGGGAGCTGGCCCATGCTTAGTGCTGATGCATGCAACGAGTGCCATGCCACGCAGGGGTGTACCCCACAAAGGGGAGCACCACGTGCAAGGAGTGCATCCCATAAGGAGAGCTGCCCAGTGCGAAAGAAAGTGCAGCCTGCCCAAGAATGGCAATGCACAGTCAGAGAACTGATGCAGCAAGATGACACAACAAAAAGAAACACAGATTCCCATGCCCCTGACAACAACAGAAGCAGACAAAAAAAAAAGAATGTGCAGCAAATAGACACAGAGAACAGACAACTGGGGTGGGGTGGGGAGGAGAAGGGGAGAGAAATAAATAAAAATAAAGAACTTCTCTGACCACAGTGAAATAAAACTGGAAATATGCAAGGACCAGAAACCCAGATTACGCACGAAGATATGGAAGTTAAACAACACATTCTTGGACAAACAGTGGGTCAAAGAGGAAATCTTGAAAGAAATCAGTAACTACTTTGAAGCTAATGAAAATGACAACACAACATATCAAACTCATGAGATGTAGCAAAAGCTCTACTATTAGGGAAATTCATAGCCATAAATTCATACATCAAAAAAGGAGAGCTAAATTTGAAGGCCTAAATGCAAACTTGTAGAAATTAGTAAAAAAAAAAAAACAACAAACTAACCCTAAAGGAAGAAGAAAGAAATAACAAAGATCAGAGCAGAACTAAATGAAATGCAAAATAGAAAAGCAGTAGAAAATATAAACAAAGCAAAGAGGTGGTTCGAGAAGATCAATAAAATTGACAAACCCTTAGCTAGATAAACAAAGAAAAAAAGAGAGAAGATGCAAATACACAAAATAAGGGAAGTGGACTTGGCCCAGTGATTAGGGCATCCATCTACCACATGGGAGGTCTGCGGTTCAAACCCCCGGCCTCCTTGACCCGTGTGGAGCTGGCCCATGCACAGTGCTGATGTGCGCAAGGAGTGCCGTGCCACACAGGGGTGTCCCTTGCATAGGGGTCTCCACACACAAGGAGTGTGTCCCATAAGGAGCGCCACCCAGCAGGAAAAAAAGTGCAGCCTGCCCAAGAATGGTGCCGCCCACATGGGGATCTGACACAACAAGATGGTGCAACAAAAAAAAACACAGATACCCATGCTGCTGACAACAACAGAAGCAGACAAAGACGACGCAGAAAACAGACACAGAGAAGAGACAACTGGGGGCAAGGGGAGAGAAACAAATAAATGAAATAAATAGATCTTTTAAAAAATACACAAAATAAGAAATCAGAAAGGTAATATCACCACTGACCACACAGAAATTATGAATATTGTAAGAGAATAGTTTAAAAAACTATATGACAACAAGAAGGACAACTTAGATGAAATGGACAAATTCCTAGAAACACATAAGTATCCTACATTGATGAAAGAAGAAATTTGTAATCTTAACAAGCCTTCACATAAAAAGAGATAGACTCAGTCATTAAAAACCTCCAAACTAAGAAGAACCCTGGGCAAGACAGCTTCATAGGTCAATTCTACCAAACATTCTGGAAAGAAATAACAGCTATCTTGCTTAAACTCTTTCAAAAAATCAAAAGAGTAGAATGTCTCCTAACTCCTTATATGAAGCCAACATAACCTAATAACAAAGCCAAAATAAGTCACCACAATAAAGGTAAATTACAGCCCAATGTCTCTGATGAATCTAGAAGTGAAAATGCTCAAAAAAAAAAGCTTGCTAATTGGGGGGTGAGTGGAATGCAGGAACCTCTTAAATTATTTAATGTAACAATTTGGGGATCTACATATCAATAAAAAAGACAATTTAACTAAAAATGTATGTAAAAATTACTAATTAATTGTATTCAACAACACATTAAATGAATTTTACATCATGACCAAGTGGGTTTCATTCCCGGTAAGCAAGGAAGGTTCAACAGAAGAAAATTAATTAATATAATACACCACATAAACAGATCAAAGGAAAAAATCACATGATATCTACAGATGCAGAAAAATCATTTCACAAAAATACAGAACACTTTCTTGATAAAAACACAGCAAAAGATAGCAATAGAAGAAAACTTTCTGAATGTGATAAAGGATTTACATGAGAAACCCACAGTTAACATCATTTACAATCGTGAAACCATAAAATCTTTCTCTCTAAGATCAGGAACAAGACAAGGATGCCCACTATCACCTCTATTATTTAATCTCGTGTTAGAAAGACTTCCCTGGGCACTGAGGCAAGAACCAGATATAAAAGGCATCCAAATTGGAAAGGAAGAAGTTAAAATTCACTATTTGTAGATGACATGATCCTTTACATAGAGCACCCTGAGACGTCTACAACAAAGCTTCCAGAAATTATAAATGAGTTTGGTAACGTTGTAGGATATAAGATCAATGCACAAAAAACAGTAGCATCATGGATAATGAACAACCTGAAGAGGAAATCAAGAAACAAATACCATTTACAATAGCAAATTAAAAAAGTAAAGTACCTAGGAATAAATTTAACTAAAGATGCAAAAGACTTAAACACAGAACTACACAATACTGTTCAACGTAATCAAAGAAGACTTACATAAATGGATAAATATTCCCTGTTCAGGGATAGGAAGACTAAATATCATTACAATATCTAGCCTACCCAAACTGATCTACAGATTCAAAGCAATCTCAATAAAAATCAACACAGTGGTGCTGACTGAAAATCAGCACTTGTAAGGAACAGCTTCTTTCCACCCAGGTAGGATTGGAGGTCTAGCCTAAAACCCAGTCCCACCTCTGGCAGGGAAGAAGCTGGGGGAACTTGCACTGCCTCCCTGGGAAGCAGCAAGCCACACTGCAGAGGTTGGTGCCCATCCTACCCTAGGGGCACAAGCTGCCTCAGGAACTATTCCATGGCTGGTGTAGGAAACTCCATTTCCCATAAACAGTGGAGGAAGAGACAAATGTCCACTGACCTCAGATACTGATTAGTGGACTCAGCCGGTTAAAGCATAATCCTAGAGCCAGCTAGAGCCTGAGCCTGTCAAGTGGGAAAGAGTGCAGAAGCTGCCATCTTGACTCTGCCCCCAGCATGAGGGGGAGCCTCGCTGACTGTAATCCAGTGAAGTTAGGGACAGGCTTCTTTCCACCAAGATTGGACTGCAGCCCTAGCCTAGGCTCCAGCCCCACCTCCAGAAGAGAGGAAGCTGGCAGGACCTGCACCAGGCTCTCCAGGCAACTGCAAGTGCTCTCTGCTGGCAGAAGATGAATAGTCAGACACCTGGGGCTGAATCCCTGCACCCCAAGAGAATAGGGGAGGAGCTAGGTATCCTCGGCCTCTCCAGGCAATGGCAGGAATTTTCAACCCACAGAGATTTGTTCAGTGCCTTTTAGCCCATCTCCACCTCTGTTCCCCAACAGGATAGGAGGGGGTTGGTGTTGCCTCAACCTCTCAGGGCAACAGTTTGGGGCTTCACAAGTCTGGCTATTGGGCACGTGTGGCTCCACCTCCATTCCCAATAGGAAAAGAGATGCACTGTGTTTGCCTAGCCTCTTTGGGAAACTGCAGGAGATTTTGGCCCACACAGCCTGGTCTGGTGGGTATTTATAGATGCAACCTCACCCCCCCCATAGGAAAGAAGGGGCTGGTCTTTCCACAGTCTTTTTGGGCAATAGCAGACCTTCAGCCTCCATGGGATGGACTATTGGATGCCTATGAATCCATCCCCACCCCCAAAAGGATAGGAGTGTTTTGGTGTCTCCACAGCCTCTCTGGATAATGGTGGGAACATCAGTCAACAGGGTCTGTACTGTCAGGTGTCTGTGGATCTAAACCCATGCCTTAATAAGATAGAAGGGGGCTGGTGTTTCCTCAACCTCTCCAGGCAATAGCAGGTATTCTCAGCCTAAAGGGACTGAACTGTTGAGCACCCATAGAACCACTTCTGCCACCCAATAGGATAGGAGGTACCTGGTGCTTTCTCAGCCTCTCCAGGCAATGATAGGTAATTTCAACCTAGAGGACTTAACTGTTGAGCATCTGTGGTTCTGCTCCCATCCCCTAAAGGGCAGAAGGGACAGCACTCCCTAAGCCTCTCTGGGCAAATTCAAGCATATCTGACCCACAGGGATTGGATTGTTGGCCACAGTGGAAGGTCCATTCCCACTCCAAGTAGGGACAGGGTCTGATGATACATCAGTTTACTGAGCAACTGTGGTCATTTTGGACCCACACAGCATAGATTGCTGACCAAAAGTATAGCTCCATCCCTGCCTAAGGTAGGGGAGGAAGGGGTGCGAAGCTTAATCAGGGCCTCTGGGTGACTACAGACAGTCTTGTGCAAAACTGGGATTATAATACATGGCTACAGCTCTGTCCCTATCCCTGAGAGAGGACAAAGTTGGGAGAAATTTCATCAATTCCTGGGGCAACGTGGGCAGCTTCAACCTCCATAGCTTGCAGCACCAACTAAATCCTTGGTTCCTACTACACAACCAGAAAGGGAGAAAAGATAATAAATCCCTAAACTAAAGGGAGAAACTGCACCCAGAATAAATACATCTAGCAAGTCAGATGTGCAAACACCAAAAAATAACAATCCATACCAAGAAACAGGAAATGATGGCCCAGTTAAAGGAACAAGATAAACCTGCAGATGACATAAAGGAGTTGAGACAACTAATCTTAGATGTTCAAACAGATCTCTCAATAAATTCAGTGAGATGGCTAAAGTGATTAAGGATATTAACTAGACCTTGAATGAGCACAAAGCAGAATTTGAAAGCATACACAGAAAAATAGCAGACCTTATGGGAATGAAAGAAGCAATAAATAAAATAAAAAATACATGGGAGGCATATAACAGATTTGGGGAAGCAGAAAAAAGGATCGGTGAGCTTGAAGACATGACCTCTGAAAGGGAACAAACAAAAGAATAAATGAAGAAAAGAATGGAGAAAGTTCAACAGGGTCTCAGGGATCTAAATAACAGCAAGAGACATGCAAACATACATGTCATGGGTTTCCTAGGAGGAGAAGAGAAGAAAGTGCAGAAAGACTATTTGAAGAAATAATGGTGGAAAATTTCCCAACCCTATCAAAGGACATAGATATCCATGTTCAAGAAGCACAACGTATGCCCATCTGAAGAAATCCAAATAGACCAACTGTGAGACACATAATAATCAGAATGACAAATGCCAGAGACAAAGAGAGAATTCTGAGAGCATCAAGAGAAAAGCAATGCATAACATATAAGGGATACGTAATAAGATTAAGCGCCGATTTCGCATCAGAAACCATGGAGGCAAGAAGGCACTCATATGATATATTTCAGATATTGCAGGAGAAAAAACTGCCAGCCAAGGATTTTATACCCAGCAAGATTATCTTTTAAAAATGAGGGTGAGATTAGAATATTTACAGATAAACAGAAATTGAGAGAGTTCCTAACAAAAAGACCAGCTTTCCAAAAAATACTAAAGGGAGTGTTAAAACCTGAAAAGAAAAGACAGGAAAAAGAGGCCTGGAAGAGACTCTATAAATGACAACTGTATCTGTAATAGTAACTACAAGTGTCAAATATAAAATGACAAACAAAATGCAAAGATCAAAATGGATGAAAAAAGAACTGCCTTTACAGTAATAACATCGAATGTTAATAGATTATACACCCAATCAAAAGACATAGACAGGCAGAATGGATAAGAAAATATAAGCCATCTATATGGAGTTGCAAGAGACTCACCTTAGACCCAAGAATACCAGTAAGTTGAAAATGAAAGGCTGGGAAAAGATATTCTATGCATGCAATAACCAAAAAAATAGTTATATCAGATGATACAGACTTTCAAAGCAAAACTGTTATTAGAGAGAAGGACAGACATTACATATTAATAAAAGGGATGATTCGCCAGGAAGAAATAATAATCATAAGTATATATGCACCTAACCAGGTTGCCCCTAGATACATGAGGCAAACACTGGCAAAACTGAAGGGAGAAATAGACAACTCTACAATAATAGTGGGAGACTTCAATACACCACTCTCAGCAAAGGATAGAACACCTGGGCAGAAGATTAGTAAAGAAACAGAGAGCTTAAATAATATGATAAATGGACTAAACCTTATAGACATATACAGAACACAGCCCCCAAAACAGCAGAATATACATTCTTTTCATGTGTTCATGAGTCTCTCCAGGATAGACCGTATGTTGGGACACAAAGCAGATCTCAATAAATTCAACAAAATTGAAATTACACAAAACACTTTCTCTGATCATAATGGAGTAAAACTGGAAATCAACAAGTGGAAATAAAGGGAAAATTCACATATATACGGACATTAAACAACACACTCTTATATAATCAGTGTATCAAAGAAGAAATTTCAAGAGAAATCAATAAATATCTTGAGACAAATGACAATGAGAATACAATATAGAAGAACCTATGGGATGCTGCAAAGGCACTGTTGAGAGGAAAATTTATAGCCCTCAATGCTTACATTAAAAAAAGAAGAGCTAGCTAAAATCAATGACCTAACTACACAGCTGGAGGAAATAGAGAACAGCAACCTAATCCTAAAGCAAGTAAAAGGAATGAAATAACAAATATCAGAGCAGAAATAAATGAAATTAAGAACAAAAAACAATAGAGAAGATTAAATCAACAAACTCTTACCTAAACTGACTAAGAAAACGAGAGAGAAGATGCAAATAAATGAAATAAAAAATGAAAAAGGGAATCTTACTACTGATGCAACAGAAATGAGATCATAAGAGGACAATATAAATAACTTTATGCTAAAAAACTAGACAATTTAGATGAAATGGAAAAATTCCTAGGAATGGACAATCTACGTTAACACTAGAAGAAATAGAAGAGCTCAACAAACCAATCACAAGTAAAGAAATTGAAATAGTCATCAAACAACTCCCCAAAATGAAAAGCCCAGGACCAGTGGTTTCACAGGTGAGTTCTATCAAGCATTCAAAGAAGACTTAATACCAATCTTACTCAAGCTCTTACAAAAAATTCAACAAGAAGGAATGCTACCAAACACATTCTATGAAGCCAGTATCACTCTAATACCAAAGCCAGATAAAGATATTACGAAAAAAGGAAAATTACAGACCCATTTCTCTAATGAATACAGATGCAAAAATCCTCAATAAAATACTTGCTAATTGAATCCAACAACACATTAAAACAATTATCCATCATGATCAAGTGGATTTTATTCCAGGCATGCAAGTCTGTTTCAACACAACAAAATCAATCAGCATAATACACCGCATTAATAAATCAAAGAAGAAAAATCACCTGATCTTATCAATTGACACAGAAAAGGCATTTGACAAAATACAGCATCCTTTCTTGATAAAAATACTACAAAAGTAGGAATTGAAGAAAATTTCCTCAACATGATAAAGGCCATATATGAAAAACCCACAGCTAACATTGTACTCAATGGTGAACAACTAAAAGCTTTCCTGCTGAGATCAGGGAAAAGACAAAGGTGCCACTGTCACCACTGTTGTTCAATATATTGCTAGAGGTTATATAGCTAATCAGGCAAGAAAAAGAAATAAAAGGCATCCAAATTGGAATGGAAGAATTAAAACTTTCACTACTGACAGATGATATGATTGTATATTTAGAAAATCCAAAAAAAAAAAAAAAACTACAACAAAGCTGCTAGAGCTAATAAATGATTTCAGTAGAGTGTCAGGATACAAGATCAATACACAAAAATCAGTGGTGTTTCTATACACTAATAATGCACAATCTGAAGGCGGGGCAAGATGGCATTTGAGTAAGTACACCATCATCATTTCTCTTACAAAAGACCGGTTGTGTGGTGACAGTGTCCTACCAGAGCAGGTTGGTTTGGGAAACTGCAGGGCAGGAGGTGTCTGGACATCAATCTGGCAAGACTGAAGCAGAAGTGGTGTTTGCTCAAGATAGAACTGTGGGTTTCTAACACTAAACTTGGAAGTCTTCCCCCTAGGGCTAAGGGCCACAGCGTTCACTGAGAACTGCTGGCTCTCGGGCGCAGATTCCAAGCCCCATGTTTCCCAAATGTGTGAACTCCAAACCTGTGTCCCCTGAACTCCCATGGCCCACATTTCACAGACCTACATACTCCAAGTCCTCATGTTTCTGGGCCTCTGTTTCCCAAGTCCAGCACTCCCAGAAATCTGGCATTGCCCTACCCCTCCCATCATGGACTAACTCTGGGAGTGGGAGGGTTTAGGTGGGAGGTGAAGAGGGGCCAAGGAGTGGAGGTTGAATTTTCTGGTTCCCCCCTTTTATTGAGTTTGGAAGAGCATATCAGCCGATTTCCAGAGAGTCTAGAAAGAGAGGAGAGGTGAATCCAGTGAGAGCCCAATTTACCTAAACATCATGAGATGGGAAACTTGGTTTGAGAGAAGGTGGAGTCATAAAATTAACTAGCCTCCTTGTAGCACACCTAAGGGAGAGGGACAGTAGGATGTGCTTTACAAGCTTCTAATAGCATATTTAGGGTTTCTGACAAGAGGTAGGTTCTCTCTCAAGAAATTAAGAGTCATTTTCTCAGGTGAGTTGGTTCACCAGGGACCCATTTGAATTTCCTACAGGAGCCTTTATGCAGCCTTCCTGCTGCCTTGGGAGAGAGGAAAGTGAGGAAGGGAAAAAAGGGGAAGGTCAGACCCCTAAGGCGTTTATTCAAATGCAAAGAGGATTCTTTGCCTGAGTCCTTGTCAGGTCTTTTTGTCTTCTTGTTTTTTCTTCCTCTTTATCCCCACCACCATCTTTTTTATTCTTCCTTTTTTTCTCCCTTCTCTTTTTCTTCTTCTGCTTTTTTTATTCTTTCTTTTTCCATTTTTTTCTTTTTTTTTAATATTAGTGCTGCAGGCAACATTTCTTATTTGCTATGCTTCCTCATCCTCAATTTTCTCTTTTCTCTGCATACTGATTTTGGCTACCAAAGCAATCCCCTTTCCTTTACATCATTCTCTCCTCCACCACTTCCTGCTTCTCTTAAATCCCACCTCTCTCTGTTTAGCCCCCAATATTCCTGACTTTTTATCTCTAATACCTCAAATCTGTTCTCTATCATTTATTCACTCTTTATATTATTGTCCTCCCTTTTCTTTTTCCTTCTATCCTGACCACACTGACCTTTGAATTCATTGTACATTCATCCCAATATTCAGTTTAATATATTATAGGTACTCCACTTTTTTACAGTTGTAACTATACACAGCTTCCATGAGTTCTATATCCATTCTCCTAGATCTCACATGGTTCTTCTGCAAACATTCACTATCAATACTGCTATGTTATTTTTCTTTTCTTACCCCTTTTGCTGTCTATGGACCTAATATTTTCCTTCAAGGAACCTAGTCAACAACAAGGAAATAGAATAAGAAGAAAAAAGTAACAAAGAAAAGTCTTAAGACACACACAAAAATAACAAATAATTAAACCACAAGACCAGAATAAGAAGACAATCAACAGAATAAAAAACAAGATAAAATGATGACCAGATAACAACAAAAAACTACACACCATACTAATAATCAGGAAAACATGGCCCAGTCCAGTGACCAAACTAAAAACCAGGAAGAGAAGTGGAACACTGAACAATTAAAGTTCCCAAAACATGTATCATGGACCGATTCAATAAAGTGAGGGACAAGATTAAGCATATTAAGAAACACTTAGAGAGCGTACAGAAGAAATAGTGACCATGAACGAAAAGATCATAGAGATGATGGGGATCCATAGCACAATCCAAGAAATCAAAAATACACTCTAAGCAAATAACAGCAGATTTCAAGAGGCAGAGGAAAGAACTAGTGATGTGGAAGACAGTACATCTGAAATCAGATAGGAGAATTAATCAATAAAAAGATAGAAAAAAATCCAGCAGGGACTTAGGGACCTGACTGACAATGCAAAATGCACAAATATCACATTGTAGGCATCCCAGAAGGAGAAGAGAAGAGAAAGGGGACAGAAGGTGTGTTGGAGGAAATCAGGGCTGAAAACATCCCACATCTATTGAGGGAGACGCATGTACATGTCCAGGAAGCACAATGCACCCCCGAACAGCATAACTCCCAACAGGCCTACCCCAAGACATATATATACTTGTCAAATTATCCAATGTTCAAGACAAAGAGAAAATACTAAAAGCAGCAGGAGAAAAGAGAACCATCAAAAGCAAGGGAGGCTCCATAAGATTAAGTGCTTGTCTCTCATCTGAAACCATGGAGGCAAGAAGGCAGTGGTATGACATAATCAAGGTACTAAAAGAAAAGAATTTCCAACCAAGAATACCTTATCCAGCAAAGCTAGCATTCAAAAATGATGGAGAGTTCAAAATATTCACGGATAAACAAAACTAAGAGGGTATGCCAACAAGAAACCTGCCCTTCAAGAAATACTAAAGGGAGTTGTGCAGGAGGAAAGAAAAAAACAGGAGAGACAGAGTTGGAGGACAGTGTAAGTACAATCAAAACTACAAAAAGAGAAAAAAATTCAAACAACATAAGACAAACACAAATCCAAAGAAAATATTCGTAATATAAGTAATTCCTTGAAAATAATAACACTAAATATCAGTGAATTAAACTCACCTGTTAAGAGACACAGATTGGAAGATTAGATGAGGAAATATGAACCATCTATAAGTCATCTAAGAGAAACTCATCTTAGATCCAGGGATTCAAGGAGATTGAAAGTGAATGGCGGGAAAAAAAAACTTACAGGCAAACAATAACAAGAAAACGGCAGTAGTAGCTATATTAATATCAGACAAAATAGACTTTAAATGCAAACAATTGTGACAGACAAAGATGGACACTACATATTAGGGAAAGGGATAATCATTCAAGAGAAAAGAATAATCATAAACATTTGCACCCCTAACAAGGGTGCCTCCATATACGTGAGGCAAACACTGGAGAAACTAAGTGAAGGAATGATACCTCTACAATTACAGTGAGGGACTTTAACACACCACTATCACCATTAGACAGAACATCTCAAAAGAGAAGCAATAAGGAAACAAAGACTTTGAACAATATATTAGAGGAGCTGGACCTAACAGACATATACAGAACATTACAACCAAATACAGCAGGATATACATTTTTCTCAAGTGCACATGGATCATTCTCCAAGATAGACCACATGCTAGGCCACAAAGAAAGTCTCAATGAATTCAGAAAGACTGAAATCATACATAATTTCTCTGACCACAGTGGAGCAAAGCTGGAAATCTGCAAGGACCAGAGACCCAGATTTGGCACCAAGATATGGAAGTTAAACAACAAAATCTTAGAAAAACAGTGGAACAAGGAGGAAACCTCAACAGAAATCAATAACTATCTTGAAACTAATGAAAATGATAACACAACATATCAAAACTTATGGGATGCAGCAAGAGCTGTACTGAGAAGGAAATTCGGAGCCATAAACTCATACATCAAAAAAGAAGAGCTAAAATTGAAGAACGAACTGAACGATTGGAGGAATTAGTAAAAAAAACGAACTAACCACAAAGAAAGAAGAAAGAAATAATAAAGATCAGAGAAGAACTAAATGAAATAGAAAATAGGAAAACACTCGAAAAAATAAACAAAACAAGAGAGCTGGTTCTTGGAGATCAATCAAAAATGACAAACCCTTAGCTAGACTAACAAAGAAAAAAAGACAGAAGATGAAAATACACAAAATAAGAAATGAGAAGGGTGATATTACCACTGACCCCTACTGAAATAAAGACTATCATAAGAGGATACTTCAAAAGACTGTATTCCAAGAAGAAAGACAATTTGGTGGAAATGGACAAATTCCTAGAAACACATAAGCAGTGTACATTGACAAAAGAAGAAACTGATGGTCTCAACAAACCAATCACAAGTAAAGAGAATCAGTTATTAAAAACTTCCCAACTAAGAAGAGCCCTGGGGCAGATGGCTTCACAGGTGCAGTCTACAAAACATTCCGGAAAGAAGTAACACCAATTTTGCTTAAACTCTTCAAAAAAATTGAAATCGAAGGAACATTGCCTAATTCATTTTGTAACGCCAACATTACCCTAATACCAAAGCCAAACAAAGAAACCACAAGAAAGGAAAATTAAAAACCAGTCTCTCTAATGAATCTAGAAGTGAACATCCTCAACAAAATACTTGCTAATCGTATTCAAAAATACATTAAACAAATTATACACCATGACCAAGTAGGCTTCATTCCTGGTATGCAAGAATGGCTCAATATAAGAACACCAATTAATAGAATACACCATATAAACAAAATGAAGGGGAAAAAATCACATGATCCTATCTACAGATGCAGAATGACAAAATACAACACCCTTTCTTGATAAAAACACTGCAAAAGATTGGAATAGAAGGAAACTTTCTGAATATGATAAAGGGTATATGCGAAAAACCCACAGCCAACATCATTTACAAAGGTGAAATCCTAAAATCTTTCCCTCTAAGATCAGGAACAAGACAAGGATGCCCACTATCACCCCTTCTATTTTAACACTGTCTTAGAAGTACTTGCTCAAGCACTGAGGCAAGAACCAGATATAAAAGTCATCCAAACTGGGAAGAAAGCAGTTAAAATTTCTCTATTTGCAGATGACATGATAATATACATAGAATACCCTGAGAAGTCTCCAGATAAGCTTCTAAGGACTTATACATGAGTTCAGTAAAGTCACAGGGTATACGATCAATGCACAAAAATCAGTAGCATTCTGTACACCAATGATCAGCAATCTGAGGAGGAAATCAAGAAAGAAATACCATTTACAATAGCAAATAAAAAAATCAAATACCTAGGAATAAATTTAACCAAAGATGTAAAAGACGTATACACAGAAAACTACACAAAACTGTTCAAGGAAATCAAAGAAGACCTAAACAAATGGAAGAATATTCCCTGTTCATGGATAGGAAGACTAAATATTATTAAGATGCCTAACCTACCAAAACTGATCTAGAGATTCAATGCAATCCCAATAAAATCAACACAGCATTCTTTAAGGAACTAGATAAACTCTGAAATTTATTTGGAAAGGAAAGAGGTCCCAAATAACCAAAGACACATTGGAAAATTGAAAAAGAAAAATGAAACCAGAGGAAACACACTACCTGACTTCAAAACATACTACAAAGCTACAGTAGTGAAAATGGCATGGTATTGGCACAAGGATAAAAACACTGAGCAATGGAACTGAATAGAGAGCTCTGATATAGATCCTCATATATACAGTCATCTGATACTCAACAAGGCCACCAAGCCCACTTAACTGGGAGAGAATGGCTCCTTCAACAAATCGTGTCTAGAGAATTGGATATCAATATGCAAAAGAAGGAAAGAGGATTACTATTTCACACCTCATAAAAATACCAACTCAAGATGGATCAAAGACCTAAATGTAAGAACAAAGACCATAAAGACCTAGGAAAACAACATAGGGAAGCACCTACAGGACCTTGTAATAGGAAATGGCTTCATGAACTTCACACCAAAAGCACAAGCAGCAAAAGAACCAATAGATAAACGGGACTTCCTCTAAATTAAAGCCTCTTGCACCTCAAAGGAGTTTGTCATGAAAGTGAAAAGAGAGCCTACACAATGGGAGAAAATATTTGGTAACCACATATCTGATAGTAGACTAATATCCTGCATATATAAAGAACTCCTATATCTCGAAAATAAAAAGACAACACATTTAAAAATTGGGAAAAAGATTTGAACAGATGCTTCTCCAAAGAAGAAATACAAATGGCTAAAATGCACATGAAAAAAATGCTCAAAATCTCTAGCTATTAGGGGAATTTAAATCAAAACTATAATGAGGGAAACGGACTTGGCCCAGTGGTTAGGGCATCCGTCTACCACATGGGAGGTCGGTGGTTCAAACCCTGGGCCTCCTTGACCCGTATGCTGGCGGCCCATGCACAGTGCTGATGCACGCGAGGAGTGCCGTGCCACGCAGGGGAGTCCCCCGCATAGGGGAGCCCAACGCGCAAGGAGTGTACCCTGTAAGGAGAGCTGCCCAGCGTGAGAGAAAGTGCAGCCTGCCTAAGAATGTACCGCACACACGGAGAGCTGACGCAACAAGATGACACAGCAAAAAGAGACACAGATTCCCGTGCTGCTGACAACAGAAGCGCACAACGAAACAAGATGCAGCAAATAGACATAGAGAACACACAATGGGGGGGGGGGGGTAAATAAATAAAAAACTCTTCAAAAAAAAAACTATAATGAGATACCATCTTACTCCCATAAGACTGGCAGCTATTAAAAAAAATAGAAGACTACAAGTGCTGTAGAGGATGTGGAGGAACAGGAGCACTCATCCACTGCTAGTGGGAATGCAAATGGGCCCAGCCATTCTGGAGGACTGTTTGGCGGTTTCTCAAAAAGTTAGCTATAGATTTGCCATATGACCCAGCAATTCCACTGCTGGGTATATAACCAGAAGATCTGAAAATACGGACACAAACCAATATATGCACACCAATGTTCATAGCAGCATTATACACTATTGCCAAAAGAAGGAATCAACTCAAATGCCCATCGATGGATGAATGGATAAATAAAATGTCATATGTACGTACAATGGAACACTACTGAGCTATAAGAAGGAATATAATACAAACACATGTGATAATATGGATGAATCTTGAGGACCTTATGTTGAGTGAAGCAAGCCAGGCATTGAAGGACAAATACTACATGACCTCTCTGATATGAAACAAGCAAACTGTGCTGTCTCAGAGAGCTCAAGTCTGGAAGATAGGCTTAAAGGAATCTGGGGGATGAGGAAAGTTGTGAGCTGACACTTACATGGGTGAAGTCTATGACAAGCTGGAGGTTAAGTATTTTTATATGGAAGGAATAAGATGGGGGCATAGGGATACCTTTCGGTGGGACTTTGTGGGATTGAGGGGGTTAGGCTTGGGAGGATGGGTCAGAATACCCAAGGAATTGGGGAAAGGGCTGGGGGAACCATTGAATATGGGGGAATGTCAGGTATATGGTTGAAACTATACTGTTGAGAAAACTCTTTAGAAAATATAATAACGAAGCATCACGTGTTTAAGGTGCTTAAGGGGAAGGCATCTGGTATAGGGGCAAGCTACTAGGGAGTATGTGAGTGATCATTTTGTCATAGTGTGTTATAACATTGGGTGGAGACCCATACAATGATTGTGAAGGTGTACCCACATCCTGGGGAGATCTGATGTTCCCAAAGAGAGGGAATTGTGTCTCCCAAGAGGATTGCTGGCTCCAAATTAGTTAGGGCAGGTGAGTATGTCAAGCCCTCAGCATTGCTGCAGTATCTGTAAATCTGGTTCCTTAAGTAGTGAAGACTGAGTGTCAGTGTGCCCTGAGGGGAGGGGGAGAGAGATATAGCATGGACGGAAGAAGGGAACTGGGGGGCAATGGAAGTGCTCCACAAGATTATGCAATGATGGATATGTAAACTTACATCTAAAGTGTATAAAAGCCTCTAAACTAAAATGTAAACTATAGTGTAAAACATAAGGAAACTGAAAACTTAGAAATTTGTACAGTCTAAAATAGAAACAATAATGTAAACCAAAATGCAACCATGTTTGATAGCTGTGTTTCAAAATTTGTACATACCTGCACCAAATATAACATAAATATGTAAAGAGATCATTGCTGGGGAAAGGGGAAAAGGGTTTAATGTTCGATATCTGGGAGTCCCCAACACTGTGTATGTGAATTACTGTGATCTAAAACTTTTTTGAAGACAAAATAAAAAATTAGAAAAAAAAAAAGGAAGGATGTGGACACTGAGGAAGAAATGAAAATGTCTTGCCACTGTACATACAGGGCAACACCTACTACAGTGATGAAAGGTAAAATGTTAGAAACAAAGCTTTATAATATCTTTCATTTTATGAATACATCAATTTATTTTTATTTTAGTATTTCTAAATTGCTATGTATTCTATTTCTAAACTTTAAACCCATCACTGTATTTCAATTTTCTATTAATTGAATTTGGCAATATATTAAGATTCATTGTTGAAGAAGTTTTGGATCACAGAGAGGTTCAACTGTGGCAGGGGAGGAACTCCAGTGTAGGGTGTTATTGATGGGGGGCACATGGGTGGGGAGGAGTTCTCCAGGGCAAGTATATAGGGAACATAAATATGTTACAAGGTATGTTGGGTATTTTTGTAGTAGTTACAGTTATAAACATCAACTGTGTGATCTAAGCCCCCTCTTGATCTAGAGGTGGAGGGGACATCACCATCCTGGAGTCCACATAATGGAGGAATAAAATATGGACTATAGTGGACTTACTGATATTCTACTATAAAACTACTGTGATGAGAAATCGAAGAAATTTTAGTATCGAGGAGAACATGGTCACAGTAGTTGCTGAGGACAGGAAGAGGGTAGAAGAGATGTGATGTGGGGGCAATTTTCAGATTTTGAGTTGCTTTAATGATACTGCAGGGTCAGAGCATCTGACCTTTATATATCCTGCCATAACCCACTGAATGTACTGGGGGAGAGTGCAAACTACAGGGTAAACTATTATCTGTGTAGTGCAGCAGTGCCCCAAAATGTCTTCACTGAGTGCAATGAGGGTGCCGCAATGATGAGGGAGGTTGTTGGTGTGGGAGGAGTGGGGTGGGGGGGGGTATACAGGAACCTCATATTTTTTAGTGTAACATATTTTTGTGATGTATATATCTTCAAATATACAATTTACAAAAATAATGTGGTGCGGAGAGGGGAGTGGGTTATATGGGAATCTCATGTTCTTTCTAAGGTTTTTTAACGTAACATCCCTTATGATCTATTAACTAAAAAAAAAAATTTAAATGCACAATCTGAGGAGGAAGTCAGGAAAAAATTCCATTTACAATGGCAACTAAAAGAATAAAATATTTAGTAATAAAGTTAACCAAGAATGAAAACAACTTGTATTCAGAAAACTGTAATGCATTGCTAAAAGAAATAAAAAAAGAACTAAATAATTGGAAAAACATTCTATGCTCATGGATAGGAAGACTAAATATCATTAAGATATCAATTTTACCCAAATTGATATACAGATTGCAGGGAATCCCAATAAAAATTCCATCAGCATTTTTTAAGCAAATGGAAAACACAATCAGCAAATTTATCTGGAAGGGGAAGAGGCTCCAAATAGCCAGAAACATCTGAAAAAGGAAAAGTGAAGTTGGAGGACTCTCACTTCTAGACTTTTAATCATATTACATAGCGACAGTGGTAAAAACAGCATGATATTGACATAAAGATAGACACATAGACAAATGGAACTGAAATGATCATTCAGAAACAGACCCTCAAATCTTCAACCAAGTGATTTTTGACAAGTCTGTCAAGCTCTCCCAGTTGGAGCAGAACAGTTTATTCAATAGATGGTCTTGGGAGAACTGGATATCCGTAGGCAAAAGAAAGAAAGAAGACCCCTACCTCACACCTTATACAAAAATTAACTCAAAACGGATCAAAGACCTAAATATAAAAGTAAGTACAATAACGCTCTTAGAAGAAAATGTAGGGACACATCTTCAAGACCTGTTGGTAGGTGGTGGATTCTTAAACCTTACACCAAAAAGCATGAGCAATAAAAGAAAACATGGATAAATGGGACCTCCTCAAACTTAAAACATTTCTGTGATTCAAAGGACTTCATCAAGAAGGTGAAAAGGCAGCCCAGTTAATGGCAGAAAATACTTAGAAACCATTTATCCAGTAAGCATTTAATTTCAATTCTATATAAAGAGATCATACAACTCAACAATAAAAGACAAGCAATCCAATTTTAAAATGGCCAAACGATTTAAAAGGACATTTCTCCAAAGAGAAAATACAAATTGCCAAAAAGCACATAAAAAATGTTCCATATCACTAGCTATTAGGGAAACACACATTAAAACGACGATGAGATATCATCTAGCACCACATAGAATAGCCATTATTTAAAAAAACAGACAACAATAAGTGCTGGAGAGGATGTGGAGAAACAGGAACACTTCATCACTGTTGGTGGAAGTGTAAAATGGTGCAGCCTCTATGGAAGACAGTTTGGCAGTTCCTAAGGAAGCTAAATATAGAACTGCCATGTGATCCAGCATTTCCTCTACTAGGAATATATCCAGGAGAACTAAAAACTATGACATGAATAGGCACCTGCACAGCAATGTTCATAGTGGCATTGTTCACAATTGCCAAAAGATGGAAACAATCCAAGCATCCATCCACCAACGAACTGTGGTATATATGTATGATGGAACACTATGTTACAATAAGAAGAAATGAGATTGGGAAATATGGGATAACATGGATGAATCTTGAAGACATTATACTAAGCAAAGTAAGTCAGACACAAAAGGACAAATATTGCATGGTCTCATTAATATGAAACTAAATACAAATAATAAACACATGGAATTAAAACCTAGAGTATAGATTATAAGGAGATAAGAGTAGGGTTGAGAAGAACTATAGATGTCTAATGTATGTAGAAGTTTTAATGAACTTGACTGTAAAAGTGTGGAGATGGATAGAGGTGATAGTAGCACATTATAGTGAGTAACAACTGGTTTATAAATGGGATTGTAACTGAAAAAGGTAGTCTGGGGAAGTAAATACCAATACAAAGAAAGCTAAAGAATAATCTAGGGACTGAACAACCCAGTGAGCCCAGAAGCAGTTGAGAATTGTGGTTAAGGGTACAAATGCAAGAGAGTCCTTCTGTTACCTAGGACAGATGTACATCACTATTGCAGGGTGATGGGAATACAGAGAAACACAGGAAAACTACAATTGGTGTTACCTATAGACTATGGTTAACAGCAGTACTATAACATTCTTGCATTAATGCCAAGGTATACTGTGTTGAGAAAGGAGGTGTGTGGAAAAAATGTGTCAAATGTATGCTATGGACCATGATTGGTGGTAATAGCCTGATGATATTATCTCATAATCTGTAACAAATGTTCCACCAGGGGGTAGAGTTTTATGGGAAATCTATACATCTGTATGATTGTTTTGCAGGTTCCCAATACCTATAACAAAACTACATTTAAAAAAATAGGACGGGTTGGGGGGAAAAATATACCAAATGTAAGATAATGAATATAACTGGTAGTAATATTTTGACAATGCTCTAGCATAGCTTGTAACAAATGTTTCACACCAATGCAAAGAGTTGGTGGAGGGGTGATGTATGAGATCCCTGTGAAATGTTATGTGTGTTTATTTTTTAAGTTCACAATCTTTACTATGCACTTATTGTTTTTGTGTGTTCATGTATGAATGACATACTTCAATAAAAAAAATCAACACAGCATTTTTTAATGAACTAGGAAAACAAACTATGAAATTTATTTGGAAAGGAAAGAGGCTTCAAACAGTCAAAGACATATTACATGGGAAAATGAAATTGAAGGACTCACACTACCTGCCTTCAAAACAAACTACAAAGGAACAGTGTTGAAAATGGCATGATATTGACACAAAGATAGACATACTGAACAATGGAACCAAACTGAGGGTTCTGATATAAATTCTCATAAATACAGTCACTTGATATTTGACAAGGCCACCAAGCCCACTCAATTGGAGAGAATGGCCTCTTTACCAAATGGTGCTTGGAGAATTGGATATCCATAAGCAAAATAATGAAAGAGGATTACCATCTCACACCTTATACAAAAATCAACTCAAGATGGATCAAAGACCTAAATATAAGAGCCCAGACAATAAAGATCTTGGAAAACAATGTAGGGAAACATCCACAGTATCTTGTAATAGGAAATGGCTTCATGAACTTCACACCCATAGAACAAAATGCCAAAAAACAAATAGGTGAATGGGACCTCCTCAAAGCTAAAGCATTTTACACCTCAGAGGAGTTTGTCAAGAAAGTGAAAAGACAGCCTACCCAATGGGAGAAATATTTGGTAACCATATATCTGATAGAAGCCTAATATCCTGCACATAAAAAAACACCTATATCTCAAAATTAAAAAGACAAGCAACCCATTCAACAAATGGGCAAAAGATCTGAACAGATGCTTCTCTAAAGAATTATAATTAGCTAGAAAGCACATGAAAAGATGCTCAAAATCACTAGCTTTTCAGGAAATGCAAATCAAAACTAGAATGACAAACCATCATACTCCCATAAGACTGGCAGCTATTAAAAAAACAAAAGACTGAAAGTTTTGGGGAGGGGAAGTGGCTGTGACCCAACCGGTTGGGCTCCCATCTGCCATATGGGAGGCCCTGTGTTCCTGTTCCAGGGCCTCCTTGTGAAGGCAAGCTCGCTTGTGCACAGCAGAGAACCAAAGGCCCATGCACCACTGTAAGCCAACGGCCCACATGCCATGGAGAGCCAACAACCTGCATGCCACAGAGAGCTGGCACAGCAAGGTGACTCAACAAAGGGAGACAAGCAACCACAGAAGAACATGGAGCCAATGGACACAGGAAGCAGACAGAAGCAAACTGCAAGGGGGGGAGGCAGCAAGGTGATGCAAAATAGGGAGACAAGCAAACATGGAAGATCATATAGTGAATGAAGACAGGAGAGCAGACAGCAAGCAATCTACAAGGAGGGGCAACAATCAATCAATCAATCTTTAAAATAAATGTGTTGGAGAGGATGTGGAGGAATGGGAACATTTACCCACTGCTGTGGTAATGCAGAAGGATCCAGCTGCTACAGATTTGCCATGTAACACAGCAATTCCATAGTGGGGGATATACACAGAAGAATTGAACAGAAGGACACAAACCAAAGTATGCACAACACTGTTCATCATAGCATTATTCACTACTGCCAAAGGGTGGAATCAACCCAAATTGCCATCAACAGATGAATGTATAAACAAAATGTGGAACATACATACAATGGAATACTACTCAACTATAAGAAGGAATACAGTACAAACACATAGGATAACATGGATGAATCCTGAGGACCTTATGTTGAGTGAAGCGACCCAGGCATTGAAGGACAAATACTGCATGACCTCTCCTTTGAAAGAGCAAACCAAGCTGTGTCAGAGAGCTAGAGACTGGATGATAGGCTTACAGGAAATTGGGGATGAAAGCAAGGTTGTGAGCTGATGTCTACATGAGTGAAATCTATGATAAAGTGGAGGTAAGTAGTTGTACAGGGAAGGGATAAGATGGGGGCACAGGAATATTATTGGGTGGGGCTTTGTAGGTTTGAGGGGGGCTAGGGCTGGATGAGTCAGAAGGCCCAGGGAATTAGGGGGAGGGCTTGGGGAACAGTTGAATACACGAGACTGTCAGGTACATGGTTGAATAAGGCTGAGAAGACTCTTTAGACAATATAATAAGGAAGGATTATGAGTTTAAGGTGCTTAAAGGGGGCATCTGACACAGGGGCAAGCTTCTAGGGAGTGTGTGAATGCTCATTTGTCATAATGTGTTAAATCCTTGGGTGGAGACTATATGATTGTGAAGGTATACCCACATCCTGGAGAAACCTGATGTTCTCAAACAGGGAATTGTGTCCCTTGAAAGAATTGGTGGCTCCCAATTGGTTTGGGCAGTCTAGTATGTCAAGCACTCAGCATTGTTGCCAGTAACTGTAAATCTGGTCCCTCAAGCAGTGAAGACTGATTGTCACTGTGGGCCCTGAGGGGAGAGGGAGAAAGGTACAGAATAGATGGAAGCCCAGTAACTGGGGGGCAATGGAAGTGCTCCACAAGATCATGTAATGATGGATATAGGACATGTCAACTTATACTGATGTGGGCTATGGGTGGAAGGCTCTTTGTCTCTTCAGAGATAACCTAAGCTGTTTGACTTGTGGGTGTGGAATGGTAAGAGGCTGCAGTCCTGCCCTTAGGCACAATTGCAAGGGCTCCAGTCCCAGGAAACAGTTTAACAATGCAAGGACTATAAACTTTAAGTATTTAGGGGAAATGCAAAAACCAAATATGCTAAAAGCTTATCTAGAATATCTGGAGTCCATGCTAAAAGCTTACCTAGGATGTGGAAGCTATATGTGCTAATTAAAGCCTATTGAGAACTGAAACAAAGAGACCACTTGGCCTTTCCTCTCTGGATAAAAGACATTTGAAAATCTTGTTCAGGGCTCGGGATTCAAACAGAAAGCTCCCGAGTCCGGCTGGCCGTCAATAAACCATTTTTCCTTCTCAAAATCATTCCCGAGTCCTGGCCTCTCTATACTCAAATAATTAAACTTCTCTCAAATGCTACAACAATACCACAACTGTATAAAACTCTAAGCTAAAATGTAAATTATAAACTAAAAATTTAGAAATTTGTAAAGTCTAAAATATAAATCATAATGTAAACCAAAATGGAACCATGTTTGAAAGCTATGTTTCAATATCTGCACATCAGCAATAGCAACTATAACATGAACATGTTAAATGATCATTGCTGTGGAAGGGGAAGTGTTTGATGCTGGATATATACGAGTGCCTTATATAGTATATGTGACTTTTCTGTGATCTAAAAGCTTTTTGAAGACAATATTAAAAATTTTTTAAAGGATATAGACCCTGAGGAAGAATGAAATTGCCTTACCCCTATACATACAGTGCAATACCTATGACAGTTATGAAAGGCAAAATCTCAAAAACAAAGTTTCATATTTTTCATTTTTGATACCCCAATTATTTTTTTAGTTTTTCTAAACTAGTATGTATTCTATTTCTAATCTTTAAATCTACCATTACTATTTCATTTTCCTACTAATTGAATTTGGCAATATATTATGCTTCATTTTCAAGGAGTTTGGACCACAGAGGGATTCAACTATGGCAGGGAAAGAACACTGGTATGAGGTGTTATTGATTGATGTTGTAGGGACAGATGCTGGACATTATACATCCTGCCATAATCCACTGCATGTACTGGGGGAGAGTGTAAACTACAACGTAAGCTATTATCCACATGATGCAGCAGAGCTCCAAAATGTATTCACCCAGTGCAATGAATGTGTCACAATGATGCAAGAGGTTGTTGATGTAGGAGGAGTGGCGGGGTGGGGTGTGCGGTATATGGGAATCTCATATATTTTTGTAACTTTTTAAATCTATATAGCTACAAAAAATGCATTTAAAAATAAATATAAAAAATAAAGTGAATTGGGAAGAAAAAGACTGCTTTTGCTCAGGATCAATCACTCTATAGTCACAACTGGTCTAGATGATTAAACATATCACAGAAGTGCATGGAAACCTTACTAAAATAATCCATATGCCTCCAAGAACTGTAAGTTAACTTAATGCGTGTCCACTTTCAGGGTTAAGGTACTCAATTGCAAAAGATTCACAACACAAGCAAATTTTGGTCCTCTCCTCATTTATACTCTGAATACTACAGAACCTTGGATCCAACCGACAAATGACAGTATTCCTAGTAATGGATCTTTAAACAAGATCACTTTGGATGTACTGATGTTTTGCCAGGCAAAATTTCTATTGTGGAAATTTATAGGGCAATTCCCTGGGCAGTAAATTGCCTTCATAGCTAGTAAATTCCTGGGCAATGTGCACTTGGTCTCCTCACAGCCCCTTAGGAGTGTATAATCAACCAAACTTTTCACTGGACTACTAGCCCCAATCTACATTCTCAAGCAAAACAGGATGAACACAGGGAGTTAATAATTCTGATTTTGCCTCTTTAGGCAGATTTTTGCTAATTTGCCATATGCTTAACACAAATGAAAACGGGATGAGATATTTATCGATCACAATAGGAGAAAATAATAAATCTACTACTATACAGCAGCACAGCAAGTCATTAGATTTTTTTGCTTAATTTATTTTAGAAAATAGCATTGCCAAATTTGTTTACTTGACGAACAAGGAAGCATTTTGCCGTTGCCAACACCACTTGCTCTACTTAAGTTAACTATATTGGGGAAATTGTCTCACACATAACACAAAAGCATGAAAAAATTAAAACATGCCGTATAGCTTAAAGAGATAAGGCCTTCCTGGTTCAAATCATGGGCCCTAGGCTTAGTAGCATACCATGAGGTGGGCATTCGGGCATTTTTTATTTACAATACTCATTTTAGTCTCCCTGGTGCACTCATTGCTCTCAAGAGTTTTGAATTCATGACATCAGTCACTTGTAAAATAGCAAATGATTTCTTTGTATCTAGAGTGACATAAAAATGATGATGAAGGAAAAACTGACATCATCGTGACTATGTGCCATTGAAAACAACCTGTAAGTACTACTCTAAGACCTCAGGCAGTAACTGAAAATGGATACAATACCTTAAATTTTGATCAACACCTGAAAGCCAGATCAAACTGAAGGAAATTGTTAAAGAAATTAATTTATGCCACAGCTGTTTTCCCTTATACTAAGCCCTCTACCAGCAAACTGAAGCTTAACTAAGGTCCTATCTCTTTGAGGTTGTCATTTCTCCAGAACCCGAAACATAATCACAACTTGCCCTAACTTGGCGGCTTCTTTCCTGTCTTCAGCAGGAAAGTTGATCAGTTTTGTTTATTTTTGTGCAGAATTCTGTCCCCAGTTCCTGTAATTTGTTTAAATTCTCTTCCTCACTCTGTACCCCATTTTCCTTGCACATTTTGTTTCTGAGACCCTCCCCTCACAAAGCAGTTCCGTTTAAGTATCCCCACTATTTTCCTCATGAGGCTTTTCTGCTTTAGGTTTCCTCCCTGCTAGGAAAACCCTGCCTCTGGGTTTCAGATGGAGTTATTCCCGTAAGGTGAGTCCCTCCAGAAAAGTCAATTCTGCAATTAGAATCCCACCAACGGTAACTAGACGGCATTAGCTACCGCCATTCTGCCTATGTTCACCTCCCCTCCTCCACCGAGGGGCCCTTTTGTTTCCAGTACTCCTCAAAGGCTTGTTTTCCACCCTTGGTCTCTGTGGATGGACTTGGGTCTCCGTGCCTGGATATGCATAGGGTTCTTACTCACAGCTGTGAGTTCTTCTAAAACCTTTTTCTTCAGTGAAGGGGGACTCCTGCTGCTGGCCCCCTCTAGAGAACTCCCACGCATTACATGAGACACATTGAGAGGGAAGGGAAGAGGACCGGCAGGTCATGGATGAAATTTTCTCACCTGGTATTTTTCTCTTTCTTCAATTCAAAGTTGATGGAGTCTTTGTCCAGCTTCTAACAGCCTCCAGAGCGCTGGATGATGTCGCTGCCGTTTTTTTAAAGCGTTAACTTCCGTCGCTCTGTTGATGACGTCAACTCTTCGTTAGGCTCAGGGGGAAGCGAGGGACGCAGGTGCTCAGAAATCAGGCCAGGAGCTGAAATCAGTTTAAGCAAAGCATTTAATGAGAGAGAGGGGGCTTAGCAGTAGGACTTGTGGGGATTAGTTCCACCACCGGCACGGGCATGCTTAAGTGATTTATTAAAGCTCGTCTGTTCTTGCTTCAGAGCAAAAATAGCTCCGTCCTCGCTATCTCTGCACAAGCTATATCTTTTTGCTTGAAGTTTGGAAATGGCTTTTTCTTGCATTTTTGCTGGTAGATAAGATGTGAGTCTAGGGACAAGGTTTCTTGTTCCAGGACAAAACATACTTGAGAAATTTAAGTTTACCCACAGGCCTTGGCCAAATCCAAAAATACATGATATATAATCAAGAGAAATAAGCCAGATAAGGCCCTCCCTGCATATGACTTCTGGTGTATGTTTTTTTCATTTCCGTGGCAATTTGGGCCCAAACTTGGGGCAGCTGATTTTCTCCCTAGCTGCAGGGAATTTTTCAGGTTGGCCCCCAATGTAACTACATTCCAGGCGTTCATCGATCATTAGTTCATTGCTGCTAGTAATCACAGCCGCCCTTGAGGTAAGCTGCTCACTGGGTTCATGCATAGAAGCATGTCTGCCTAGTATGATTAGTCTGGACCAAACTTCCTGCAGAGACAGGACATCAACTGCCCTGAGAGAGGAAAGCTGACTGCAGACACTAGTATAACATGAGAAATACACTATCCAGGCAACAGGAGATCTTTCTCTCTGCACTTTACAACAGATAAAAGGCAGCAGTCCTGCCCTTGGTGAGCAGGAAACAGTTAACAATGCAAGGTCTATAAACTTTAAGTATTTAGGGGAAATGCAAACAAAATATGCTAAATGCTTATCTAGAATGTCAGGAGTCCAGGCTAAAAGCTTACCTAAGATGTGGAAGATACATATGCTAATTGAGCCTATTGAGAACTGAAACAAAGGAACCATTTGGCCTTTCCTCTCTGTATAAAAGACATTTGAAAATCTTGTTCAGGGCTCGGGATTCAAACAGAAAGCTCTCGAGTCCGGCGGGCCGTCAATAAACCATTTTTCCTTCTCAAAATCATTCCTGAGTCCTGGCCTCTCTACACACAAATAATTGAACCTCTCTCAAATTCTACAACACAACAACTATTGAAAGCAGCTAATTGTGAAGTGGAAAAACAACAAAGTATTACTTTGCTTCAAAGAGTATAGACTTTTGTCCATACATCCCCAATGAGGGAACATTAGATTTTGAATTCTAGGAACTCTAGACCTACAATTATGAGTCATTATAAACTTTATATTTCTGTTGGTGTAATTGTTTTTGTGTTTGTTTGTTCAATGTCAGTGTATATTTAGGTGCCTCTGGGTGGTAATATTAAATTAATGGATAATAGTTCCTAGCGGAGCTCTATTCAAATAGCCAAAAAATAAGTGCTTATATTAATACATAAGTATAAATGCTAATAAGATCTCTACAATGATAAAAATTGTAAGTCCTGATTAATGAAATTACTACAAGTCTTCATAAAACATAGTTCTTAACTAAGGCGAAATAAATAGTCAATTTTTCTTCACAGGATAAAATGAAGGATGTAAAACTTAAATGAATATTTAAAAAGGTAAAAGGCTTGTGGGAATGATAACTGAATTTTGATAAGTTTGTTCAAAAAAGTGAGTTTTGTCCTGAAATAAAATGGCTAGTTTTCATAAAAACAAAATGAGATATGCAGGACAAAATTTACATACATATGGCAAGTTATAAAAAGTGTTTTTGTGGCATTCAAGAAGAGAATGTGTACTATGAAGGTAAAATTTTTCATAAGATAAATAATTATAGTTTATGTGGTTATGAATAATTATAAGAAGTTTGTAGAAGCATTTTTTAAATTGATGTTTTTAAATAGCTAATTCTAAAAAGTCATTATGACACAGAAACTGAACTGATAATAACAACAAAATGTAACTTCATAACAGGAAAAGTTATTAGTAGCCAGCCTCTCCCCTGCCAACTTGCCTCTAAAAATCTGTTTCTAGTATTGCACGCTACATGGTATTTGAAATTAAGAAGAGGTTATATTTGTACATAGCCAAATTGAATTATTATTTTGACAAGATTGTTTAGTGTTAATAGTAATTGTTTGTTGTAAGAAGTTTGCTTAAAGACAGTTTCCAAAATCATTTTGATAACATATATGTAAAGGATGTAAAACATGTTTTTATTATTAAGGAAACAGCAAATAATTTTGTCCTAAGATGAAATGACTAGTTATTAAGAAATAGTAAAATTTAGGACAAAACCTCAATAAATACAGAAAGTGCAGAAGGTGTGTGGAAAAGCAATTCTTATGTTTAAAGTTGAATAAAATTTGATGGGTCTAAGTTTTAAAAGCTTTAATATCAAATAGTATACTAATGCAAAGTTAAATTTTGTTCTTTTTCAAAGTTTCTTAAATCACTATTCTGTTTTAGCAAAAGTTTACAAAGAAATTTTCTCCTGACTTATCAGTGTACAAAAAAGTCTCTTTTATCAAATTAGCTTTTTGTATTTTAACCATGCATGTCCTTGGCTGTTTAAGTAAAGCAAGTCTTCTCACTTTTAAAGAAATAATATTCAAACATGCTTTCTCAATGTCAAATCCTGAAAAGTATCTTTTATTTCAAGGTGTTGCAGAGAATTTATTCTTTTACCTGAAAAGAAGTGAAGTGATAAAAATTAAGTTCATTTAATATGTTATAAATTAAATGAACAATATTTTAAAAGTTATAAAATTAAATAGATTCTTTAACCCTCTGTTAAAGCTTTATAAATAAAAAGTCCATGTGAATATTTAAAGCATATATAAAATTCCTGAAAATTTAATAATGTTCCAACATAATATTAAATAAAAATATAACATTGTTAATCATAATTTTAGTTATTAATCAAATAGTATATATCACATAAACAACTTCTCTACTTAAAAATGAAAAAGCCAATGTTTTAACTCATACTTTTGTGATTTACACTGAAAGCTGCCACAAGACAAATATTTTAACTGATACTTGTCGATACACATAGAAAACTGCCAAAGGATGATATAAAATAGTAAGCTTTCATAAATTAAAGTAACACTTTGTTGTGTTCATCAACCCTAAATATTGTTAGTTTATTTCAAAAATTAATATCCAATTGTGTCACTATCACAGTGTTTGAAAACTTGCTAAAGCTTTCTCTAATATCTCCTTCAGCAAGTCAAGCCAACCTGCATTCATATGTGAACAAGCCAACAGTAAATTTTATAGTGTTTTCCCAAAGCTGTGTGCATAACCCAATTATGTATCCTAGCCTAATTACAAAAATCTAACTGTATACAAAACCTGCAGTTTTAACCCTTTTTTGCTATATTAATAATATATTAAAAAATTTTTTTTTTCACAGAATAATCTCACTGCACCTTAAAACTATGCTTACAAAACAAAAAAGGGGAATAGGGTGTTAGGTCTAACCAGTCCAAAGAATGTCATACAAATAGCCTTATATACTTTACATTTTAAAAATCACATTGAGGGTAGTTATACATCAGCGGAACAACATTTTCAGATACCAATTGTAAAAATTTATCCTAAAGTGTTATACAAACTCCCGGATGAACCAGAAGCTAATGGTAATTGGCATCGTCCAGTAAATTTACTAACTTGGGGACAAGATTATGCATTGTGGTCTCTCCCTAAGGAGGACCTCTTTGACTTCCTGCAAAGCATGTAAAACCATACTGTGGCCTGGTGGAATCTGCAGTAGAACCCAATACTGAGCCTGGAAGGATTCAAGGTGAAACTGACTAACATCCCCCTAAAGACTACCCAAGGAGATGAACCAAGGGCATGGGGGAGTCTTAAAAAATTGGGCAACTAAGCATAAACTATTATGGTATGAGTTGGGTGCCCCAAGAAGCCTGAAAATACATTTTTAGCTTACTTGGCAGTAGTCACTACCACTTCTCCTGAAGTGGGAACATGGAAAATGTATGTATTGTTCATCCTTATGTGTTTTAACACCTGCACAGCTAATCACACCTATTGGGCCCATTCAACAGATCCACCCATGTTTGCTCTTACCTCCTGGTATAATCCTGAGCCTGCATTATTCTCAAATGATTCAACATGGATAGGAGGATACTGGGTTCCTTCTGCAGGGCCTCTAATAAATGAAATTGATTGGAGGCATTGTAACATTTGTGTCACTCCTTTAAAATGGAATGACACCCAACATAATTGGAATAAAAAAAAACCCTTCAATGTGCATTCTCCTCTCATATATCAGATGAAGTAGAAGTTCCGCATCTCCAATTGGAGTGGCAATTATGGAACTCAAATTTAACAAACCACACTAAAATTTTTAACTGAACAGTTAGAATGACTGAACCCTTCAACATGGTTTTCCAATCTAAGTTTTGAATGGTAAGCAACAATAGGATTGATTTTTCTCTGTCTTGTTACATTTATAGGATGCCAAAGCTTCTTCCAACTCTAGCAATGTACCACACAACTCTATGAGTATCTGTTCACCATATACAGAGGTACTCAGTAAAACCACCTGCTTATAAAAGAAAGGGGGAAGATGTGGGGATTAGTTCCACCACCTCGGCACAGGCATGGTTAAATTATTTATTAAAGCTCATCTGTTCTTGTTTCAGAGCAAAAGTAGCTCTGTCCTTGCTATCTCTGCACAAGCTATCTCTTTTTGCTTGAAGTTTGAAAATGGCTTTTTCTTGCATTTCTGCCACTAGATAGGATGTGATCTAGAGACAAGGTTTCTTGTTCCATGACAAAACATCCTTGAGAAATTTAACTTTAACCACAGCCCTTGGTCAAATCCAAGATACATGATATATGAGCAAAGAAAAAAACCAAAAGGTGCCTTGCCTTCATATGAGTTTTAGTGTGTGTGTCTTTCATCCCTGTGGCAGGACTGAGTTAGAACAGATGGCAGCAGCCAAGGAGAGGGAGGGGGGTATTTTTAACTCTCTTGGGGGCTATACTACAAGGGGACTAGTTTGTGATGGTTTATGGGAGCTTTGCATTTTTAAGTTCAGAGCAAGATAACTCATATAGGCTTTGTAGTTCCATCTGCCTCCCTCACAGATGGGTTGCTACTATCAAGCCTGAATGTTTAGGGAGAGACTTCTCCTTTAGGGAGAGGAAATTTGGTTTCATATCAATTAGGACTTCACAGCTACAGCAAGAGGAGGAGAGGGGGGATGAAGGCAGGGTGGGTGCAAGATGGAGACCCTGGTCTATCACCCTCCACCACTGATTTTTTATCTTCATTTGATCTTCAAAATTAAAAGAGACAAAAAAGCAGGTTAACAAATTATGGAAGCACTACTCTAAAAAAATTATATTCAGGCTCATTTAAATTACTTAATTCTAAAAACAAACAATTGTTTCTCCAGGGTTAGAAAAGATAAATAAATGAACACAGATTGGTTGACAAGACCAAGGTCCCTTTGTTAATGAAGAAAATGAAGAAAACCATGCTTAATCATATTCATATCTCATATTGTAAAATTTATTTTCTTCTATAAGATTTATGGTTATAGATTTTAAAATGAATTTCTTGACTTTTTTTTTGGTAATTTTTGTATAAGGTGTGATATAATGGTCCACTTCCTTTCTTTTATATATGGATATCCAGTTTCCCAGCACAATTTATTGAATGGATTGTTCTGACACAGCTGGGTTGTTTTGACAGTCTTATCAAAAACACTTGACCTATAAATATGGGGGATGTATTTTTGAACTCTTGTTTTGATTTTTAAACCCCAAATAATATTTTTCACCTTTAGCATTGATCTAGTACCTTCTTTGCTGTTGCTAAAATACTATTGGTAACTATAATCTCTAAGCTTTATTAGTGGTATTTTTCCCATATATTGGCATATCCTTATCACCATAGAGTAGAAAAACATTCTTGTATTTATATTATCAACTGCCATCCTCATTTACTACAAAATCATTGTTATATATCCCCTAGATTATCTTCTGAGTATCTTTCAATTAGCATTAACCTCCCCAGATTACCCTTTCAACCACAATCCCATTTGTAAATCAGGAAGGATTGTTATATTCATTATAATGTGTCACTATTAATGCTTTTCATTACAACAGATTTACATTCAACCTTATTACACATTCTACATACATTTAGTATCATCTCCCCCTTCATAACCAACATTCTGTCTCCTGTTAACTTGTACTCTATAGTTTAATTCCTTAAGCTTACTAATGGTGTTTACATCATATCAATGAGAACATACAATATTCATCCTTTTGTTTTATTTCAGTCAACACAATATCTTCAAGGTTCATTCATGCTGTCATGTACTTTCCCAGTTCTCTCTACTTAGAGTTGAATAGTATTCCATCATAGGTATATATCACATTTCTTTATCCAGGTTAAGATGATGAACATTTAAGTTTTTTCTGTCTTTTAGCAAATGTGAGAAATGCAGCTATGAAAATTGGTGTGGAAACATCTATTAGCATTCATGCTTTCAGTCCTTCTGTATATATAGCTACTAGCAGAATAGCTAAGTCATAAGGCAGTTCTACATTTAGATTCCTGAGGATCCCCTAAACTGTTCTCCACACAGGATATACCATTTTACAATCCCACAAACAGTGAGGGAGTGTTACTATTTCTCCACAACTCTCCAACACCCCTAGCTCTGTTTCTTTCAGGTTTCCATTGTGTAAGTCATGAAATGGTATTTCATTTTAGTTTTGATCTGTATTGCCCTGATAACTAGTGATGTTGAGCATCTTATCATGTGCTTTTAGATCATTTGTATTTCCTCTGTGATATAATGTCTATCAAGACTTTTGACAATATTTTAATTAGTTTGCTTGTCTTTCTGTCCTTTTATAACCCCTTTATATAGCAGGCATATAAAACCTTTGTTGGCTATGTAGTTTCTAAACATTTTCTTCTGTTGAGTAGGCTGCCTTTCCCCCTTAACAAAATTTTCTGAAAAGCAATAGTACTTAATTTTGAGGAAGTCCAATATAATTATTTTTCCAAGTCCAAAAAACCACCACCTACCAGAAGAACTTGAAAATGTTTCATTATATTTTCTTCTAGGAGTTTTATTGTTATAGATTTTAGAATTAGTTTCTTGATATATTTTTCAGATAGTTTTTGTGTAAGTTTTAAGATAAGTGTCCTATTTCTCTCTTTTAGATATGGATATCCATTTTTCCCCGCACAATTTGTTTAATAGGCTGTTCTGACACAGCTGGGTTTGTTTGATACTGTTGTTAAAAAAACACTTGGCCATAGATGTGAGGGTCTATATTTTTTAAAAGATTTATTTATTTATTTATTTATTTATTTATTTATTTGGGCAGGCTGCACTTTCTTTCATGCTGGGTGGCTCTCCATACGTGGGGGACACCCCTGTGTGGCAGGGCACTCCCTGTGCGCATCAGCACTGCACATGGGCCAGCTCCACACGGGTCAAGGACGCCTGGGGTTTGAACCGCAGACCTCCCATGTGGTAGACGGATGCCCTAAACACTGGGCCAAGTCCACTTCCCAAGTGAGGGTCTATTTTTGAACTCTTGTTTTGCAAGGACACACTCTTTTTACCAGTGTACCAGTGTACCAGTGTACCTAAGTAATATACCTTCAAGTCTTGCAGTCTGTGTCTTCCAGTTTCATTCCTCTTTTTATAGATATTTTTGGCTATTCAGGATAATTTTGATAATTGGAATTTCCAATTCTACAAAGAATATTGTTGGAAATTTTATTGGATTATATTAAATCTGTAGATCAGTATCAGTACAATTAACATCTTAATGATATTCAGTTCAACTCATTAATAGAAAATATCCTTCAATTTACTAAAGTCTTTAGTTTTTTTTACCAATATTCTATAAGTCTCTGAATACAGGCCCTTTATATCTTTGTTTAAGTTTATTCCTAAATATTTGATTCAGTCAGTTGGGATTTTAAAAGTAATTTAGTTCTTTTTCCTCAGTTCTTCTCATTAGTAGTGTATAGTAAATCTATTGATTCTTTGCATATTAAACATTTTTTTTTGCCATATGCATCCTTATTTTATTACTTCTTACAGCTGAATAGTATTTCATTGTATATATATACTTTTTATTGATTTTGTAAAAATATTACATTAAAAAATATATATATATGAGGTCCCATTCAACCCCACCACCTCCACTCCACCACTCCCCCCCCAAAACACTCACTCCCATCATCATGACACATCCATTGCATTTGGTAAGTACATCTCTGGGCATCTCTGCACCTCATGGTCAATGGTCCACATCATGGCCTATATTCTCACACATTCCATCCAGTGGGCCCTGGGAGGATTTACAATGTCCGGTGATTGCCCCTGAAGCACCATCCAAGGCAACTCCAAGTCCCAAAGCCTCCACATCTCATCTCTTCCTGCCATTACCCATACCCATCAGCCACCATGTCCACTTTTCCCATTCCAATGCCACCTTTTCTCTGTGGACATTGGATTGGTTGTGTCCATTGCACCTCTATGTCAAGAGGAGGCTCAGATTCCACATGGATACTGGATGCAATCCTCCCGCTTTCAGTTGTAGGCACTCTAGGCTCCAAGGTGTGGTGGTTGTCTTTCTTCAACTCCATCTTAGCTGAGTGAGGTGAGTCCAATAAATCAGATTGTAGGAGCTGGAGTCTGTTGAGGCTCAGGGCCTGGCTATCATATTGTCAGTCCAGAGATTCAAATCCCCTAAATATATCTTAAACCCCAACACCAACTACAATTCCAGTAAAGTAGCATGAAAGTCTTATGAAAAGAGATCCCATCTGAGTCCAGCTCCATCATGCAGAAACACCAGCTCCAAAGAAGGGCCATCTGACATGGCAGTGAACCCCATCTCCCATAACCATAGAACCTGTGGGTCTCTTTAGCCCTCAAAGGAACCAATACCTGGGGATTGTATCTACTTTATCTGTCTCTTAACTCTGCTCAGTTGTGCATAAGGGCAATCCTTCTGACAGCCTCCAGACTCTTTTTTAGAGACTCATAGCCATAGAAACTCATTTATCCTTTCCATTTCCCCCTTACATTAGGTCAAACAGCATTTTAAAGTCACGTTATTATATGTAGACAGGGATATTCTGCTGATCCGCATTGAACCGTTAATTCAAGGTCATTTTCTAGTTGCATCATCAGCTGGTACTTGGTAGTGATTCCTCGGTGCCAGGGAGGCTCATCCCCAGGTGTCATGTCCCACGCTGGGGGAATGCATTGCATTTACATGCTGAGTTTGGCTTCAAGACTGGCCACATTTGAGTAACATGAAGGCTGTCAGGAGGAAATTCCCAGGCACAGTGCTGCTCTAGGCCTTGTTCTTATTTCAGGCATATAGGATCACAAGCATAGTCATTAGTATCATGGTCTCACTGTTGGACCCTCATTCCTTCCTGGTCCTTACCATTGCACCTGGGGGGCTGCCACTGTTCCCCTAGGAACCATGACAGAGCACCCCTGGCCAGGAACTCAGTAGCCCCCCAGCTGTAGTTTTTAATTGTTGCTACTATGAGTATATTCAAACATTACCATGCGCCCTGGACATATGCCCTATATAACTCCCTGTCAGCCATATATCACCTGTCAAGAGTATCCTATACCATTATTCCTCCGCTGCCTTTGTTGAACCACTCTGTGATCCAAAACTTCCTGAAAATTGAAGCCAAATATAATTTCAGGGTCCCTTACTAGTAAAATGGCATATAGCGATGGGTTTAAAGGTTAGATATAGAATACGTGTTGACTTGGAAAAATTCTACATCCTATCTTTTTCTTTTTTTTTTTTCTCCTAATTTTTGAACTTCTCTTCACAAGAACCCTAGACCACAGTAATTCATATATACAATATACAGTACTCCCACACATCTACCATTAAACCTGTTCCCTTCCACAGCAATATTCTTATAACTTAGTCATATCATATTTACCTAAAGTGATGTACAGACTCTGAGACAATACCTATCAAACAAGGTGACATCTGTGCTTACATTGTGTTCCATACTTTAGGATATACAGTTTTCTAAATTTTTAGTTATCCTATGTTTTACATTATGGTTTACTTTATTAGTCTGTCATAGGTCAATGTCAATGGTCCACACCTATATGTTTATGGTGTAATATTACATGTTTTATATCCATCCTTGTGTACTATCATGAAACTCCTCTTTTACCCCATGTTTACTTTGGTTCCACACATTTAACATCCATTTTCCCATCCCCTTGGTGCACACAGTGACAGCCAACCTCCGTTTCCCAAGGAGCCACGTCCAGAGATATTTGCAACAGTGTTCAGGGCCTAACTTGCTCATCTGCCCCAATGCCCTGGGAGCCACCCTTTCTCTCGAGAGATACAGTTCCCTCTATCTGATGGCATTAGTCCTCCCCAGGATGTGGGTCCACCCCTACTCTCACTACTTGGGTCTCTACCCAATGGTACCACCCACTCTGGCAAAATGAGCATTCAGACATTCCCCAGGAGCCCGCCCCGCATCCAACCACCCCCTCCAAGCATCCTAAACAGGTAACCCTCTTAATTATATTTTGATACGATTTTCTCAGCTTTTTACTCTCAACCAACACCTGACACTCTCCTATGTTCATATGCTACCCCTCCCTCCCCCCACTTTTTGGGCAATATTACCCATCTGCCCATCCCCAGCCCCCCTCAAATCCACAAAGTCCCACCCAAAGGCAACCCCTTGCCCCCATTTTATCTCTTCTTTGTGTTCATACTTACCACCAGCTCATCATAAATTCCACCCCTGCAGACGTCGGCTCACATCCTTCCTCCATCCCCCGATTTCCTGTAAGCCTATCGTTCAGTCTCTAGCTCTCTGGGACAGCTTTATTATTTCATATCATTGAGTTCATGTAGTATTTGTCCTTCAATGCCTGGGTTGCTTCACTCAACATATGGTTCTCAAGATTCATCCATGTTATCACGTGTGTTTGTAGTGTATTTGTTCTTACCGCTGAGTAGTATTCCATTGTGCTTATATACCACATTTTATTGATCCACTCATCTGTTGATGGGCATTTGGGTTGATTCCAACTTTAGGTGATAGTGTACAATGCTGCTATGAACATTGGTGTACATATATCGGTTTGTGTCCTTGTTTTCAGTTCTGCTGGGTATATACCCAGCAGTGGTATTGCTGGGTCATATGGCAAATCGATGGTTAGTTTTTTGAGAAAGCGCCAAACTGTCTTCCAGAATGGTTGGATCCTTCTGCGTTCCCACCAGCAGTGGATGAGTGTTCCCCTTTCTTCACATCCTCTCCAGCATTTGTATTCTTCTGTTTTTTTCATAGCTGCCAATCTTATGGGGGTAAGATGGTATCTCATTGTAGTTTTGATTTGCATTTCCCTGACAGCTAGAGATTTGGAGCATTTGTTCATGTGCTTTTTAGCCATTTGTATTTCTTCTTTGGAGAAGTGTCTGTTTAAATCTTTTTCCCATTTTTTAAATGGGTGGGTTGTTTATCTTTTTATTTTCAAGATATAGGAGTTCTTTATATATGCAAGTTCTAAGTTTCTTATCAGATACATGGTTGCCAAATATTTTCTTCCACACTGTTGGCTCCTTTTTACTTTCTTGACAAACTCCTTTGAGGTGCAGAAGGATTTAATTTTGAGGAAGTCCCATTTATCTATTAGGTCTTTTGCTGCTCGTGCTTTTGGTGTGATATTCATGAATCGATTTCCTATTACAAGGTCCTGTAGATGTTTCCCTACATTGCTTTCCAAGGTTTTTATGGTCTTGGCTCTTATTTGTAGGTCTTTGATCCATCTTGAGTTGATCTTTATATAAGGTGTGAGATGGTAATCCCCTTTCATTCTTCTACATATGGCTATCCAGTTCTCCAGGCACGATTTTTTGAATAGGCCACTCTCTCCCAGTTGAGAAGGTTTGATGGCTTTATCGAATATTATATGGCTATATATGTGAGGTTCTATATCAGAGTTTTTGATTCAATTCCATTGATCTGTGTGTCTCTCCTTATGCCTATACCATGCTGTTTTCACTACTGTACCTTCGTAGTATGTTTTGAAGTCAGGTAGTGTGATTCCTCCAATTTCGTTTTTCTTTTTCAATATGTCTTTGTCTATTCGGGGTCTCTCTCCTTTCCAAATAAATTTCATAGTTAGTTTTTCTAGTTCCTTAAAGAAGGCTGTGTTGATTTTTATTGGGATTGCATTGAACGTGTAGATCAGTTTTGGTAGGATAGACATCTTAATAATATTCAGTCTTCCTATCCATGAACAAGGAATATTCTTCCATTTATTTAGGTCTTTTTTGATTTCCTTGAACAGTCTTGTATAGTTCTCGGTGTATAAGTTTTTTACCTCTTTAGTTAAATTTATTCCTAAGTATTTGATTTTTTTATTTACTATTGTGAATGGTATTTGTTTCTTGATTTCCTCCTGATCTTGCTCATTATTGGTGTACAGAAATGCTACTGATTTTTGCGCACTGATCTTATAACCTGCGACTTTACTAAACTCATTTATGAGTTCTAGAAGCTTGTTGTAGATCTCTCGGGGTTTTCTATGTATAGGATCATGTCATCTGCAAATAATGAAATTTTGACTTCTTCCTTTCCAATCTGAATACCTTTTATATCTGGTTCTTGCCTCAGTGCTCGAGCAAGTACTTCTAAGACAATGTTAAATAGGACCAGAGACAATGGGCATCCTTGTCTTGTTCCTGATTTTAGAGGGAAGGATTTTAGGATTTCTCCATTGTAAGCAATGTTGGCTTTAGGTTTTTTTTTTTTTTAATTAATTTATTTATTTAATTTCCCCCCCTGGTTGTCTGTTCTTGGTGTCTATTTGTTGTGTCTTGTTTCTTTGTCTGCTTTTGTTTCTTTGTCCGCTTCTGTTGTCGTCAGCGGCACAGGAAGTGTGGGCGGCGCCATTCCTGGGCAGGCTGCACTTTCTTTTCACGCTGGGCGGCTCTCCTCACGGGCGCACCCCTTGTGCGTGGGGGCTCCCCCACGCGGGGGACACCCTTGCGTGGCACGGCACTCCTTGCGCGCATCAGCACTGCGCATGGCCAGCTCCACACGGGTCGAGGAGGCCCGGGGCTTGAACCGCGGACCTCCCATATGGTAGACGGACGCCCTAACCACTGGGCCCAAGTCCGTTTCCCAGGTTTTTTGTATATACTCTTTATCATGTTCAAAAAATTTCCTTGTATTCCAATCTTTTGGAGTGTTTTTATCAAGAAGGGGTACTGTATTTTGTCAAATGCTTTTTCTGCATCTATAGATATAATCTCCCTGTGATTTTTTTCCTTCAATCTGTTTATATGGTGTATTACGTTGATTGATTTTCTTATGTTGAACCATCCTTGCATACCTGGAATAAATCCCACTTGGTTGTGGTGTATAATTCGTTTAATGTGCTGTTGAACACGATTAGCAAGTATTTTGTTAAGTATTTTTGCGTCTAGGTTCATTAGAGAAATTGGTCTGTAATTTTCCTTTCTTGTGGTGTCTTTGTTTGGCTTTGGTACTATGGTAATGTTGGCATCATAGAAGGAGTTCGGCAATGTTCCTTCTGTTTCGATTTTTTGGAATAGTTTCAGCAAGATTGGTGTTAGTTCTTTCTGGAATGTTTTGTAGAATTCACCTGTGAAGCCATCTGGCCCTGGGCTCTTCTCAGTTGGGAGATTTTTAATGACTGATTCTATCTCTCTGCTTGTGATTGGTTTGTTAAGATCATCAATTTCTTCTTTCATCAATATGGGTTGCTTATTTGTTTCTAGGAATTTGTCCATTTCCTCTAAATTGTCTTTTTTGGAATATAGTTTTTCAAAGTATCCTCTTATGATAGTCTTTATTTCTGTGGGGTCAGTGGTGATACCGCCTTTCTCATTTCTTATTTTGTGTATTTGCATCTTCTCTCTTTTTTTCTTTGTTAGTCTCACTAAAGGTTTGTCAATTTTGTTGATCTTCTCAAAACACCAGCTCTTGGTCTTGTTTATCTTCTCAAGTGCTTTCTTATTTTCTATTTCATTTAGTTCTGCTCTTATCTTTGTTATTTCATTCCTTCTTCTTCCTGTTGGGTTACTTTGTTGTTGTTTTTCTAATTCCTTCAAATGTGCAGTTAGTTCTTCAATTTTTGCTCTTTCTTCTTTTTTGATATATGAATTTATGTCTATAAATTTCCCTCTCAGTACTGCTTTTGCTGCTTCCCATACATGTTGGTATGTTGTGTTATCATTATCATTTGTTTCAAGGTAGTCATTGATTTCTTTTGAGATTTCCTCTTTGACCCACTGTTTTTCTAAGATTGTGCTGTTTAATTTCCAAATCGTGGTGTGAAACCTGGGCCTCTGTCCCTTGCAAATTTCCAGCTTTACTCCACTGTGGTCAGAGATATTGTTTTGTATAATTTGAATCTTTCTGAATTCATTAAGCCTTTCTTTGTGGCTAGCATATGGTCTATCTTGGAGAATGATCCATGTGTGCTTGAGAAAAATGTATATCCTGCTGTGTTTGGGTGTAATGATCTATATATGTCTATTACATCCAGCTCCTCTATTATACTGTTCAAATGTTTTGTTTCTTTAGTGATTCTCTTTTGAGATGTTCTGTCCAAGGTAGATAGTGGTGTATTAAAACCCCCCACTATAATTGTAGATGCATCTATTGTTTCACTTAGTTTTTCCAGCGTTTGCCTCATGTATTTAGAGGCACCCTTGTTAGGAGCATAAGTATTTATGATTGTTCGATCTTCTTGACAGATTTTCCCTTTCACTAAAATGTAGTATCCTTCTTTGTCTCTCACAATTGTTTCACATTTAAAGTCTATTTTGTCTGATATTAATATTACTACTCCTGCCTTTTTTTGGTTATTGTTTGCTTGTATGATTGTTTTGCAGCCATTCACTTTCAATCTCCATGCATCTCTGGGTCTAAGATGTGTCTCTTGTAGACAGCATACGGATGGGTCATATTTCCTCATCCAATGTCCCAGTCTGAATCTTTTGATAGGTGAGTTTAATCCGTTGACATTCAGTGTTATTACTTTCAAGGAATTATTTGTGTTAGCCATATTTTGATTGGATTTGTGTTTGTCATATTTTGTTTGTATTTTTTTCCTTCTATTTTTGTCTTTTTTTTGTTGCTCTTATACTCTCCTCCAACTCTGTCTGTCCTGTTTTTTCCTTTCTTCCTGCAGAACTCCCTTTAGAATTTCTTGCATGGGAGGTTTCTTGTTGGTATACTCTTTCAGTTTCTGTTTATCTGCGAATATTTTGAACTCTCCATCATGTTTGAATGCTAGTTTAGCTGGATAGATCATTTGGTTGGAATTTTTTTTCCTTTAGTACTTTGATTATATCATACCACTGCCTTCTTGCCTCCATGGTTTCAGATGAGAAACAGCACTTAATCTTATGGAGCTTCCCTTGTATATGATGGTTTTCTTTTCTTTTGCTGCTTTTAGGATTTTCTCTTTGTCTTGAGCATTGGATAATTTGACAAGTATATGTCTTGGGGTGGGCCTGTTGGGGTTTTTGACTTGTGGAGTGTGCTGTGCTTCTTGGATATGTACATCTGTCTCTTTCAGTAGATTTGGGAAGTCTTCAGCCATTATTTCCTGCAACATTCCTTCTGACCCCTTTCCCTTCTCTTCTCCTTCTGGAATGTCTACAATACATATGTTTGAGCATTTTGCATTGTCATTCGGGTCCCTAAGTCCTAGCTGGATTTTTTCTATCTTTTTATCGACCCCTTCTACTATCTGTTTGATTTCTGATGTACTGTCTTCCACATCACTAATTCTCTGCTCTGCCTCTTCTAGTCAGCTAATATTTGCTGCAAGTGTATTTTTTATTTCTTGAACTGTGGTGTTCATTCCCATCATATCTGTTATCTTTTAGCGTATGTCTGCAATTTCCCCTCCAAGTGTTGTCTTCATTTTGTTAACCTCCTTCATTACTTCATCAAATTTGTCGGTGATAAATGTTCTGAGATCTTTCATTGCTTGTGCGAAGTTCTGCTCCCCTTCCTGATTTTTAGTTTGTTGATTGGATTCAGCCATGTTTTCCCAATTACTGGTTTGGTTTGTAGATTTTTGTTGCTGTCTGGTCATCATTTTATCTTGATGGGTTTAATCAGTTCCTTAGCTTCTTTGTCTGCTCTTGGAGATTAATTAGCTGTTGTTTTTGCGTAGGTGTTATATCTTCTCTTTGTGACTTTGTTCTTCTTATTCTAATTTCTTGTTCCTGGTTAAGTTCACTTTAAAGGAAAGTATTAGTGCCAGGGAAAGGCAATTGTGTAAGCAAGGAAAAAGTGTAAAGTAGTATTGGTGATATATGTTAACAAAGCAAGAATATGAGATCTAAGAGGATGGAGGTTAGATTCATGTAAAATTGTGTAGAGTTATAACAGTAGGTAGAGTACCTATTATGAGGTTGATGACTGAATATGGGAGGAATATAGTATGAGCTAAAAAGCTATTGTTTTCATGAGAGAGGGAAAGAGAAAAGAAAGGTAATAGTTTCAAGAGTGGATAACAGATAGAAAACAAAACAAGGGTATTAGAAATTAAGAGTTAGATACCTTGTGGATCAAAGAAAGGGAGGTGGGAGATGGAATATAGGAGAGACAGTAGATGATGGCGGATATCAAGATGTAGGGGAAAGGGGATAGTGTAGGTAGCCTAAATCAGTTCACACAGAAATGAGGCAGTGGAGGATGAGAAAACCCAGCAAATGTGAGGTGTTCCTTGCAGCACCTATTGTATAATTGAGTTAAAATAAAGTAAGTAGAAAATGAGGGACAAGAGGGAGAGTGAAAACAGAAAAAGAAAAAAGAAAAAATGAAAATAGAAAGAAAGAAGAGAAGGAAGGAAAAAAGTAAAAGGGGGTGGGCAAAGGGTGGGGAACAGGTAGGGGAAAGGAAAAAAGAGATATACGCGAACCACAATTGCAACACCAACTACAACAACAACAAAAAAACCCTAAATAACTGAATAAAAAAGAAGACTTTGGGGGATATGCTGGGAGAAAAGACTAGGAGATAATGCAATATTAGCAATCAGGACATTAAAAAAAGTAAAAAATAAGATAAAATGAAAATAAAAACAAAACAAAATGAAATGGTAAAGAAAAAATGCAAATGTTGAAGGCTAGGGCATTCAAGAACCTCAGATGGACCTCAGGGCATGATGGATTCAGGGGTGGTAAGTCTGAGATATTGAAGACTCAAGTGGTGTGAGTCTCTGGGGTGTGGGTCACCAGAGTTCAGGGGATTCAGACCTGGCAACCTCAAATCTGGTCAATAGGAAGCCTAGGAGCCCTGCAGTGTAACTCAGCCCTCAGGGATCCCCGCAGCTGGGTGCCAGCCCTCTGGGGGAAGTCAGATCCGCAAACTCTATATTATGTCTGAACCCTGCAATTCACTTACTCACTAGGGTTTATTTATGTGGATATTTTGTCAATTCAGCTTTATGACTGCTCCCACCCTGTGATCCCACAAAATGGCCACCTGAGGGCACCTCTACACCGCAGCCAATTTAATGACACAGGTCTGAAGCCCAGCCCATGGGTTGGGCTCCAGTTGGAAATGCTGAAAACAGATTCCAAAACTGGAATTCCCAGGCTTCACAAAATATTCCCCAATCGGCTTCCAGATGTGTCCCCCTCCCTCACCGCACCCTGTAACAACCTCCCAATTACGTCCTTTTATTGCCAACAATCTAATTCTATTGCAGATCGGCAGCCAGGCCTGTGGGGGCAGGGCTCCAGGCAGAAGCGTTATTATTTGTGTCCGCAATCAAAAATTCCCCCGCTTCACAACAAAACACCGTCTGTCTCCCCAAATCAATCCGCAAAGGCTTCCCGTCCCATCAACCCCCCAACAGCCCGCCCAGGACTCGCGAATTCCCCAGCACCACAGAGCCACCAAAAAGCATGACCCCAGTGCAGGTTCCATGGCTCCACCCACCCCCAAGGAGGGAGCACCCATGTGCAGGTCTCACCTCCGGGCAATAGAACCCAGATTATATCTTATAGACCAGTCCTCTCCATTACCTTCCCACCAAATCGATGTCCAGACACTTCCTGTCTGCAAAAGTCCTGAAAAAGCATGGTCCCAGAGAACTCCAGCGATGGCCAGCTGCCTCTTCCCAGGAGAGAGACGGCAAGGCAAGCTCACTCAGTCACCATCTTGCCGGAAGTCCTCTTGTATATTAAACATTAAATCACTTTGCTCAAATAGTTTATTATTTCTAGTTGTTCTCTTGTAGATTTTAAAGGATTTTCTGTATATAGGAATATATCATCCATAAAAAGCAAAAGTTTTATTTCTTCCTTTAGTATTTTGGTGACTTTTATTTCTTTATTTCTTGCCTACTTACTCTAGCTAGAATTTCTAGCACAATATTGAATAACAGTGATGACAGTGGGCATCCTTGTCTTTTTTTCCCCCCAATCTCAATGGTCAAGTTTTCAGTCATTCATTATGATATTTTTCATGGATTTTTCCCTTATGCACTTTATCGTTTGGAGAAATTTTCCTGTTATTCCTATCTTTCAGAGTATTTTCATAAAGAAGGAATGTGGCATTTTGTCTGTGCCTTTTCTACATCAAATGAGATGATCCTGTGATTTTTTCATCTTCATTTTATATTTTTGGTATGTTACACTGATTGAGTATCTTCTGTTGAGCCACACTTGCATTCCAGGTATAAAACCCATTTCATCATGATGATTAGTTTTCTAATATACATTGGAATTCAGTTAGAAAATATTTTTGTTGGGGATTTTTCATCTTTATTTATTAGAGAAACTGGTCTATAATTTTCTCTTTTTCAATATCTCTATTTGACTTTGGTGTTAATTATTTGATTTGGTGATGTTTCCTTCTTTGAATGAGTTTGCTAGCATTCCATTTTGTTCAATTTTTGGGATCATTTTGAAGAAGAATGGTATTAGAATGCCTTCAAATACTTTGTAGAAATCACTTGAAAAGCCATCTGGTAATGGGTTTTCATTTTTGGTGGGTGTTGTTGATTCTATCAATTTCTTTGCTTTTGGTTAATTTCTTGAAGTCTTTAATTTCTTCTGAGGTCATTGTGGTTTGCTCATGTGTTTCTAGGAATTTTTCCATTTCCTCAATTTGTCTACTTTTTTGGTATACAGCTGTTAATAATATCCTTTTAGCATCTGTTTATTTTTGTTAGGTCAGTGGTCATGTACCCTTTCTCATTTCTGATTTTCTTTATTTGCATCTTCTTGCTTTTTCATTTTTAGTCTAGCTGAGGATTGTCAGTTTTGTTGGTCTTCTCAAAGAATGTGCTTTTGGTTCTATTGATTTTGTTTTGATTTTAATTCTACATTTTATTTATTTCTTCTCTAATCGTTACTGTTGCATTCCTTCTGCTTGCTTTTGGATTCATTTGCTGTTCTTTTCCTAGTTCCTCCATGTGTCCAGTTAGGTCTTTGATTGTAACTCTCATTTTAATGTGAGCATTGAGAGCTGTCAATTTTCCTCTCAGCACTGCTTTTGGTGTCTATATGTTTTGATATGCTGTCTTCTTGTTTCCTGTCATCTTGAGATATTTATGATACCTCTTGTAATTTTCCTTTGAAACACGAAGTATTTAATTGTATTGTTTAATTTCCATATTTTTGTGAATTTCTAGTTTTTCCTCCCATTACTGATTTCCAACTTTATTCTGCTATGTTCAGAGAATGCTTTCTATCATTGTAATCTTTCCAAATTTGTGGAGATCTGACTTAATTCCCCACATAAGTACTATCAGGAAGAAAAATCCATGAGCACTTGAAAGGAATATATACATATATACACAAATATTTGAGGGTTGAATGTAATACAAATGTCCGATAGGTCTAGTTCATATATCACATTTGTCAAGCTCTCTATTTCCTTACTTTTCCTTTGACCAGATGTTCTACCCATTGCTGAAAGTAGTGTGACTTCTCCAACAGTTATTGTAGAGATATATATCCCTCCCTTCAGTTTTGCCAGTGTGTGCCTCATTTGGGTGTACATAACTTAGATGAACAATATTTATTATTGTTATTTCTTCTTGGAAATTGTCCCTGTTATTATATATAACCACTTCTTCATCTCTTTTAATACATTTGCTTTTAAAATCTATTTTTCTGATATTAGCATTGCTTCTCCAGATCTTTTTTGTACTAGTATTTATTTGCATGGAATATTTCTTCCCATACTTTTACTTTCAGCCTGATTTTGCCCATGTGCCTAAGGTAAGTCTCTTGTAGACAACAAACAGATGACTGGTATTTTTATCTGTTCTGTCATTCTATATCATTTAATTGGGGAGTTGTAATAGTCTGGGAAAGGGGTGCCAATTTCTGCTATCCTATTAGCTCTAGAGAGAGATGGTAATAGATAAAAGGTTTGGTTTAAATTGCCAGTCCCAGTTTTCTGTGGTGGTAGTTATGTTTAAGACAGCTAAGAGGGGTAAAGAAGAGGCATTTCCCTGTTAGTAATTGTTTAGTGAGAAACTATAGGAAATGAAAACAGGTAAGTTTTCTTAAGGGGTGTCTGGTTTGCCTTGCCCCTAGCAATAGGTGTTTGGACTAGAATTAGAGGGACAGCTGGATTTGACACAGAAATTACATAGCTTTGTCTCTTGATGTATTTCAAGCCATCCAATGACTGGTGCTCATATTCCCCATCAGGTGCTTCTGGTGAGTTGGCACTTCCCTGGCAAACTGGCTTCACTCAGGTTAAGTGCCCCCAGCTGGGAAGTTCCTTTAACTTTCACAGCATTCTCTGGTGGGGACCAGGGAGCACCACATACTTATTTTCTGCAAGAAATGGTTAACAAAATGAAGATGGAAAAGCATTAGGTTCCTCTAGGTTCTTGGCTATTTTGCACAAATGAATATAGTAACACACCAATTTAGTTAGGCCAGTAAAAAAAAAAAATTATTGGGGAATGGGTAAAAGAACAGAGCTTGCTAAGAAATGGGAGAGAAAGAAAGAAATGCAAACCAAGATTTGGTGCAGGCTTCTCTAGGCAAAGAAGAATATGCTACTATTTTTTCAAATATTTATTTTTTAATTTATATCTCTTGCCTTCCCCCTCTCCCATTGTCTGCTCTCTGTGTCCATTTGCCACATGTTTCTCTGTGTACACTTGCATTCTTGTCAGCAGCACCAGGAATCTGTGTCTCTTTTTGTTGCATTATCTTGCTGCATCAGCTCTCCATGTGTTCAGTGCCACTCCTGGGCAGGCTTTTCACATGGGGTGGCTCTCCTTACAGGGTGAATTCCTTATGCATGAGATTCCCCTATGTGGGGGGCACCCCTGTGTAGCAGGGCACTCCTTGCATGCATGAGCACTATGTATGGGCTAGTTCACCACACAGGCCATGAGGCCCTGGTTTTGAACCCTGGGCATCCTATGTGGTAGGTGGACACTCTATCAGTTGAGCCAAGTTCACTTCCCCATGCTGTTTTTCTCTATTTCTTTAAAATGTTACATTCAAATAATATGAGGTCCCCATATACCCAGCATGATGGACAGGCATCTAATAAATAAATAATGATCAACAGGCATTTAATAAAGCCACAGTCTCCTTATTTCCATGGAAAAAATGATTTCAAAAGAGTGTTCTGGTAGGCAAAATGCATGCCAAAAACATGCTTCCTGAAGTTTCCTGAACTTTTGAAAATAAAATTTAATGGAATTTATGTGTCATCACTTCTCAATTTTTTGCTGTTTTTGTTACACTTTACACTCTTAATAATACACCATGATAATTCTATTACGTGAAAGATAGTTATATATATACAAATACATATATGTATATTTACCATATTAGAAATTAAAAGGCATACAATTGTAAATGATTTAATTTAGTTAACCGAATGAATCCTATATACATTAATATATTAATATCTTTTGTCCAAAATACATTCATTTCTAAAACCAGGGCATAATGAGAAATTGTTTAGGACTTATGAAAATCTCTTTAAACCAAGAGATTTGCATGTTAAGAAAGAGCTGGAATTTGTTACCTGTGTCTTTATTTATTCTTTTGAGAAAAGAGGACCTCACACAGACATGTTGTCAAAAATAGACATGTTGACTATTTGATAAGCACTTTTAGATAATCATTAATACCTCTTCATAATATTGAAATTCTACAAGAAATTCAACAAGTGGTTACTTACAAAGAATAATTGTAGCTTATAATCTGAAAATATGCAAAAACTTTCATATTATGTTAAATTTAAATTCATTGAATTAAAAACATTGAATATTTTCACAGCTGTGCATGATTTTGTAATACTATATATTGCTCATCTAGAAAATATTTACATGTTTACATATTTGGTGAGCTTTCAAATATGAAATAATTCTTACACATATACACTTACAAATATGAAACACATTTATTTCACTAACGATTCTCATGGAGAAGTCTTTCGTTACTGGGAGATTTGTAAGGTTGTGTGGAGAATAATTTTCTAAAATACTAATGTCATTGAAACTAAATGAAATATTTAGCTTCATTTTCATAGATTTTCCTTCAGTAAACTATTTTATTACTAATATTAGTATTCAATTTGATTTTCTTTAATTCCTGATATATCTAAGTAGAAGTTAACCAATCTGGTAGATCTTTTAAAGAAACTAAATCTTTTTGCTTTTCTTACTTTTTCCTTTCCTTTATCATTTGCTTATCCTCTTCTACTTACTTGAAGGTCACTTTCTTTTCCTGTTTTTTCAGTTAGAAATGACAGTCATTCAGTGGTGCAATAATAGCTTTGGGTTGAATGGTGCTGGTTTGTCTGAGGAATAGGGTGGAGAAGGTGGGGTGCACTGTCTGTGGAACTGGGGGAGGGTTGGGGGACAGAGCAGGTGAACACTGGAAATAGATGGGTATGTGGTTAAAACTACAACACTGGGAATGCTCTTTTGGCAACATGGCAGCGGAGGGTAACTGGTTTAGGGTGTTGGATGAGGGGGACATTAGGCATAGGATGCCCCTGGGGCAGGCTTCTAGGCAGTGTGTTAGTGTGAATCTTGTCATTTTGGGTTGTATCAGTGGGTGGAAACCCACAAAATGAGCAAGAAGGTGTTGCACTCCTGTCCTGGGGAGTCTTGCTATGTTCTGAAATAGAGGGGCAGGAGTCTACAGAGAGCACAGGCAGTTTCAAATAGGAGAGGACAGAACAATACGTCAAGTCCTCCATGTTGTTGTAAGTAACCATGAATCTTGGTCTTCAAGGAGTGAAGCCGGGTGGTTGCCTGGGTCGCAAGGGGAGGGGAGGGAGGAATAGAATAGATGGAACATGGGACATTTTGGGGGTGGGGCAATTGAAGTGGTCTACATAAGCTTGCGATAATGGATACAGGCCATGTTAAATTTCATCAAAATTTATAATAGTGTATAGTCCAATATATAAACCATAATGTAAACAATTGACCGTGGTTAGTAGTTTATTTTCAATATTTGTGCATTAATTGTAACAAATCTACCATCCACATTAAAAAATGCAATTCATACAGGAAAAGAGTAAAGGGGAAGAATGTTGGGTATATGGGAAATATATGTATGTGTATATATATGTATATATAGTTTATTCTATAAAACTGAAATCCAGCCTGATTATTTTATAAAATTATAAAGATAGGTTTCCCAGTTGATATATTTTTTATTTCTCTCCTCTCCCCCCTACCAGTTTGTCTGCTCTCTGTGTTAAATCACTCTGTGTTCTTTTGTGTCCACTTATATTCTGTCAGCAGCACTGGGAATCTGTGTCCTTTTTTGCTGTGTCATCTTGCCGTGTCAGCTTTCCATGTGTGGAGCACCACTCCTGAGCAGGCTGGACTTTTTTTGTACTGGGCAGCTTTCCTTACAGGATGCACTCCTTGAGTGTGGGGCTCCCCTGTGCAGGGGAAAGCCCTGCATGGCATGGTACTCATTGAGTGTGTCAAAACTGTGAGTGGGCCAACATATCATGTGGGTATCGGGAGGACCTGAGTTGGAACCCTGGACCTCCTATGTGGTAGGTGGATGCTCTATCCATTGAGCAAAGTCTGCTTTCCAGGTTATATTTTTTAAAGACTTACTTTTCAGAGCTTTTTTGGGAAATACAGAAAGTTTTAGTATCAGAAAGTAGTCATCCCTAATGTAACCACTCAGAAGCAACTACTATTATCATCTTTGAATGATTTCTTCCAGATTTTCTTTTCAAAATATTGCTGAGGCTACACCATATTTTCAAAAACACCTCTATTGAGGTATAGTTCACATGCCATTCAAATCATGCATTTGAAATGAATGATTCAGTGCTTTTTGGTATACTCAGAGTTCTGTAGCCATTACTCAATCTAATTTTAAATCATCCTAGAAAAAAACTATGTATCTGCTAGCATATCACTCCCTATTCCCTATGCCACTGCCCATAGTCCACGGCAAACACTGATCAACTTTCTGCCACTATGGATTTGCCTACTCTGGATATTCATATAAATGGAACCAGAAAAAATAGTTTTTGCTACTGGCATCTTTCACTTAGCATGTTTTCAAGGATTATTCATGTTATAGCATGCATAAGTATTTCATTTCTTTTTATTGATGTAAGCTATTCCACTGTATGTGTATGCCACATTTTATGTATCTACTTGTTTATTGATGGACTCTTGGATTGTTTGCACTTTTGACTATTGTGACTAATGCTGCTCTTAACATTCATGTGTAACTTCTTGCACGTACATATGTTTTTATTTCTTTTGGGTATATACCTAGGTGTAGAATTGCTGGCTCATGAGATAGCTCTATGTCTGACATTTTGAGAAAGTTCTAAAATGTTTTGCAAAGTGACAGCACCATTTAACATTTTCCTCAGGAATGTAAGTAAATTCCATTTCTCCACATCCTATCAGCATATGTTACTGTCATTTTTGTTAAAGCCAATCTAGTTGTGTAAAGTGGTATCTCTTTGTGGTTTTGATTTGCATTTCTCTAATGACAAATGATGTAGTTTTCTTATGCTTATTGGCCAGTTTAGATCTTCTTTGGAGAACTATCTTTTAAGATCTTTCACCCATTTTGAATCTGGATATTTATCTTTTGATTATTGAGCTGCTTTGAGAGTTCTTTTTGTATTTGAGATACCAGTCACACATTAAATATATAATTTGAAATTTTTTTTCTCCCATTCTCTTAGTTGTCTTTTCACTTTCTTGATGAAATTATTTGCAAATGAAAAGTTTTCTTTTTAATAGAGTTAAATTCATCCATTTTTCTTCTATTACCACTGACTCTGGCATCATATCTGAGAAACCATGCCCTAACACAAAGTCAAGGAGATTTGCTTCAATGTTTTCTTTAAGTGTGTCATAGTTTTGCCTCATATATTTATTTATTTTATTGACTTTGTAATAATATTACATTAAAAATATATATGTGAGGTCCCATTCAACCCCACTCCCCCCCCCTCCCCCCCCCCCCCAACAACACTCGTTCCCATCATCATGACACATCCATTGGATTTGGTAAGTACATCTTTGGGCACCTCTGCACCTCATAGACAATGGTTCACATCATGGCCCGTACTCTCCTCCATTCCATCCAGTGGGCCCTGTGAGGATTTACAATGTCCAGTGATTACCTCTGAAGCACCATCCAGGGCAGCTCCATGTCCCAAAGACGCCTCCCCCTCTCATCTCTTCCTGCCTTTCCCCATACCCATCAGCCACCATGTCCACTTTTCCCAATCCAATGCCACCTCTTCTATGTGGACATTGGATTGGTTGTGTCCATTGCACCTCTATTGCAAGAGGAGGCTCAGATTCCACATGGATGCTGGATGCATTCCTCCCATTTTCAGTTGTAATCACTCTAGGCTCCATGGTGTGGTGGTTGTCCTTCTTCAACTCCATCTTAGCTGAGTGTGGTAAGTCCAATAGATCAGATTGTAGGTGCTGGAGTCTGTTGAGGCTCAGGACCTGGCTATCACATTGTCAGTCCAGAGATTCAAATCCCCTAAATATATCTTAAACCCCAACATTAACTGCACCTCCAGCACATTAGCATGAAAGTCTTATGAAGGGAGATCCCATCTGAGGACTTAGATATTTAGTTCAACATTTTGTTCTTAAAACTAGATAGAAATACCTTGGAGAAAGATGACAAGCATTAGCAGTCCTTTCACTGACAAACAACACTTGTTTTTCATTTAAAGCTACTTTTTATTATTGAAAAGTTTGATGGAGCCTATTGAAAAGTTTAAATGTGGTATACCAGTTGTGTACTACAATTTAATGGTTTGAGGCTGATAAAACATTGGAAAATAGCTCCTTTTATGGAAAGGTTTGCTGACTTGATGGTTTAATAGAAATGAAAATGAACAAAGTTCAGCCACAATAACATGAATAAATCTCACAAACGTAACTGTAGCAGTTTGATATTATTAAGGAATTACAAAAAGAAATATTGGATTATATTTGTAAAGTGATCTTTTCTTCTGGGGTATTAGATTTTATTGGATTCATAGGTTTACTGAATTAATTATATAAACCTCTTGTGCCAGTAGGGGTGGAAAATCACAAATAAAAGGCATGACAAAGGACAGAGTTAAGAGTTTTTGACATTGGAGTTTTGATGTTGGAATTTGATGCTGACTCCTTATGCTGGAGCCCCAAGAAGTAAACACATAAAGGAAAGAGAAGCAAGCCCCAGGAAGGTAGGAACCCAGGAAGCCTGAACTCTTGCAGACATCAGCAGATATCTTGCTCCAACATTGAAAATAGACTTTGGAGTAACTTAGGCTTTATGGCCTGGTATCTGTAAGCTCCTACCCCAAATAAATACCCTCTATGAAAACCAACCAATTTCTGGTATTTTGCATCAGCACCCCTTTGGCTGACTAATGCAATAATGTTGTGAGAAAAGCCAGACACAAAAGAATAATACTATATGAGTTCTTACACAAACTTCCAAAGCTAGACTGTTGTATTTAGAGGTATGAGAAGTAATTACCACAAAAGTAACCATAATGATTAACTCATAGAATAGAAGAATGAGTTAAACTTTAGAGAGATGAAGAGAAATTGTAGAGATTGATGTGAATTCTCTAGGAGCTCCCGGTGTGTGGCAACATTCTATTTATCTAATGGTTGTTGGTATCATGGATGTTTGCTTTATAAAAACCATTGAGCTGCAATCTGAATTTTGACATTTTTGCATTTTATATAATTCATAGTTAAAATTGAAAAAGCAATCCCAATATTAAGTAGAATTGGCCCAGTGGATAGGACATCCTTCTACCACATGAGAGGTCTGTGGTTCAAACCCTGGGCCACTTTGACCTGTATGGAGCTGGCCCACGTGCAGCGCTGATGCACACAAGGAGTGCCGTGCCACATAGGGGAGCCCCACACATAGAGGATCCCCACACACAAGGAGTGAGCCCCATAAGGAGAGCCACACAGTGTGAAAGAAAGTGCAGCCTGCCCGAGAATGGTGCTGCACACATGGAGAGCTGACACAGAAGATGATGCAACAAAAAGAAACACAGATTCCCATGCCGCTGACAACAACAGAAGTGGACAAAAACAACACGCAGCAAATGGACACAGCGAACAGACAACTGGGGTGAGGGGGAGAAAGTAGGGGAAAAAATAAGTAAATAAATATAAGTAAAAATCATTTTGTGACATTAAAAAGCAGTGAATTTTATTTGGCGTTTAGGTCCACAGGAGATGACCTCTGAATTTTGTGATAATTTACTTACCTAGCATAAACTTACCTTTAAGGTATTTAAAGATATTAGATATTTCGTTTGAGTTTTTTAAAATCATTCATTACATTAAACGTAAGCAAATATCATCCATTCTACAATAATGAACTACTCATTCTTATTGAGTTATTCATGGTTTCTTTCTTTACATTTTAATTTTTTCTATCCATCGTCTACCAACTTCAGAAACAATTTCTCATTTAAGTGGGACTCTAATTTGTTAATTTACCATGAGAGTACTGTAAGATAAATGAAAAAGAGAGATGCTTGTTGTATTTTCTCTTAATGGAACTTTAAAAGTCTAATTGTAACTGCTGCAAAGATATATCAGAGATGGGCTACTTTCTAGTCCTTTTTAGCCTTTTAAAATCCTTCCTTCCTCCTTTCCTCCCTCCTTCCCTCTCACTACTTCCCTCATTCTCTCCCTCTCTCCTTTTCTCCCTCTCTCCTTCTCTCCCTTTCTCTCTCTTTTGCTGCCTGTTGATTAATTTTCAAAAAAGTGTACATAACCTTATATGATTGGCTGACAATAAGGGAAACTAGGAATACATTATTCATAAAAATGAAAAAGCCCCCCCCCTTTGCTTCAAGATCTGGATATAACTAGGTTCAACACAAATGTCTAAGTGATCACATCTGTTGATTTCGCATCTTTTTCTTTCTTTCAAAACTTGGCATTTGTAACATAGCTATACGTTTGATTTGTCTTGCCCAAATCCCAGATTACCAAGGAATTAAATTTTGAATATGTTCAACTAAGAATTCTCTTTGTAGCAATCTTTCCTTTGCCATATCAAAATTTTGGGAATAGAATCAGATTTTGTTTGAAAAAACAGCTGTTTCTACATAGTGCCAGAATAATTTCTTTTTTGGTTAAAACAGCATAGAGAAATACTTACATGTTTAAAACTTATTTTAAACTTACAATGGAGGAAGCAGTAGACATTTTTGTAGTGAATAGACTTAGGTTCAAACCTTTTCTCTGCCACTTTTCATATTGATCTTGGGTAAGGTTTTTCATCCAAAAAGAAAAGCAATAATAATAATATCCTAATAGGGTTGTTGTGATGATTAAGTTATCAAGTATAATAATACCTGGCAAATTACAGACATTTAATCACAAAATTATCATTTCAGTGAGCAGTGGGATGGATTTCATCCTCTTGTCTATTCCTCTTTTTTTAACAATATATTTTTATTTGTCTTTAAATACTTAGATGACACAAAATATTACACAAGATAATATAAAGAATTCCCATATGCCCCACTCCCCACACCTCCGACCCTTCTCCATATAAAATTTTTCATTAGTGTCATACACTTATTGCAATTGATGGACACATTTAGAGCATTGCTACTAAGCATGGATTATGGTTTACCTTGCAGTTTACACTCGCTCCCACTCAATTCTGGAGGTTATGGCAGGATATACAATGGCCTGTTTTTCTCCTTGCAATGTTATTCAGGACCATTCCAAGTCCCCAAAATGCCCAAATATTACACCTCTTTTTCCCTCTCCCTGCTGCATCACCAGGGGCCCAGCATCACCAGGGGACACTTTCTCCACATCAATGATATAATTTCTTCCATTGCTAGAAACCAATATGTTTCTATAGTAGAATACTAGTAAGTCTACTTTAGGCCACATTTTGTTCCCCAGTCTTGAGTATTCTGGGATGGTGGTGCCCACTCCACCTATAACTGAGAGGGGGCATTGATCCCATATGGTTGATGGATGAGACTCTTTTCCTTACTGTTGTACATTCTCTTAGTTCCTTGGTATGTTGGTTGTCCATCCCCACCTCCTTGTTAGTTGTCCTGGGTGAGTCCAATGAACAGGAGAGCAGGTTTTGCAACTCTGCTGAGGCTCAGAACCCAGCTGGCACATGGACAGCTCAGAATCAAGTCTCTTGGATGTACACCTCCTCTATTAGTCAGGGTTCTCTAGGGAAACAGAAACAACAAGACATACCTCTCAACGATAAGAGATTTTATAAGTCTCTCATGTGACCATGGGGATACACACACAAGTCCAGGTTCTGCAGGCATATTGCAACTAGGACCACGGGTGCAAATGAAGTCCAATGAAGATCTTGATGAGTTATGGGAGGCATTGGCTGTCCAAAGATGAGCTGGGACTTTCTCACTTAATGCTGGAATCACTTCCCCTTTTAAGGCATTCAACTAATTAGATAAAGTTTCACTTGTTGCTGATGACAATCTCCCTGATCAATGTAACTGTAATCACCTATTTATAATTTATCACTTCAGTAAGATCAATATTGACTAAAGTCCATAAATGCCCTTGTATTATAATTAGACCAGTGCTTGCTTGACCAAATTTGGAACAGTGACCTAGCTGAGTTGCGATAATAGCCTGTCACGCCTGCCAACTCCCACACCAAGTATAGGTTCAAACAGAAGGAAAAGAATAGGCATGTGTAGAGAAATCACAACTGAATACAACTCTTTCACACCCAGGAACACAAACTCCAAAGAAGAGCAGACTGGCAAGGCTCCAAACTCTACAGTTTTATGCCATGACCATAGATCCTGAGTGTCTACAGAGCCCTCAGGAGTCCCACTATTTGGGGTAGTATCTACTTTGGTCATCTATGAGATTCTGCAGTTACATGCATAAGCATTACCTCTGGGATGACCTCCTGACTCACTTTGATGTTTCTTAGCCATACAAACTCATATCTCTTTATCTTTTCCCACTTTTACTCAAGGGCTTTTTCCAGTTGCATTTCTAGTTGGAACATGGTACTAATCCCTTAGTGCCAGGGATGCTCATCCCTGGGAGTTATATCCCACACTGGGGGGAAGGTAAGGTGTTTATATGCTGAGTTTGGCTTTGAGAGAGGACACATTTGAGCAACATGGAGGTTCTCAGAATGTAACTCTTAGGTACCCGGCTACTGTAGGCTCAGTTCCAATTTCAAGAGCAAAGACTCATAAGCGTAGTTGTGAATATCAAGGGTTGCATGAATTGACCATCGTAGTCATTTGTCACTGCACCTGGGGAATTGTTGCTGTTCTATTAGAGGATGTGGCAGAGCTCCCCAGGATGGGAATTCAATCTTCTCTCTGTTACTGTGTGAATCTCTACCCACTGTGACATGCCCAATTAACATTTGAACATATTTGAATACATAATATATATGCCCAAGTGAACTTTCTCACTGACACCCTACACCAATGATCCTCCCTACCACAGTTGTAAACCTTCTGTAAATGAAAACATCATCAAAAATGAAGCCAAGACTGTCACCAAATACAATTAATAGGAAAATCAAATAATAAATATTGGTTTAGACATAAGAAGTAAAATACACAATAATTTGGAAAAACAAAGTAAATAAAATTTAAAAATTGGTGTATGAAAATATTTTTAAAAATTTTTGACATTTTGTTTTTCATTGCTGTAATATCTTTTGTCCTTTATATAGTGCCATTTTCTTCCATTTCTTCCCATGTCTTACCCTTTTTCATTTTGTTTTCAAAAAAGTTTTAGGTCACAGTAAAGTCACATATGGAACCAAGGGGAATCCCATATGCCCAAATATCCTCTCCCTTTGCCCCCTTCCTGTATCGATACCCTTTTTATATGTGTATGGTACATTTGTAACAGCTGATGTACAAATATTGAAACATAGCCACTGACCATGGTCAGTGGTTTACATTATGGTCTCCCTTCTAGACCGTACAGCTTTATAAATTTATGATGATGTTCAACAAGGCCTGTAACCATCAATTACAAGATCACACAGAACCCTTCCATTGCCACCTACATACCTCTTTTCCATATATTCTATTCATCCATCTCCCTCCCCTCAGGGCCCACAGCAATCACCGTGCTTCAATCATTGAAGGACACAATTTATAGTTAATTGCAACAACACTGAGGGCTGGACACACACTGATCTGTCCTCCCCTATTAAGAACTGCCCATGCTCTTGAGAGACACTGACCCCTCTGTTTGAGAACATATTGAGCCTCGCCAGAATGGGAGTCATACTCCTTCCTATTATGTGGGTCTTCCAACCACTGATACACCACACTAGGACAAAGTGATCACACACAAATTCTCTAGAAGACTGCTCCAGATGTGCCATGTCCTGAATTTCTTCCATTCAACACCCTAAACCAGTAACCTTCCATGTCATATTGCCAAAAGAGATTTCCCAACATTATAGTTTCAACCAGATACCTGCCAACCCCCCCAGTGTTCACCTGCTTCTTCACCCAAAGCTCCCTGCCGTTCCAAGAACCATCCAAACCACCCTTCCCATCCTACTCCCCTGTCAAACTTGATTCACCCAACCCAGTAGTATTACTATACCCAGTGATATTCCTTTACTTCACAACTACTCACTCTTACCTTATCATAGATTTCACCCATTCAGGCATTGGTTCACAACCCTCTTCTCCCTTTCTTCTTCCTATAAACATATCTTCCAGACTCTGTCTCTCTGAGTCTCCTTGATATGCTTAATTCATATGAGTGAGGTCATGTAATATTTCTCCTTCAATGCCTGCTTTACTTCACACAACATAAGGTCCTCAAGATTCATCCATCTTATCCCATGTGTTAGGACTGTGTTCATTCTTTCACCAGCAGTGAATGAGGGTTCACATTCCTCCACATCCTCTCCAACACTTGTAGTGCTCTTTTTAAGATGACTGCCAGTCTAATTCTGTGAGATGATATCTCATTGTAGTTTTGAATTCCATTTTGCTAATATCTCGTGATGTTGAGCTTCTTTTTCTGTGCATTTTAGGCATTTGTATTCCTTCTTTGTTGAAGTGTCTGTTCAAATCACATGCCCATGTGTTAAGTGGGTGGTTTGTCTTTTTATTTTCAAGATATAATATTTCTTTATATATTCTGTATATTTGGTTCTTATCAGATATATGGTGACCAAATATTTTGTCCCATTGGATAGGCTGTCATTTCACTTTCTTGACAAACTAGTATGAGGTGCATAAGGTTTTCATTTAATGAGGGCCCTGTATTAGTCAGCCAAAGGGGTGCCAATGCAAAACACCAGAAACTGGTTGGTTTTTATAAAGTGTATTTATTTGGGGTAGGGGTTTACAGATACGGGTCCATAAAGCATAAGTTACTTCCCTCACCAAAGTCTACTTGGAGCAAGATGACTGCCAATGTCTGTGAGGGTTCAGGCTTCCTGAGTTCCTACATTCCTGGGGCTTGCTTTTCTCTCTGAGTTCAAGGTTACTTTCTTCCTGGGCCTGGGTTCTCTTTCCTCTGCATGCTGATTTTCTGGGGCTCCAGCCTAAGCCTTGTGCATCAAACTCCAACATTAAAACTCCAACTTCAGAGACCCTCAACTCTGTTCTTTGCCATGCCTTTTATCTTGCCATGCACTAATCATAACTCAATCATGCCAGGTACAGATCAGATTACAAGCATAATCCAATTTCTATTTTTGAAATTCATAACCATATCAAACTGCAACACTCCACCCTTTGAATTCCAAAAAGACATTACAGTATTTGAAAAAAATCTTAAGTAACAATGCAGGTACTAAATAATATCACTATCATTTTAAAGCAATACAGTTTGTCTTGTGGCAAAGTCCTGTCTATTTTAAAACTCTGAAACTTACAAAACAATTTATCTGTTTCCAATGCACAAATGGACAGACATAGGATAAACATTTTAATTAAAATAAGGAGAAATTGGGAGGAAAACATGAGTTGGGGTACTCTACAGTTCAGTAAACCTGCAGGGCATCCTCCATTAGATTTCAGTCAGAGAGTCATTCTTAAGATGATGGTTTCTTCTCCTTGGGGCCATATGGGAACCTACCTTTCCACAGTCTTGCCCAATGACCATTTTCTTGTTTCCACCCTCATGAAGCATCTGGGTTTCAACCAAGCTCCAGACCTCTCCCTCCAAGATTGTTGGGGTGATTGCCATACCTCTACCAGTCTTTGGGTTAGAGTCTTAACCCCCCCTAGTGCAGTGATGTGAAGACAATATTTCTCCTAACCTTTGGCATACAGGCTCAACCCTCTCAGAGCAACGGGTTGACCATCTTGCTTTCCCTAACCTTTTGTGGAGAGGTCCACCAAACTGAGACCTGTGGGGTGCTGACCTTTCTGGAATCAGCTTCTGTTTTCTTTTTGTCAAACATTTCAGTCCTTAGCTTATCTCTCTCATCTAGCATTTTGCTGTAAGCTGCAGGGAGAAGCCAAGCCGCACTCCCCTGGTTACTTTGGAAAGTTCTTCAACTTAATGCCCAGGCTTGCATTTTCAAACCCTGTCTTCCATACAACACCAGGAGTTAATCTCGCTAATAAGTTCTCTATAACTTTAAAACACGGATCACCTTTCCTCCATTTTCCAATAACAGTTTCATCATTTACTTTCTTTTTAAAATTTTTTAATTAACTTATTTTTTGAGATTTATTTTTTAAATTTATTTCTCTCCCCTTCCCACCCCCCAGTTGTCTGCTCTCTGTATCTATTTGCTGTGTGCTCTTCTGTGACCACTTCTAGCCTTATCAGTGGCACCGGGAATCTGTGTTTCTCTTTCTTGTGTCATCTTGTTGTGTCAGCTCTCCGTGTCTGTGGCACCATCCTTGGACAGGCTGCACTTTCTTTCATGCTGGGTGGCTCTCCTTATGGGGTGCACTCCTTGCACGTGGGTCTCCCCTACTCAGGGGACACCCCTGCGTGGCACGGCACTCCTTGCAGTGCATCAGCACTGCACATGGGCCCGCTCCACTTGGGAAAAGGAGGCCCAGGGTTTCAACTGAGGACGTCTCATGTGGTAGGTAGATGCCCCATCCATTGGGCCAAGTCCAATTCCCTCATCATTTACTTCTAAGGCATCATAAAAAGTCTCTTTAGCATCCATATTGCTATCAGCAATCTCTTCAAAGCTCTGTAGGTTTTTTCTTCCAAGCATCTCACAATTCTTCCAAAACAATGCCTTACCCATTTATTAAACCGTTCCAGCATTTTGGTAAGTGCAAAAGCACTTCCCCACTCCTTAGTACCAAATTCTGTCTTAGGCAAAGGGGTGCTGATGCAAAATACCAGAAACTGGTTGGTTTTTGTAAAGGGTATTTATTTGGGGTAGGAGTTTACAGATACTGGGCCATAAAGCAAAAATTACTTCCCTCACCAACATCTATTTGGAGCAAGATGGCTGCCAGGGTCTGTGAGGGTTCAGGCTTCCTGGGTTCCTACAATTCTGGGGCTTGCTTTTCTCTCTGAGCTCAAGGTTTCTTTCTTCCTGGGGCTGACTTCTCTTTCCTCTGTGAGCTGACTTCCTGGGGCTCCAGCTTAAGTCTTCCACTTCAAACTCCAACTTCAGAAACCCTCAACTCTGTTCTTTGCCATGTGTTTTATCCGTGATTCCCCATGCCTTGGACTCACCCTGATCATAACTCAATCATGCCCAAGTACAGATCAGATTACAAGCATAATCCAATTTCTATTTTTGGAATTCATAACCATATCAAACTGCCACAGTCCCGTTTATGAATTTTTTCTTCTTTTGTTCTTTGTGTTTTGGGTGTGAAATTCATGAAACCATTTCCTTTCACAAGGTCCTGGAGATGCTTCCCTACATTACCTTCCAAGATTTTTATGATCTTTATGGTCTTGACTTTTATATTAGATCTTTCATATATTTTGAGTTGATTTTTTTTGATGAGGTGGGAGATGGTGTTCTCAGTCTTTTGGATATGAATATCCAGTTCTCTAAGAACCATTGTTCAAGAGACCAGTGCCTTAGGGCAGTTGAGCATGTCAAGCCCTCAACACTGTTGCAAGTATCTCTGAACATGGCCCTTCAAGCAATGAAAATTGGCTCACCGTGGGCCCTAAGGGGAGGGGGAAAGAGGTATTGAATAGATGGAACCAATGTAACTGTGTGGGCAATAGAAGTGTTCCACAAGATTATGCAAGGATGGATATAAGACATGTTAAATTACACCAAAAATATATAGGGACTAATATGCTAAAATGTAAATCATAATGTAAAACATAGGATAACTAGAAATTTAGAAAATTGTATAGTCTAAAATATAAACCACAATGTAAACCCAAATATTAACCTTGTTTGAAAGCTATTGTCTCAATATCTGTACATCAGTTTCAGTAAATATAGCATGAATAAGTAAAAAGATTATTGCTGTGGAAGGGAAAATAGTTTTATGTTGGATGTGGGAATACTGTTAGTTGTATATATGAATTACTGTGATCTAAATGTTGTTTGAAGATAAGCTTAATAATTAGGGAAAAAATGATAGGATGTAGACACTGAGGATAAGACGGAAGTAGTTGCCTTGCCAATTTGCATACAGGACAACACTTACTGTGGTGATGGAAGGCAAAACATCAAAAAGAAAGCTTTTGCATTTTTAAATTTTTTGATAACCCAACATATTTTTACCTTAATTTTTCTAAATTAGTGTGTATTCTATATCTAACCTTTAAACTCATCACTATATTCCATTTTACTATTAATGGAACCAGGCTATATATTGGGCTTCACTTTTCAAGAAGTTTTGGATCACAGAGAGTTTCAACAATATCAGGGGAGGAATACTGTTGTGGAATGTTATTGACAGGGGACACATGGTAGGCAGGGAGTTTTCCAGGGCATATATACAGGGTACATAAAAATGTTTAGATATTTTCGTAGTGGTTACAATTAAAAACAACTGAGGGAGTGCTGAGTTCCTAGCCAGGGGGGCTCTATCACAGTCCCTAAAGGAACAGCAACAATCCCCCAAGTGCAATGGCAAAGACCAGAAAAGAAGGAAGGTTCAACAATGAGCCCTTAATACTAATGACTATGCCTGTGAGCCTGAGCACCTGAAATAAGAACAAGGCCTAAAGCTGCAGGGTGCTTAAGAGTTACCTCCTGAGAGCCTCTATGTTGCTCAAATGTGGCCAGTCTCGAAGCCAAACTCAGCAAGTAAATGTGTTGCACTCCCCCCAGCGTGGGACATTTCTCCCGGGAATGAGGATCCCTGGCAGTGAGGGATTACTACAAAGTACTACCTGGTGATGTAACTTGAAAATGACCTTGAATAAAAGGGTCAACTTGGATCAGCAGAATATCTCATTCTACATATAATACCAGGTTGTTAAAAAAGCTTTTTGACCTGAATAAAAGGGGGAAATGGTAAGGGCAAATGAGTTTATATGGCTGAGTCTCCAAAAAGAGCCAGGAGGTTATCAGAGGGGTTGCCCTTATGCACACCTGAGCAGAGTCCCAGAGACAGATAAAGTAGATACAACCCCAAGTACTGGTTCTTTTGAGGGCTCCAGAGACCCACAGGTTCTGTGGTCATTGCAGATGGAGTTCAGTACTATCTCAGTTGGCCCGACTTTGGAGTTTGTGTTTCTGTGTGATGGAGCTGGACTTAGATGTGATCTTTGTCCACAAGTCTCTCCTGTTACTTTTACCAGAACTGTAGTTGGTGCTGGGGTTTAATGAATACCCAGGGGACTTGAATCTCTGTACTGACCATGTGACAGCCAGGTGTTGAGATTCAACAGACTTGCAGCTCCTACACTCTGGTTTATTGGACTTACCCCACTCAGGTAACATGGAGGTGAAGAAGGTCAACCACTACACCAAGGAGCCAAGAGTGCCTACAACTGACAGCAGGAGAATTGCATCCAGTATCCATGGGGAATCTAAGCCCCCTCTTGATATAGATGTGGAGAGAGCACAACCATTCTAAGGTCCACAGGATGGAGGAATAGAGTGCACTTACTGATATTCTATTCATGAACTATTGTGATTAGTATTTGAATAAAATGTGGCATTGGTGTGGAGAAAGTGGTCATGGTGGCTGCTGGGGGTAGAGAGTGGGAGGAAGACATGTGATGTGGGGATGTTTTCAGGACTTGGTGTAGTCCTGTGTGGTGCTGCAGGGACAGTTACCAGAAATTCTATGTCCTCCCATGGACCACTGGTTGGATTGTTGGAGAGTATGGGCTATGATGTGGACCATTGACCATGAGGTGCAGCAGTGCTCAGAGATGTATTCATCAAATGCAATGAATGTCTCATGATGATTGAGGAGGTTGTTATGGGGGGAGGAGTGGGGTGTGGGTGTGTGTGGCATATATGGGGACCTCATATTTTTTTAATATAACATTTTAAAAAAAAAGACCATTCTCTCCCAATTGAGTGGGCTTGGTGGCCTTGTTGAATATCACATGACTGTATCTGTGTGGATGTATATCAGAACTCTCAGTTTGGTTCCATTGGCTGGTATGTGTATCCTTGTGCCAAGGCCAGGTTTTGCCCTTTGTAGCTTTGTAGTAGGTTTTAAGTCAGGTAGTGTGATTCCTCCAATTTCATTTTCCTTGTTCAGTATGTCTTTGGGTATTTGGGGCCACTTGCCCTTCCAAAAAATTTATAGTTAATTTTTCCAATACCATAAAATGCTGAGTTTATTTTTATTAGGATTGCATTAAATCTGTAGATCAGTTTGTGTAGGATAGACATCTTAATGATGTTTAGTCTTTCCATCCATGTACAGGATAATCTTCCATTGATTTAAATCTCCTTATTTTCCTTTAACAGTGTTGTGTAGTTTTCTGTGTTGTGTACTTCATTAGTTAAATTTATTCCTTGGTATTTGATTCTTTTACTTACTATCATAAATGAGTTTTTTTTCCTTGAAATCCTACCATGAAAATGTAAATGATTCCCATATACTCCCTTTCACAGTTTTCCTTATTAATAACATCTTTCATTCTGTAGTACATTTGCTACAGTTCAAGAAATATTGAAACATTGCGACTAACCATTGTTTACCCTTTGCACTGTACAATTTGTAGGTTTTGGAAAAATGTATAATGCTATGTGTACATCATTGCAGTATCATGCAGATCAATTCCAATGACTTAAAAATGCCCTGTATTCCACCTATTCTTCCCTAATTCTACCCTCAGAACCTCTGTTAATGGCCACCTGTATAGGGAGCCCAGTGGTCTTAAGAAAAGAATAGGAAGGAAAGTGTAGAAAATCTTGGACAGTATATTAAATTCAGAAGCAACATCTGAGGTCTTTTCTTGATTTACAGACCTACTCTGCACCAGGATCCATGGTGGCTTCACAGCTTCTATTTAAAGTTTCTTGGTGAAATTTAACATGTCCTATATCCACCATTCCATGATCTTCTGGATCACATCCATTGTCCCCCCGTTACCCTGCTTCCATCTATTCTATTCCTCTCTCCCCCTCCCCTCAGGGTCCACAGTGAGAACCAAGCTTCAGTGTTAAAAGGACCAGATTCACAGATATTTGAAACAATGCTGAAGACTTGACACACTAGACTGTTCTCCCCCATTGGGGGCCACCAATTTTCTCTAGAGACACAATTCCCTGTGTTTGAGAACATCATGTTAAAATTCACCAAAAATGTGTAAGTCTATAGGCTAAAATGTAAACCCAAATGTAAAACATAAGGTAAATAAAATTTTAGAAAATTTCACAGTCTAAAATATAAAGCAAAAATGTAAACCAAAATGAAACCATGTTTGGTAGCTATGTTTCAATATCTGTACATCAGCTACAAAAAATATAACATGAATATGTAAAAAGATCATTACTGGGGAAGGGGGAAAAGGGTTTGATTTTGGATATATGGGAGTTCCCTATATTGTATATGTGACTTTACTGTGATCTAAAACTCTTTTGAAGACAAAATTAAAAATTAAAAAAAGGATAAAGACACTGAGGAAGGAATGAAAAAGTTACTTTGCCACTATACATACAGGGCAACACCTGTTACAGTGATGGAAGGCAAAATGTCAAAAACAAAGTTTTATGATATTTTTCATTTTTTAATACCTCAATTAATTTTTTACTGTATTTTAGTTTTTCTAAATTAGTATGTATTCTATTTCTACTCTTTAAACCATTATCATTATCATTACTATTTCATTTCACTAAAAATTAAATTTGGCAGTATATTAGGCTTTATTTTTTAAGAAGTTTTGGACCACTGAGCGTTTCAACTATGGCAGCGGAGGAACACTGGTGTGGGCTGTTATTGAAGGTGGACACATGGCTGGGAGGAAGTTGTCCACAGCATGTATATAGGGTATATAAAAATGATGAGATGTTCATTGGGTATTTTCATAGTAATTACAGTTATAAATGACAACTGAGGGAGTAAGGAGATACTAGCTGGGGGAGCTCTGTCACATTCCTCAGTGGAACAGCAGCAATACCCCAATTACAAGGGCAAAGACTGGTGAAGAATGATGGTCCAATGATGAGACATTGACTCTGATGAGTATGCTTATGAGCCTGCGTGCCTGAAGTTTGAACTAGGCCTAGAGTTGCAGGGTGCCTCAGAATTACCTTCTGAGAGCCTCCATGTTGCTCAAATGTGGCCACTGTCTAAGTCAAACTCAGCAGGTAAATGCATTACCTTCCCTCCAGGGTTTTTGAGGCATGACTCCTGGGGATGAGCTTCCCTGGCACTAAATGATTACTATCAATTACTAACTGGTTATGCAATTCGAAGAAGACTTTGAATGAAAGGGGGAAATTGTAAAGACAAACGAGTTTATATGGCTAAAGAGTCTTCAAAAATTGTCAGTAGGTCACAAGAGGGATCACACTTACATCTCAGCAGGATCCCAGAGACAGCCAAAAATGATACAATCCCAAGTAGTGGTGCTCCTTAAGGCTATGGAGGCACACATTATTCTACCCACATGGCAGATGGTTTTGGAGTTCAGTGCCTTGCCAGTGGGCCCTGGTTTGGAATTTGTGTTCCTAAGCGTGATGGAGTTGGACTCAAATGTGACCTTGCTGCCCATGCCTCTTCTGTCTCTTTTATCGAACCTGTGGTTGGTGGTGGGGTTGGTGTATACTCAGGAGACTTGAATCTCTGGACTGGCCATGTGTCACCTGAAACCTGAGCCTCAGCAGAGTTGCAACTCCTACTTTCCAGTTCATTGGTTTTCCCTAGGTCAGCTAAGAAGGAAGTGAAGATGGTCAACCACCACACCAGGGAACCAAGAGTGCCTACACCCATAAGCAGGAGAATTGAATCCAACCTCCTTGTGGAATCTTAGCCCTCTCTTGATTTATAGGTGGCGTGGAAATCACCACCCCAGGGTCCACAGAATGAAAGAATAAAATGTGAATTAGAGTGGCCTTCTACTCTAGTAGACTAGTAATGGAAGAAACTGTAGCATTGATATGGAGAAAGTAGCCATGGTAGTTGCTGAGGGTGGGTAGAGGGAAGAAGAGATGTGATGTGGGGGTTAGTTTTGGGATTAGGGTTTCTGTAAATGATATTGCTGGAACAGGTACTGAACATTATATTTCCTGCCATAGTGCACTGAATAAGCTGGGGCAGAGTGTAAACTACAATGTAAACTATTATTCATGTGGTGCAAGGGTGCTCCAAAATGTATTGACCAAATGCAATGAACGTGCCAAAGTGAGGAAAGAGGTTGTTAAAGTGGAAAGTGTGAGGTGAGGTGAAAATGGGGTATATGGGAACCTCTTATGCTTTTTAATGTAAAATTTTTTGGCAATCTATGTGTCTTAAACAATTAATAAATAAAATTATCTCTTGGATGAGAAGTCTCTTACCTCCCAGGAAGTTCCTTTTCATTTCAGACTTTTCACATCTTTGGAAGTTGTTCCATATGTTAAACCCATTTGAGTCTTCCACAAGCTTCAGTGCATTAGTATGTGTCCTTATCTTTGGAATCTCAAAGAAAATTTAAAATCAATCAAATATGGAGGTCACAATGTATTTGATTATCAGTGAATCACATTCTTTAAGCTTCTTCACAATATTTTAACATGAAAAATGATATTGTATTATCTCCTATATGTTTAAAAACACATAGATGATAAATATATTGGTAATGAGAACAATGGTAAAATCCCTGAAGCCCACTATCCCTAAAATTTATACAATGGAAATAGTCTTTTCTCATGCCTGGGATGAAACTTAAGCAGGCTTCATAACTTTTTCTCATACTAGGCCTTGGTAAATCCTTAAAGTTCAAGGGTGTAACAAGGTGTAATCAACCTACATTTGCTCTTCCAGCCCACCTTACCCTTACTATTAACCAAAGGACCAAGTTCTTGAAGGCATCCCATAGATGCTCTGCTCTCCCTTTTGGGGGTAAATGAGACTCTAGCACACATTTCTCAACTATAGTTCTGTTTATATACCCTCTTTATATTTCTACTCACCAATCATTTGATAAATATGAGATACATGAAGTGTTTCAAACATCACATACTTTGGACTTCTGGTCAACCAAGATGGACATGTACATACTCGAAGATGCCATTCCTTCATGGATCTTTGAAAAACTAGCATAAATTGGAAGTGACATCTTTCTCAAAACTCCTGAAAAATGTTAGAAAGTTGTAGTATGTGACCAATTAATGAGTCAACAAAATGTGTCCTGAAAAACAGTAGATGAAATTCCTTGCTAACCCCTCTCCCCCACCACATTGCCAGGCTGTGGAGCCAGCCTGCACTTCCATTGTGGGTCTCTGGCCCTGTCCCGAAGGGGCCAAGTAACCTCTATGAACATACTGGGATCCCTATATTCCACTGCCCATCTATGTGAGAGGGAAGCCTGAAGTACTGAATCAGGAATCTTGTCTCAGCAACCAGAAATTGTCCTACAGGTAAGGAATCATCTAAAGCACTGTTGGAAATAATTAAGTCATAGAAGTCTGGAGCAAAGGATTACCACCATGGAGTCATAAAATAGAACCCCAGCAAGAGGCAACAGGAATTCAGATTCCTCTAAATGGGGTAATACTAGAGCCTAAAGTAAGCACAAGCCAAGACAAGAAGCACACATTTGCTCTAAAATTAGGATAAGATAGATAAGATGCAGAGAACAATATGTTTTCCAGGCACTTCAGGTTGATCTTCTTAATAAAAGGGTTAGGTATAAAGGAGAACACCTGCCAAAGTAGACAATTTAAAAAGATGTGTAAGGTGCTATTTGCATTGGTTTTCTTTTTTTTTTTTTTTAAGATTTATTTATTTATTTAATTCCCTCCCTCCCCCGGTTGTCTGTTCTCTGTGTCTATTTGCTGCGTCTTGTTTCTTTTGTCCACTTCTGTTGTCGTCAGCGGCACGGGAAGTGTGTGCGGCACCATTCCTGGGCAGGCTGCACTTTCTTTGGTGCTAGGTGGCTCTCCTTACTGGGCGCACTCCTTGCGTGCATCAGCACTGCACACGGGCCAGCTCCACACGGGACAAAGAGGCCCAGGGTTTGAACCGTGGACCTCCCATGTGGTAGACGGATGCCCTAACCACTGGGCCAAGTCCGTTTCCCGGTTTTCTTGTTTTTAATAGCTCCTAATACTCAAGGAAATCCCCAGGCTATCACTAGCTGGATACATACTTTAGGAACAGACATCTCAGAGGATAAATCCCAGCATTAACATCATAAAATACTAAAATGTTCAGTGTGCAACATATGAACACAGGACAAAAATATGCAAAACATAACTCATAAAAGGACAAGGTAAATATCCAGAAAACATAAACAAAGAGGTCCAGATTTTGGACATACCAGAAAAAGAATTAAAAAAAATGATCCTTGGGTGCTCCAGGAATGGACAGAGAAGGCTGCCCACCCCCAGCAGGTGATGCTGTCCCTGTTTCTGGGGACACAGTTGCTGTTGTGTGTGAGTGTTCCCAGCTCAATCCCTTCTCCCACACTGCCATGGGCTGCAGGTTGAGTGTTGAAGACAGGGCAACAGTGGAATGGAGCCAGACGATCAACCACAATTTTAGAAGAATGCATAGAAAAAAGAGAAAGAAATGAAGGTACCACTGCTTGGTGCTCAAGAATCTGGTAATTTGGGAAGATGGTGATGGACTAACAAGCAGAGCTCTATTCCCTAGTGAAAACAATGGAAAAAGCCAAAACCTGTACAAGAAACCAGCTTTGGGGGTTCACCAACAAAGGCAGGGTTACACAAATCCCAGGGGATGGAGGGACAGAGAGAAATAAGCTGAGACAAAAAACATGAGTTACTGGGCCTCTGATGCAGTGGATGAGTAGGGGTCCTCAACCCCACCCCAAAATATTAAGCTGTGGTAAAGCACCTGGCTTGCTGCATCCAACTGAGTGGAAAAAGACATCTTCATGTCTGTCAGCTGTTTCAAGGGAGAAGGGATTGAGGGTCAGAGGGGCTTTCCTTCAGTGTCAGCCAGTAGAGCCTGCGTTGAATATCTGGAGAGTCAAGACAGGAACACAGGATAGACGCCTCCAAGGAAAGGTGCACTGATGAGTTCCATCTGTGGCATGATTGGAACCTGCATGGACAAAATTTTTCTTGGTCCTTTCTTTATTCTTACCTCAGGTAGAAAACCTGTGCCCCACTAGTGAGTCCTTGGCCTCATATTTTAAACTATGTTTTTTATTTTTAACGAAGCTTTAGATGACCTAAATGCTACATAAAAATGTAGGATATTCTCATATGCTATACACCTTGCCCATCCCACACTTTCCCACTTTAACAACATCCTTCATTAGTGTGGTACATTTGTTAAAACTAATGGACACATATTGAAGCAATATGTTACAATCTGTCTCACACAATTTTGTATGAAATGACAAAATACATAATGGACCTTATCCCTCATTGCAGTGCCTTGCAGAACACTTCTGATATCCCAAAAATGTTCCCATATTGCACCTATTCTTCCCCCTCCCTCTCCTCAGATCCTTGGGTGGCCACTGCCTTTATGTCAATGGTCAAAGTTCTTCCATTGCTAGAATAATAATGTCTACAGTAGAAAAATAAGTCTAATTTACTCCATTGCTCATTCCCCAATCTTGTTGATTTTAGGATGGTGATGACCACTTTGTTTCTAATTGAGAGGGTCTTTAAATCCCATGGGGCAGGTGGATGGAACTATATTATTTGCAGATGCAAGCACTGTCTGCTCCTTGGGATGGGTGTTGTCCATCATCATCTCCCTATTAGCTATCCAGGGTGAGTTAAAGAACTGGAGAGTAGGTATTGCAACTCTGTTGAATTTCAGGGCTCTACTGACATATTGATGGATGAAGATTTAAGTGTGTGGAACATATATTTATCAAATATAGTGCTAACTATAGGTTCAAATAAAAGGAACAGAGGAGCCATGTATAGGAGAAGTATAAATGAGTGTAAGTCTGTTACACTTGGGAGGATAAATTCCAAAGTAAGGCCTACTGACAGGGAGCCGAATTCCTGAGATGTATGCCCTACTTATATGCCCTGGTTGTCTCTAGAGAACTCAGGAGCACCGCTATTGAGGTGCTCTTTACTGTGGCAATCAATGAGATACTTGTGAGACATGCATAAGTGTAACCTCTGGAGTGACCTCTCAACACACTTAGAAATCTCTTAGCCATAAAAACTCATTTGTATTTACCATTTCCCTTTTTGGTCAAGGTCTTTTTTAGACGCATCTCTAGTCAGCACTTGTTAATAATCCCTCAGTGCCAGGGAGGCCTATTCCTGGGAGTTTGTCTGCTGTAGGTATGGTAGTGCATTTATACACTGAGTTTTGCTTAGAGAGGGTCTATATTTGAGCAATAAGGAAGCTTTCAGGAGGCAAGTCTTAGGTAATATGTAGTACTAGGCTCACTTTGAACTTCCCAAGTAAAGATTCATAAGTACAATCATCAATGTCAAGGGTCTGGAATAAAGGTCTGTCTTCCTTCACTAGGCACTGCCCTTGCACTTGGGGGATTCTTACTGTCCTATTAGAGAATGTAGCATAATTTTCCAGGATGGGCATTCAATGTCTCTTTAGTTATTGTATGGCTCTTGAAAACCAAGACAATCTTGGCCTGCCTTTGATATCTTAAACCAGGCATTTATACAGACTTAGAATAAGTTAACCCAAATATCAGAGAAGAGCTATGGTTAAAACAACAACAGTAGAAAAGAAACAGAAATTGGCCATTAGAGTAAATTCACCCGTTCTGATGCCTAGATATAAAAAAATTGTAAGCCACACTAGAGATAGGAAGAGATAGCCTGCTAAAGGAACAAACCAAATATCCTGAAGAGATATGGGATTTAAGACAATTATTCAGTGATAACCACACAACTCTCCTAAATCACTTCAAAAAATATAAAGAAAATGTGACTAAAGAAAGTGAGGATATTAAGAGGACACTTGGTGACCATAAAGAACAATTGGAAATCTTTCAAAGGAAAGTAAGAGATGTTATGTGAATAAGAGACATGATGTCTGAGATTAAAAATACTTTAGAGTCACTTAAGAGCTGATATGAATTGATTCAAGACAGACTTAGTGATTTTAAAGACAGACATCTGACCAGGATATGACAGAAAAAAGGAAAGAGAAGAATCTCAGGGAATTGAATGACAATGTGAAACACACAAACATTTGTGTTATTAATATCCCAGAATGAGAAAAGCATGGAAAAATGGCACAAAGTATATTTGAAGAAATAATGAATGAAAACTTCCCAACTCTTAGGAAAGACATAAATATCAATATCCAAGAAGGTTGATGCATGACAAAGAAAGTATATCTCAATAGACATGTCCTGAAACACATGCTATTCAGAACGACAAATATCAGAGATAAAGAGAGGTTTCTGAAATCATCAAGAGGAAATCAAAGCATCATGTAAAAGGGAAAATCAATAGGATTAAGTGCAGTCTTCTTATCCGAAAGTGTACAGCAGAGAATAAACTGGTAAGATGTATTTAATTTACTGAAAGAGAAAAACTGCCAGCCATAATTCTGTATCTGGCAAAATTTTCCTTCAGAAATGAGGGAGATTTCTAAGTCTTCCCAATCTGATAGAATATGTAATTAAGATCGGAATTGCAAGAGATACTAGAGGGAGTGCTGCAGCCTGAAAGGGAAAAACAAGGGTGGGAGATTTGAAGAAAAGTTCAGAAATGAAGATTTTTATGAAGAGTAAACTAAAGGATAAGACAGACAATAGAATAATGTAAGAACAGAGAGCCAAGGTACAAAATGGATGAAGTAATGCCTTTATAGTAATATTGAATATTAATGGTTTGAACTCTCCAATCAAAAGACATAGACTGATTGAATTGATAAAAATCATGAGTCATTTATATGTTTACAAGACACTCACCTCAGACATAAAGACACAACCAGGTTTAAAGTGTAAGTTTGGGAGAAGATATTCGATGCAAATACATGAAGCACAGTACACAAGATACATGAAGCACACGGTGGCAAAACTGAAGGGAGAAACAGATATTTTCTACAATAATAGTTGAACTCTTCAGTACAGCACTTTCAGTATTACATAGAACATCTGGACATAGGACAAACAAAGAAATTGAGAAATCAAATAATATGATAAACGGACTAAACCAGTAGATATATACAGAATATTGCACTTCAAACAGCAGAATATACATTCTCTTCAAGTGCTCATGGGGCCTTCCCCAAGACAGACTATATGTTGGGTCACAAGACAAGTCTCAAAAAATTTAAAAACATTGAAATTATACATGGGTGGCAGACTTGGCCCAGTGGTTTGGGAGTCCACCTACCACATGGTAGATCCGTGGTTCAAAACCTGGGCCTCCTTGACCCGTGTGCAGCTGGACCACGCACAGTGCTGATGCACACAAGGAGTGCCCTGCCATGCATGGGTGTCCCCCACATAGGGGAGCCCCACATGCAAGAAGTGCATCCAATGTGAGCTGACCAGTGTGAAAGAAAGTGCAGTATGCCCAGGAATGGTGCAACACACATGGAGAGCTGACACAAGATGACACAACAAAAAACACAGATTCCCGTGCTGCTCACAACAACAGAAGTGGACAAAAAAGGCACAGCAAATAGACACAAAGAACAGACAACCGGGGTGGGGGTGGGGAAGGGAATAGAAATAAATAAATAAATCTTTAAAAAAAAGAAATTATACGAAACACTTTCTCTGATCATAATGGAATGAAGCTAGAAAGCAATAATGGATGGAAAATGGCAAAATTCATAAATGTATAGAGATTAAACAACACATTTAATCAATCAGTAGGTCAAAGAAGAAATTTCAGGAGAATACAGCAAATATTTTGACACTATTGAAAATGAGAACAAAACATTAACAAAACTTATGGGACATGGCAAAGGAGTGCTGGGAGGGAAAATTATAAACCTCAGTGCTTACCTGAAACAAGGAGAAACAACTAAAATTGATCTAATTGCACTACTGGAGGAACTAGAAAAAAGAATAGCCAGCTAAACCAAGCTGATGGAAAGAAATAAAGATCAGTGCTGAAAGACCAAAATCATGCACACACCAAAAGTAAAACAATTGAGAGTATCAACAACACCAAAACCTGATTCTTTGAGATGATCACCAAAATCAGTGAACCCTGAGGTAGACTGACAAAAAGAAAGAGAAAATGCAAATAAATCAAATTGAAATGAGAGGGCAGACATTAGCACTGACCCTGCACAAATGAGAGTGATCATAAGAGGATACTATGAACATCTGTATACCAAAAAACTAGATAATTTGTAGGATATGGAAAAATTCTTGGAAAGACACAAGCCACCTATACTGATCCTAGAAGAAATAGAAGAACCCAAGAAACCAGTCACAAGGGATGAGGTTGAAACAGTTATGAAAAACCTCCAAAAGATGAAAGGCCCAGGACCAGGTGGCTTCACAGGTGAATTCTACCAATCATTCAAAGGTGATGTAATACCAGTCTTGCTTATGCTCTTCCAAAAAAATGACCAGGAAAGAATGCTACCAAACTGATTCTATGAAGCCAATATCATCCTAAGACCAAAACCAGGTAAAGATACAACAAATAATAATAAGCAATTACTGTAATGAATATACATGCAAAAATCTCAATAAAATTTCTGTAAACAGAAGAGGGGATGCTGGGAAGATGGTGGCTGCGTGAGCTTACCTGGTAGTGTCTCAGCAGGGGACGGTTGGGCAGCGTTGAAGGCTCTTTGGGACCGCGCTGTTTCGGGGATTTTTGCTGGTTGGAAGGTGTCTGGACGTCAATTCGGTGGGAAGGTAACAGAGAGGATACGTCTATAACATATAAACGGAGGTCCCAGCTGGGCGTGGGAAGTTCCCTCCGGGGGTGGGCGGAGACGCGGTAGCAGGCGCTCCTGCGGCTCCGGAGCCACGGCGGCCAGGGTTTTTGTTTTTTTTTCCTTTCTCTGGAGGTTTTGCAGTGCTGAGAAATTCGCGGATACTGGGCTGGCTGGTGAGGGATTGTTGGGACAAGACTCCTTTGCAGATTGATTTGGGGAGACAGACGGTGTATTGTGCTGAAGCGGGGGAAGGGTTAGCCGTCGGACAGGGGGGATAGAGCTTCCGCCTGGAGCTCCATCCCCACAGGTCCGGCTGCCGATCTGCAACGGAATTGGATTTTTGACAATAAGGGGACACAATTGAGAGACTGTTGTAGGGTGCAGTGAGGGAGGAGGACACATCTGAAAGCTGATTGGGGAATATTTTGTGAAGTTTGGGATTTCGGATCTTAGAGTCTGTTTTCCGCGTTTCCAGCTGAAGCCCACCCCACCCTGCGGGGCTTGGGATCTGGGTCATTGAACTGGCCGTGGTGTAGAGGCGCCCTCAAGTGGCAGTTGCGTGGGAGCACAGGGAGGGAGCTGTCCCAAGGCTGATACCCTGAGGAGTTAGGTGAATTTCAGGGATTAGATATTCAAAATAGAATTCACGAATCGGGCTTCCCCCACTGGGCTGGCACCCAGCTACGGGGATCCCGGAGGGTTGTGTTGCACTGCGGGGCTCCTCAGCTTTCTGTGGACCAGATTTGAGGTTGCCAGGTCTGGGTCCCCTGGACTCTGGGGGTCCACACCCCAGACTCACACCTCTTGAGTCTTCAGTGTCTCAGACTTTCCACCCCTGAATCCATCACGCCCTGGGGTCTACCTGGGGTCCTTGAGTGCCCTGGACCTTAACGTTTGCATTTTATCTTTATTGGTTCATATTGTTTTGGTTTGATTTTCACTTTATCTTACTTTTTACTCTTTTTGACGTCCTGATTGCTAATATTACATTATCCCCTAGTCTTTTCTCCTAGCGTGTCCCCCAAAGTCCCTTTTTTTTTTTTTTTAAATACAGTTATTTAGGGGTTTTTTTTTTGTTTTTTGTTTTTTGTTTTTTTTTTTTGCTGGTTGTTTTAGATAGTGTTGCAATTGTGACACGTGTATACCTATATCTCTCTTCCCCCTATCTGTACCCCACCATTTGCCTATCCTCTTTTTCTTTCTTCCTTTCTTCTTGTCTTTCTTTTTTCCTTTATTATAATTAGTTTTTTTTTTCTCCTCGGTTTTCTCTTTCCCTCTTGTCCCTCATTTTCCACTTATTTTATTTTAATTCAAGTACGCAATAGGTGCTACAGGGAACTCCTCATATTTGCTGGGTTATCCCTTCCTACACTGCCTCATTTCTGTGTGAACTGATTTAGGCTACCTACACTATCCCCCTTCCCCTGCATCTTGATATCCACTATCATCTACTGTATCTCCTATATTCCACCCCCCACTTCCCATTCTTTGATCCACAAACTGTCTAACTCTTAATTTCTAATACCTTTGTTCTGTTTTCTGTCTGTTATCCACTCTTGAAACTATTACCTTTCTTTTCTTTTTCCCTCTCTCATGAAAACAATAGCTTTGTAGTTCATACCATATTCTGCCTATATTCAGCCATCTAATCCATAAAAGGTACTCTACCTACAGCTATAACTCTATACAATCTACATGAATCTAACCTCCATCCTCCCAGATCTCATATTCTTGCTTTGTTAACATACATTACTAATACTACTCTACACTTTTCCCTTGCTGACACAATTGCCTTTCCCCAACACTAATACTTTCTTCTAAAGTGAACCTAACCAACAACAAGTAACTTGAATAAGAAGAAAAAAGTGACAAAGAGAAGATATAACTACTATGCAAAAATAACAACTAATTAACCTCCAAAAGCAGACAAAGAAGCTAAGGAACTGATTAAATCCGTCAAAATAAAGAGATGACCAGAAAGCAACAAAAATCTACAAACCAAACCAATAATCAGGAAAACATGGCTGAATCCAATCAACAAACCAATAATCACAAAGGGGAGCAAAACTTGGCACAAGCAATGAAAGAACTCAGAACATTTATCACCGACAAATTTGATGCAGTAATGAAAGAGGTTAACAACATGAAGACATCACTTGGAGGGGAAATTGCAGACATACGCAAAAACATAACAGATATGATGGGAATGAACACCACAGTTCAAGAAATCAAAAATACACTTGCAGCAAATATCAGCAGACTAGAAGAGACAGAGCAGAGAATTAGTGATGTGGAAGACAGTACCTCAGAAATCAAACAGATAGTAGAAGGGGTCAATAAGAAGATAGAAAAAATCCAATCAGGATTTAGGGACTTGAATGACAATGCAAAACGTTCAAACATACGTATTATAGGCATTCCAGAAGGTGAAGAGAAGGGAAAGGGGTCAGAAGGAGTGTTGCAGGAAATAATGGCTGAAAACTTCCCAAATCTACTGAAAGAGACAGATGTACATATCCAAGAAGCACAGCGCACTCCACAAGTCATAAACCCCAACAGGCCCACCCCAAGACATATACTTATCAAATTATCCAATGCTCAAGACAAAGAGAAAATCCTAAAAGCAGCAAGAGAAAAGAAAACCATCACATACAAGGGAAGCTCAATTAGATTAAGTGCTGATTTCTCTTCTGAAACCATGGAGGCAAGAAGACAGTGGTATGATATAGTCAAGGTACTAAAGGAAAAGAACTTCCAACCAAGAATACTTTATCCAGCTAAACTAGCATTCAAACATGAGGGAGAGTTCAAAATATTCACAGACAAACAGAAACTGAAAGAGTATACCAACAAGAAACCTCCCCTTCAAGAAATTCTAAAGGGAGTTTTGCAGGAAGAAAGAAAAAAACAGGAAAGGCAAAGTTGGAGGAGAGTATAAGACCAACAACAACAACAAAAAAGACAAAAAAATATATACAAACAAAATATGACAAACACAAATCTAATCAAAATATGGCTAACACAAATAATTCCTTGATAGTAATAACACTGAATGTCAATGGATTAAACTCACCTATCAAAAGATTCAGACTGGGACATTGGATAAGGAAATATGACCCATCCATATGCTGTCTACAAGAGACACATCTTAGACCCAGAGACGCATGGAGACTGAAAGTGAATGGCTGGAAAACAATCATACAAGCTAACAATAACCAAAAAAAAGGCAGGAGTAGCTATATTAATATCAGACAAAATAGACTTTAAATGTGAAACAATTGTGAGAGACAAAGAAGGATACTACATTTTAGTGAAAGGGAAAATCTGTCAAGAAGATAGAACAATCATAAATATCTATGCCCCTAACAAGGGTGCCTCTAAATACGTCAGGCAAACGCTGGAAAAACTAAGTGAAAGAATAGATACATCTACAATTATAGTGGGGGATTTTAATACACCACTATCAACTCTGGACAGAACATCTCAAAAGAGAATCACCAAAGAGACAAAACATCTGAATAGTATATTAGAGGAGCTGGATCTAATAGACATATATAGATCGCTACACCCAAACACAGCAGGTTATACATTTTTCTCAAGCGCACATGGATCATTCTCCAAGATAGATCATATGCTAGGCCACAAAGAAAGGCTGAACGAATTCAGAAAGATTGAAATCATACAAAACATTATCTCTGACCACAGTGGAGTCAAGCTGGAGATTTGCAAGGGACAGAAGCCCAGATTTCACACCACGATTTGGAAATTAAACAGCACACTCCTAGAAAAACAGTGGGTCAAAGAGGAAATCTCAAAAGAAATCAATGACTACCTTGAAACAAATGATAATGATAACACAACATACCAAAATTTATGGGATGCAGCAAAAGCAGTACTGAGAGGGAAGTTTATAGCCATAAATTCATATATCAAAAAAGAAGAAAGAGCAAAAATTGAAGAACTAACTACACATTTGAAGGAATTAGAAAAACAACAACAAAGTAACCCAACAGGAAGAAGAAGGAAGGAAATAACAAAGATAAGAGCAGAACTAAATGAAATAGAAAATAAGAAAGCACTTGAACAGATAAACAAGACCAAGAGCTGGTTTTTTGAGAAGATTAACAAAATTGACAAACCTTTAGCAACACTAACAAAGAAAAAAAGAGAGAAGATGCAAATACACAAAATAAGAAATGAGGAAGGCAATATCACCACTGACCCCACAGAAATAAAGACTATCATAAGAGGATATTTTGAAAAACTATATTCCAACAAAAATGACAATCTAGAGGAAATGGACAAATTCCTAGAAACACATAAGCAGCCCATATTGACGAAAGAAGAAATTGATGATCTTAACAAACCAATCACAAGCACAGAGATAGAATCAGTTATCAAAAATCTCCCAACTAAGAAGAGCCCAGGGCCAGATGGCTTCACAGGTGAATTCTACAAAACATTCCGGAAAGAACTGACACCAATCCTGCTGAAACTATTCCAAAACATCGAAACGGAAAGAACATTACCCAACTCCTTCTATGATGCCAACATTACCCTAGTACCAAAGCCAAACAAAGACATCACAAGAAAGGAAAATTACAGACCAATTTCTCTAATGAACCTAGACGCAAAAATACTTAACAAAATACTTGCTAATCGTATTCAACAACACATTAAACGTATTATACACCACGACCAAGTGGGATTCATCCCAGGTATGCAAGGATGGTTCAACATAAGAAAATCAATCAACGTAATACACCATATAAACAGATTGAAGGAAAAAAATCACATGATTATATCTATTGATGCAGAAAAAGCATTTGACAAAATACAGCACCCTTTCTTAATAAAAACACTCCAAAAGATTGGAATACAAGGGAATTTTTTGAACATGATAAAGAGTATATATGAAAAACCTAAAGCCAATATTGTCTACAATGGAGAAATCCTAGACTCCTTCCCTCTAAACTCAGGAACAAGACAAGGATGCCCACTGTCTCCGCTCCTATTTAACATTGTCTTAGAAGTACTTGCTCGAGCACTGAGGCAAGAACCAGAAATAAAAGGCATTCAAATTGGAAAGGAAGAAGTCAAAATTTCATTATTTGCAGATGACATGATCCTATACATAGAAAACCCTGAGAGATCTACAACGAAGATTCTAGAACTCATAAATGAGTTTAGTAAAGTCGCAGGTTATAAGATCAATGCGCAAAAATCAGTAGCATTTCTGTACACCAATAATGAGCAAGATCAGGAGGAAATCAAGAAACAAATACCATTCACAATAGTAAATAAAAAAATCAAATACTTAGGAATAAATTTAACTAAAGAGGTAAAGAACTTATACAACGAGAACTATACAAGATTGTTCAAGGAAATCAAAGAAGACCTAAATAAATGGAAGACTATTCCTTGTTCATGGATAGGAAGACTGAACATTATTAAGATGTCTATCCTACCAAAACTGATCTACACATTCAATGCAATCCCAATAAAAATCAACGCAGCCTTCTTTAAGGAACTAGAAAAACTAACTATGAAATTTATTTGGAAAGGAAAGAGACCCCGAATAGCCAAAGACATACTGAAAAAGAAAAACGAAATTGGAGGAATCACACTACCTGACTTCAAAACATACTATAAAGCTACGGTGGTGAAAACAGCATGGTATTGGCATAAGGAGAGACACATAGACCAATGGAATCGAATTGAAAGCTCTGATATAGAACCTCACATATACAGTCACATAATATTTGATAAAGCCACTAAACCCTCTCAACTGGGAGAGAGTGGCCTATTCAACAAATGGTGTCTGGAGAACTGGATAGCCATATGTAGAAGAATGAAAGAGGATTGCCATCTCACACCTTATACAAAGATCAACTCAAGATGGATCAAAGACCTAAATATAAGAGCCAAGACCATAAAAACCTTAGAAAGCAGTGTAGGGAAACATCTACAGGACCTTGTAATAGGAAATGGATTTATGAACATCTCACCAAAAGCACGAGCAGCAAAAGAACTAATAGATAAATGGGACTTCCTCAAAATTAAAGCCTTCTGCACCTCAAAGGAGTTTGTCAAGAAAGTAAAAAGGGAACCCACACAGTGGGAGAAAATATTTGGCAATCATATATCTGATAAGAAACTTATAACTTGCATATATAAAGAACTTCTGTATCTTGAAAATAAAAAGATAAACAACCCATTTAAAAAATGGGAAAAAGACTTAAACAGACACTTCTCCGAAGAAGAAATACAAATGGCAAGAAAGCACATGAAAAAATGTTCTAAATCTCTAGCTATCAGGGAAATGCAAATCAAAACTACAATGAGATACCATCTTACACCCATAAGATTGGCAGCTATGAAAAAAACAGAAGAATACAAATGCTGGAGAGGATGTGAAGGAAGGGGAACACTCATCCACTGCTGGTGGGAATGCAGAAGGATCCAACCATTCTGGAGGACAGTATGGAGGTTTCTCAAAAATCTAGCCATAGATTTGCCATATGACCCAGCAATACCACTGTTGGGTATATACCCAGCAGAAATGAAAACAAGGACACAAACCGATATATGTACACCAATGTTCATAGCAGCATTGTTCACTATCGCCAAAAGTTGGAATCAACCCAAATGCCCATCAACAGATGAGTGGATCAATAAAATGTGGTATATACACACAATGGAATACTACTCGGCTGTAAGAACAAACACACTACAATCACATGTGATAACATGGATGAATCTTGAGAACCTTATGTTGAGTGAAGCAACCCAGACATTGAAGGACAAATACTACATGACCTCAATGATATGAAATAAACAAGCTGCCCTAGATAGCAAGAGACTGAACGATAGGCTTACAGGAAATCAGAGAATGGAGGAAGGATATGAAACGTTGTCTGCAGGGGTAGAATTTAAGATGAGATGGTGGTAAGTATGAACACAAAGAAGAGATAAAATGGGGGCAAGGGGTTGCCTATGGTTGGGGCTTTACGGGTTTGAGGGTGGCTGGGGTGGGACGGTTGGGTAACGTTGCCCAAAATGGGGGGAGGGAGGGGTAGCATACCAACATAGGAGAGGGACTGGAGGTGGTGGAGAGTAAAATGCCGAGAAATCATAACAAAATGTAATAAAGAGGGTTACCTGTTTAGAATGCGCGGAGAGGAGGGTCTGATGCAAGACGAGCTCCTGGAGAATGTCTAAATGCTCACTCTGCCAGAGTGGGTGACACCAAGGGGTAGAATCCCAAGTAGTGAGAGTGGGGGTGGACCCACATCCTGGGGAGGAATAATGCCACCAAATAGAGGGAACTCTATCCCTCGAGAGAAAGGGTGGCTCCCGGGGCGTTGGGGCAGTTGAGCAAATTAGGCCCTGAACACTATTCCATCTATCTCTGGAAGTGGCTCCTCAGGAAACGGAGCTTGGCTGTCACTGTGGGCACCAAGGTGGAAGGGAAAATGGACGTTAAATGTGTGGAACCAAAGTAAATGGGGGGAAAGAGAGGAGTTTCTTGAGAGTACACAAGGACGGATATAAAACATGTAATATTACACCATAACATATAGGAGATGACAGACTGATAATGTAAACCATATTGTAAAACATAGGATAACTAAAAATGTAAAGAATTGTGTATCCTAAAGTATGCACCATAATGTAAGCACAGATATTACCTTGTTAGAAATCTAATATCTCAGACTCTGTACATCACCTTAAGTAAATATGATATGAATAGGGTGTAAGAGTATCGATGTGGAAGGAAAAAGGTTATATGGTGGATGTATGGGAATGCTGTATATTATATATATGCATTGCTGTGGTCTAGGACTCCTATGAAGAAATGCTGAATAATTAGGGGGGGGGGGGGGAAAAAAGGATAAGATGTGGAATTTTTTCAAGTCAACATTCCTTAAGTTCTATATCTAACTTTATCCAAGTTCTTTATCTATCCGTTAAACCCATCGCTATATGCCATTCCCTAGTAAGGGACCACGACATTATATTGGGCCTCAAATTTCGGGGAGTTCTGGATCACAGAGTGTTTCAACAATGGCAATGGAGAGATACTGGTATGGGATACCAATGACAAGTGATATATGGCTGACAGGGAGCTGTACAGAACATATGTCCAGGGTGCATGGCAATGATTGGATATACTCATAGCGGCAACAATTAAAAACCACAGCAGGGGGAGTACTGGGTTTCTGGCCAGTGGTGCTCTGTCGTGGTCCCCAGGGGAACAGCGACAGTCTCCCAGGTACAGCGGAGGGGACCGGGAGGAAATGAGGGTTCAACAGTGAGCCCCTGATGCTAATGACTATGTTTGTGAGCTGATAAACCTAAAATAAGAACAAGGCATAGAGCAACATTGTGCCTGGGAATTTCCTCCTGTCAGCCTTCATGTTACTCAAATGTGGCCAGTCTCGAAGCCAAACTCAGCATGTAAATGCAATGCCTTCCCTCCAGCGTGGGACATGACACCCGGGGATGAGCCTCCCTGGCAACGAGGGACCACTATCAAATACCAACTGATGATGCAACTGGAAAAGGACCTTTTATGGAAGATTCAATGCGGATCAGCAGAATATCCATGTCTACATAAAATAACATGTCTTTAAAATGCTGTTTGACCTAAAGTAAGGGGGAAATGGAAAGGAGAAATGAGTTTATATGGCTACGAGTTTCTAAAAAAGAGTCTGGAGGCTGGCAGAAGGATTGCCCTCATGCACAACTGAGCAGAGTCAGAGAGACAGATAAAGCAGATACAACCCCCAGATATTGGCTCCTATGAAGGCTAAAGAGACCCATGAGAGTTATGGTCATGGCCGATGGGGTTGACTAACAGGGCAGATGGCCCCTCTTTGGAAACGGTGTTTATGTGTGATGAATCTGGACTCAGATGGGATCTCCCTTCATAAGGCTTTCATGCTAATGTGATAGAGGTGCAGTTAACGTTGGGGTTTAAGATAGATTTAGGGGATTTGAATCTCTGGACCGACAATGTGATAACCAGGTCCTGAGCCTCAACAGACTCCAGCACCTACAATCTGATTTATTGGACTTATCACACTCAGCTAAGATGGAGTTGAAGAAGGACAATCACCACACCATGGAGCCTAGAGTGATTACAACCGAAAATGGGAGGATTGCATCCAGCATCCATGTGGAATCTGAGCCTCCTCTTGACATAGAGGTGCAATGGACACTACCAATCCAATGTCCACAAAGAAGAGGTGGCATTGGATTGGGAAAAGTGGACATGGTGGAAGATGGGTGTGGGGAAAGGCAGGAAGAGATGAGAGGTGGAGGCGTCTTTGGGTCATGGAGCTGCCCTGGATGGTGCCTCAGAGGTAATCACCGGACATTGTAAATCCTCACAGGGTCCACTGGATGGAATGGAGGCGAGTATGGACCATGATGTGGACCATTGTCTATGAGGTGCAGAGGTGCCCAAAGATGTACTTACCAAATCCGATGGATATGTCATGATGATGGGAACGAGTGTTGTTGGGGGGGGAGAGGGAGGGGGGGTGGGGATGAATGGGACCTCACATACATATTTTTAATGTAATATTATTACAAAGTCAATTATTAAAAAAAAAAAAAAAAGATTTGGAAAAAAAAAAATTTCTGTAAACAAAAACCAAAAGTAAAAGAATTATACACGATGATCAAGTGGGTTTTATCCCAGGTATACAAGAATATGAATTTGTGTAATATACAACATTGACAAATTGAAAATAAATCACATGATCCTCTCAGTTGGTGAAGAATAGTTATTTGGCAGAACAGAGCACACTTTATTGATAAACATTAAAAAATATAGGACTAGAGGGAAGCTTTCTCAAAATGGTAAAGTGCATATATTGAAAACTTACATCTAGCATTGTACTCGAAGATGAAAGACTGAAACTGACCCACTGAGATCAGAAATAAGACAAGAATATCCTCTATCACTATTGTTATTTGATATTGTGGGAGAGGGTCTAGCTAGAGCAATTAGGCTAAGTAAAGAAATAAAAGGCACCCAAGGAAAAAGGAAAGAAGTAAAACTTTCAGTATTCCCTGATGATAAGATCCAATATCTAGAATTTCCTGAAAATTCCACAGGAAAGCTACTAGAACTATTAGACAAGTTCCGGAAAATGGTGGGATACAAGACTAATACACAAAAATCAATAGTGTTCCTATACACTACTGATGTGCAATCTGAGGGAGAAATTAGGAAAAAAATCCATTTATAATACCAACTAAAATAATCAAATATCTAGGAATAAACTTAACCAAGAGCATAAAGGACCTGTATTGAGAAAACTACAAAGCATTGCTAAAAGAAACTGAAGACTTCCATATACGGAAGGACATTCATGAATTGGAAGTCTAAATATCATTAATCTGTCAATTCTAACCAAAGTGATTTACAGATTCAATGCAATCCCAATAAAAATCCCAACAGCCTTTTTTGAGGAAGTGGAAAAACCAATTATCAAATTTATTTGGGGTTTATGGTGATTTTGGAAAATGGCTTCAATATAGGTAGGCACTGCTCAGCTCTTCTGCAAAAAACAGCAGAGATGGGGCAAAATCCAATCTGAATGAGGTCTTTTGGGCATCCACAGAGCAGGAGCCTGCAGGGTGTTGTTCAGGAGGGAGCTGGATAAAGTGTCAAAAAGTCCAAGGGCAAAGCATGAGTTGCTTGCTCCATGTGACTGGGAACTGAGGGCAGGAAAGCCCCATACTCTGTAGATCCCCTGGCTCTCACCAGCCAACTTAGTGAGAGGGAGCATTTCCCAGGAAGAGGAGTCTGGTGAGAGGTGGAGAGTGATTTTCTTTCCATGGGTTTGACCACCTGATGATCCCCCTTTGAATCTCAAGATGGTAAAAGCCAGCAGTGAGGTTTCACTGGGGTGAGGGAAGGGGGTAACTCCTTAGACAGGCTGTCACATCCAGCTATCCTGGGAGGAAGGATCTTGATCAGAGGACAAGCATCTAACTACCTTGAAAAATGTTAGAAGTCCAACTTGCCTAAGGGAAACAAGGGCAGGAAGAACCAGAAAAGTATTCAAAAGCCTATTTAGTCTGTAAAACTGGTGTGGCTGGTGTAATGGGGGAATTCCTGCCTCCTGTGCATAATGTCCCTGGTTTCAGTGCTTGTACCTCCTAAGAGAAGGGATCTGGGGAACGATAAGGCATATAGCTATCCTTTGATGATAGGGAACTTCTAGACAAGTTCTACTCTGGTGTTTTATGGGTTTGTTTTTGTTTTTATTTTTTCTGGGTTTTCCACACTTTCTCCTTTATTAGATTCAGTAAAACTGCATATGTCACCTGAGGAGGGCAAGCTGCAGAGTGATTAACTGATAAGCACCAACAGCATGATTTAGGTCCCTTGCGGCCTAAGAGGGAAGGCTGTTTTTCCTGGACTGTTTTTTTGTTCTTTTTTTTGTTTATTTTTTTCCTTTCTTTGTTCCTTTTTTTCCCTTATTTTTTTCAACCTACTTTATCTTCTTTCCTTCATTTTTCTGTCTTCTGACTTCTGTTGCTTTTCTTCTATTCCACCCCTTCTTATTTTAACTTCATTTTTTCATTTTCTCTCACCTATTTTTTCTTTGATTCTTTCCTTTTCTCTTTGGCCTTTAATTCATTCTATTTTTTTCTCTCTATTTTGTTTCTTGATTTTTTTTTTTTACTACTCCTTTTTCTGAACACAATGGGATGAAGCTGGAAATCAGTAAGGAGGAGAAATCAAATTAGGCACAAAGATATGGCCCTTAAACAACACATTCCTAGACCAGCAGAGAGTCAGGGAGGAAATTGCAGAAGAAATCAGTAACACCCTTTAAAAAATGAAAATGACAACACAATTTATCAAAACCTATGGGAATCAGCAAGAGCAGTGTTGAGAGGGAAATTCATAGCTATTAATGTCTATATTAAAAAAGAAGAAAGAGCTAAAATCAAAGACATTATAGCACCCCTGGAGGAATAGAAGAAGTGCAAGAAATTTATGCCAAGGCAAGTAGAAAGAAGGATAAGAGAGATGTTTTTCTTGCATTACCTGGAAGTACTTTCTCAATATGTTTTACCTTCAACCTTGAGGAATGAATTTAATGTTTGGCAGAAAGGAGTTAAAGTTGGCAGAAAATCTTCTATTACCATGTCTGCTTTGACAGGTCTTTTTAAATTTTTAGAATAAATTTGCTTATTATTTCAACCTGTTCATACTTCCTGGAACTTCATGTGTGCATTCTGTGGGCACTAAAATATGTACTTTATCTCTAAAGCCACATAATATCGGAGCATACATTTCCTGTTGGCTTCTAAGTTGTGCAGACCTCTGCACTTTAAAAAAGATGCCTTCATAATGGAAAAGACATATAATATGAAGGTTCACATCTAAGTACCTATACTTGAGATTTTCTCTCTCCTATTCCTTCTCTTCAGACAAAATACAAAAATATGAGGACTAGAAAATTTATAAGTATTTGCTCATAACGAAACCTTATACTCTATAATTTATACTCTACAATTTTCAGTATATCCTTTATCTCCTAAAAATCTGCATTCAAGAAGATTGACAGCCTTTTTCATAATGACAATGAAATTATAAAACTTATGGAACATTTGTGTTCTTAGTACTGCCTACAGGTAGAGAAAAATAAGAATTTTAGTGTAAAATTTGTTACTCGTCTTGTTTTCCACATATTTGTCCAACAATAAAAAAAAATTTCATGTCCTGAGAATGCAGAAATACTTTTGAGTATAAAGAATAGGGCAAAAATTGTTCCAACTAAAGATCATTTACATTGGCCAGTAGTTACTTAAGGAATTATATAAGGAAGTAAGAAAAATATAGGCATTGTTTAAGGAATATTTATCTTATATTTAAAAAAACATTTTAGTCTATTATTTACCTTTAAAAGATCCTTAGATTACAAAAAATGTTATGTAAAAATAAATATAAGGGATTCCCATATGCCCTACTCCCCATACTTCCCATTGTTCCCCACTTTAATAACTTCTTACTTCTTTCATTAGAGTGGTACATTTATTGCAATTAATAAACACATTTTGGAACATTGCTGCTAAGAATGGTTTATAGTTTAAATTGTAGCTTACTCTCTTTCCCACTCCATTCTGTAGGTTAGGACCATATATGTAATGATCAATATCTGTCACTGCAATTTCACTCAGGACAGTTCCAAGTCCCAAAAATGCCCCCATATTACACATCTTTGTCCCTCTCTCTGCCTTCAGTACCTCAAGTGGCCACTGTCTTCACATCAATGATCTAATTTCTTCCATTGCTAGAATCACAATAAGTCTCTAGTAGAATATCAGTGAGTCCACTCTAGTCCGTATTAAAGGGGAAATCACATGGGCGAAATATTCCAGTTGTCACAAAGTGCCCGACAGAATTTTAGTAAGCTCTAAGTGCAGCTTTCAGTCCAAGGGAGGCCCTCTCTCTTTGACCACACCCACTCATTTTCCCCTTTCCCCTTCCAGGATTTCTGGATGGGAAGGGATTTTATTTTTAGTGATCCGCATGACCCAATCTGGGTCTGTTGTATCCAGAAGAATGAAGAAGCCCCCTAGCTAGTGAAGTTCTCATTTGAAAGGTACAGCTTCAAGAACACAGTACTGAGAAAAAGGAGGGATTTTAAAAAATGTTAAAATGGTGCCAAGTTAATAAGACTATAGTTTTGAAATATAAATAGTTGCCAACATTCTGCCTACTTAAATCATCCTTCTCTGGGCTTTTTAACCCTGTGCTCCTGCCTTCCTCCTACCTTGTCATCTTTTCTCTGCTGAGCACTTCTCCCTTCTCTTCTCTGATTTCTTCTTCATCCAAGTAATTGTTTAATGCATTCAATTTAAATCAGTTGAATAGGATAAAGAATGAAGCATCTCAGATTTCATTGATCTATGAAGTATCTTCAGTTTTTATAATTTAGGGATGTATTAGTTTTCTATTGCTACATTAAAAAGTCACCAAAAACTTACTGGCTTTATATAGCGCACAGTATTACTTCATAGTTTTTCTGAATTGGTAGTTCAGAAACTGGTTAGCTGATTCCTCTGCTTTTGGGCTCCCAATCAAGGTGTTAACCAGAGTTTCTTCTCACTTGAGGGATCTTCTGGGGAAGAATCTGCTTCCAAGCTCTATTAGTCTTGGCAAAAATTCATTGCACTGAAGTTGTAGTTTTGGGGGTCCCAGCTGCTTGCTAACTATCACTGGTTAATGTAATGTAATGCAATGCAACTGGTTGTCTCTGTTCCTAGAGTCCACAGCAATTCCTGGCTATGAGGTATTTTGAAATATGGCCACTACTTAAGCTAGCAAAAAGGATCTCTGGAGGAAGATACCTATTGAGATAGTCATCAAATGTAATAAAATCCAAAGAATGACATCTCAGCACCATTGACATGTTTTATTGGCTACAAGCAAGTCCCAGATCCCACCTACACTCAAGGGTAGGGGATTACATGATCTTGAACACCAGCAGTGGGGATCATTGAAATCTACTAAGGAAAACCACTATGCCAAAATAGCTACCATTTTCCTTTATTATCTAAAAACAATGGATTTTAAATTTTTTCTTTCATCAGAGTATCTGTACTAGCACAGAAGAATTAACCTGTAATTAATGATTTCAATGACTTGTACAAAATATTTCAGAATTAATAGTTGGTGAATAATACAGCAATACAAAATGATCATAATTCCCTTACAATGATCAAATCTGAGCTGAATAACTACAGAAAATAAAAATTTCATTTAGAATATGATGAAAGGATTTAATCAAGAAATATTGTTCTTTTTGCCTTAATTTTTCTTTCTTTGCATATCTTAGGAGATGTGCAATTATTTCTCCTAAATGCTGCTCCGATTTATCTCCTTTTCTCCATCTTGTCTACCTCTCTTGATCCAGTTTCTCCCTATTGTAGTTTATGCTTTACACAGGCAGGAAAGTGATTTTCCCGTTGGAAATCCTCCAATTTTTCCTTTAGGCAATGTCCCAAATTACTTATAATGGCTTATAAAAGCTCCCACTATCTGGCCCCAACCAGCCTTTCCGGTCTTATCCTGTGTTTCTCTCTATGCAAACACACTTTACTAAACTCACTTGCTCCTAAGTACACCATGTTTTTTTGCACAATTTCTCTTTATATAAATGATCTTTATATAATTTGTTCACAAGGCCACTTCTCATTCTCTTTCTGTTGCTCACTTAGGCATCTATCAAGATACAGCTAAAATATCAACTCCTTTGTGAAGTCGTTCTCCAGTCCCCTAGGAATTAAAAAAATGAATCCTTTTTCATATTGTACTGTCAGAAGACATACATCATTCATCTATATTGTATTTGTTGGTTCTCTCACTAGAATGTAAAACACTCAAAATCAGAGACTTTATCTTATATTTCTTTTATTCCAAGCACTTTCTGTGCTATCTGCTCCATGATGTATAAACTCACTACTGACTTATTAAATTAATACTTTGTCTTCTATATATCTCAAATTATTTGGGTTTAAGAAAGACAATTCATTTTTATAATTAAAATAATACATGTATCTTTATTTGGCCAACAATGTTATTTTTCCTCATGAGAAAATATAAAGATACTTTAATAAATACTCCCTTAAATTATTCAAGTATCAATTCAGATATAAATATATCAAACATTTCATAGATACATACCAAGATTAAAATGGTGGTTAAACAGTGGGGATGAGCTCAGGATCTAAATGGAAAGAGAGAAATATCCTTTCCATAGAGTGCTATACTGGTGTGTATATATATCTGTTGTTTTCCAGCTATGGTCATGACTGAGTCATTATTAGGTTAATTCACTATTTAATCAAGTTACCTGATTGTATGTGTGTCAGCCTTTTGCTCATGTATTCTGCTGTAAAATGAATTCTCCAATAAGAATGCTCTGTAAGATCCCATAATGCAAAGAAGGCATTCATTAAACTCCATTGATAGTGATACTGATAAAAAAACATTGTTAAGGAATGCAAATCCACATCTAGAGTAAGGATCTATTTGAGAACAAACCAATAGTGCTTCTATGTAATCAACCGACCAGAAATGGTTGTTTGGTTCTATGAGGAGTGGGCTGTGGGTTCAACAATGATCTCTGTTCTTGACAAGTTGGGCATTCCGCTGGCCACTTGCTATCTAAGTGAATCTTCAAGAGGATAGGTCTACGTTGTTGAGTCCATTCCTAACCTTCGTCCTTGAGTCCATTGCTACATTGTTTGTAGGCGTATTGGGTAAGAACTGTACAGAGGAAAGATTCTAATATCCACAGAATTGTTAACTTCATCGACCTGGTCACTGAGAGCATTCTCAGAAGCGGGTCCTTTTATGTCATTTCTATGAGCTGCAAATATCCTCACAATCTGTAACTATTCCAAGAAATTCTTCATCATAATTCTCCTGGAACTCCTTATCATCAGCATTCTAATTGCATTCCTTTCCACTCCATGAGAATTTGACTAAACCATAATCCACCTCTAAAATACATTGCTGTCAGTCCATACTTCTGACCATATACAGCTTCTGGTCAAAACTTCACTTATAAACTGATCACCATAATTTTTCAGCCCTAATTCTAAGTAGGTGATTTTTTGTTGGATCATTAATTAGTAAAGTATTTCAAAGACTTGGTATATTCCTCTTCCAATTTAAAGGCACACTGGTAACAATCACAAATCTGGTAGAAGTTATGAGAAAGATTTACAGCACATACCTGTACCAGTGTCCACAATGGTAAGAAGCTATCACTTTATTCAGAATTTATAGTTTGTATACATGTTGAGTTTGACAGTTGTGGAGAGAAGGTGTCACTCTCTGATGTAGAATATCAAGGTAGCTGTTTCTTATAATACCAATATTTTTTCAATATAGAGATTAACCAAAACTTTAATAGGCTGTCAATTTATTTCAGTTCCAGGAAAAATTTGAGTAAGCATTTGTTGCAAAAGATCATGAGGGTGAAACAATTATTATTATCATCCATGCCCTGCTGGCCATTATAATTGTTCTAAAGTGACCCTGCTGCTGTATACTACTAGTATACTAGAACAAGAAGTACAAGAAGGAAATGACCCACTGTCGATGATCTGAGCTTCCTGCCACTCTGAAGTAGGTCCATATAGTTTTCATGTTTAATTTTGTTGGTTAAAATAACATATTTTCCATGATTTCAGTCACATATAATTTTTGAAATTTGTCTTCTGACTCAGAATATACCCTTGTGGAATGTTTCATACAGAGATGCAAAGAAATTTTATTCTGCAGTTCTTTGGTAGAGTGTTCTATAAATATCTTTTGGTTATGCTGGTGATTCTATAGGTCAATTCTTCTCTATATTTTTAATGGCTTTCTGCTTATTTTCTATTATTGTTTAGGTTGGGTTTGAAATAGCCAAAGAAAATTATTGATTTTTTAATTTTTCCATTCAATACAGCAACATTTTTTCATGTAGTGTGAATTAAACAATATTTTGTCCTGGTGAATCTAAATCTTTATTATATTGAGATGTTGCACCTTATCCTTTGTAATTTTCTTTACTCCACAAAGTATAATTTCTAATGTTAACAGAATGATTCAAAATTTCTCTTTATAAATCTTTACCTGATAATCTGTGTTTATAAATTTAAAGCAGGTTCCTTTTGGAAATAAAATAATTGGATTTGCTCTTTAATATAAAGTGAACCTCTTTCTTTTACTTGAATTGTTTAGACAATTTATCTTTAATAGAATTATTGCTATGATTGGGTTTAAATCTCTTCTTTTGGTGTTTTTTGCATTTTACCTACCTCTTCTTTGTTCTTTTTCCGATCATTTTATTTGTATAATGACCATTTTTTTCTTAGAGAAGTAATGGGTACACAGAACAGTCATGCCTAAAATGCAGGATTCTCATATACCACACCCCTACCACCTTGAAATGGCATGGATGGAACTTCATTTACAATTCACAATAGCACACTTACAATTGTACTATTAATGAAAGGCTGTTGTTTAACTTAGGGTTCATTGTGTAGGGTAGTTCTTTAGATGTTTAAATAATTTTTCTTGTTACCATATAAACAGTCTAACACTTCCCCTTTTAATTATATTCATATACATATATCAGTGCAGTTAATTGCATTCACATCATTGTGCTACCATCTTCACTATCCATTCCCAAAACATTTCCATCATTCCAGATAGGAACCCTGTACACATTAAGCCCTAACTTCCCATTCCCTATTAGCTTTCCATCCCCTGCTAAACTCTATTCTAGATTCTGACTCTATGAGCTTTCTTTTTCTAGTGGTTTCAAATCATAAATATTTTGTCCTTTAAGTCTGACTTATTTTATTCAGTGTGAGGTCTTCAAGGCAACTCATGTTGACACATGTATCCAGACTTCATTCTTTTCAGCTGCTGAATTATATTCCACTGTATGTATATACCACATTTGATTTACCTTTCATCAGTTGATGGTAACTTGGGTTGCTTTAGTCTTTTGGCAATTGTGAATAATACCTCTAATAACATGTTTCCAAATAACTGTTCAAGTCCCAGTTTTCAATTCTTTCCGATTATATCTAGTAGCGGGATTGTCCATTTCTGTGGTAGTTTTATATTTAGCTTCATGAGGAACTGCCAAATTGTCTTCCACAGTGGCTGCACCATTTTACACTGCTACCAATCACGATTATCTGTTCCTATTTCTCTGCATCCTCCTTAATACTTATTCCCATTTCTTTTTTAAAAAAGCAGTCATTCTAATGTTGAAATGGTATCTCATGGTTTTGATTTGAATTTCTCTGAGGGCTAATGATGTTGAACATCTCATGGTGTACTTTCTGATCATTTTTGTATCACCTTTGGAGAGATGTGTATTCAGGTATTTACCCCATTGTTAAATTAGTTTGTCTTTTTGTTAAGTTGAAGGATTTCTTTATATATACTGTATAGGATCCTTTATCAAATATGTGGTTTCCAAATATTCTCTCCCATTGTGTTCCTTTATGATAAAATTCTTTTAGGACCAAACGTTTTTTATTTTAATGAGTCCCATATACCTATTTTTTTTTTCTTTTTGTTGCTTGTCCTTTGGGTACAAAGTCTAAAAAACATTGCCTAACACAAGATCCTAAAGGTGCTACCCTACATTTTCTTCTAGGAGTTTCATAGTTGTAGCTCTTATATTTAGTTCTTTGATTAATTTTAAGTTGATTTTTGTATATGGTATGAAATAGGGGTTCTCCTCCTTTTTTAAATTCCTTTTTTACATTTTTGAACAGAGTATTCTTTCCCAAATGAGTGGTTTTGCCCCCATGTCAAAAATAAGTTGGCCATAAATGAGGGTTTCTTTCTGAGCTATCAGTTCTGTTATGCCAGTAGCTGGGTGTTTTGATTCCTGGGACTTTGTAATACATTTTAAGATCAGGAAATGGGAGTCCTCCAACTTCATTCCTCTTTTTCAAGATGACATAATCTATTTAGGACACTTCTTCTTCCATATAAATGTAATGATTGGCCTTTCCATTTCTGCAAATAAAGTTATAGGAAGTTTATTGGGATTTCATGGAATCCATAAATTGTTATGGGTAGTTTTGGCAACATAAACTATTCAGTCTTCAAATCCATGCACAGGAAATATTCTTCCATTTATTTAGGTTTTCTTTAATTTCTTTTAGCCTTTATAATTTTTCTGTGTCAAAGTCCTTTATATCCTTTTTAAGATTAATTCCTAGATATTTAATTCTTTTAGATACTATTAGAAATTGATTTTCTTAATGTCCTCTGATTTTTCATTGCTAGTGTATAGAAACACTACTGATTTTGAGTGTTGGTCTTGTACCCCACCACTTTGTTGAATTCATTTGTTAGCACTAGGAGCTTTGCTGTGACTTTTTCCAGGAATTTCTGTATAAGATCACAGCTTCTGCATATAGGGAAAGATTTACTCCTTCCTTTCCAGTTTGGGTGATATTTGTTGCATTTTCTTGCCTAATTCCTCTGGCAAGAACTTTCAGTAAAATGTTAAATAACAACAGTAACAGTGGTCATCCTTGTTTTATTCCTCATGTTAGTGGGAAAACTGTTCGTCTTTCACATTTGGCAGGATTTTGGTTATAGTCTTTTCATAAATGTCTTGTATCTAGGAATTTGTCCATTTCCTCTAAATTGTCATTTTTGTTGGAATATAGTTTTTCAAGGTATCCTCTTATGATAGTCTTTATTTCTGTGGGGTCAGTGGTGATATTGCCTTTCTCATTTCTTATTTTGTGTATTTGCATCTTCTCTCTTTTTTTCTTTGTTAGTCTCACTAAAGGTTTGTCAATTTTGTTGATCTTCTCAAAAAACCAGCTCTTGGTCTTGTTTATCTTTTCAAGTGCCTTCTTATTTTCGATTTCATTTAGTTCTGCTCTTATCTTTTTTATTTCCTTCCTTGTTCTTCCTGTTGGGTTACTTTGTTGTTTTTCTAATTCCTTCAAATGTGCAGTTAGTTCTTCAATTTTTGCTCTTTCTTCTTTTTTGATATATGAATTTATGGCTATAAATTTCCCTCTCAGTACTGCTTTTGCTGCATCCCATAAATGTTGGTATGTTGTGTTATCATTATCATTTGTTTCAAGGTAGTCATTGATTTCTTTTGAGATTTCCTCTTTGACCCACTGTTTTCCACAAACCAATTACAAGCAGAGAGATAGAATCAGTCATTAAAAATCTCCCAACTAAGAAGAGCTCAGGGCCAGATGGCTTCACAGGTGAATTCTACAAAACATTCCCAAAAGAACTAACACCAATCCTGCTGAAACTATTCCAAAAAATTGAAACAGAAGGAACATTGCCAAACTCCTTCTATGATGCAAACATTACCCTAGTACCAAAGCCAAACAAAGACACCACAATAAAGGAAAATTACAGACCAATTTCTCTAATGAACCTAGATGCAAAAATACTTAACAAAATACTTGCTAATGGTATTCAACAACATATTAAACGAATTATACAACACGACGAAGTGGGATTTATTCCAGGTATGCAAGGATGGTTTAACATAAGAAAACCAATCAATGTAATATACCATATAAACAGATTGAAGGAAAAAAAATCACATGATTATATCTATAGATGCAGAAAAAGCATTTGACAAAATACAGCACCCTTTCTTGATAAAAACCCCCCAAAAGATTGGAATACAAGGAAATTTTTTGAACATGATAAAGAGTATATATGGAAAACCCAAAGCCAACATTTTTTACAATGGGGAAATCCTAAAATCCTTCCCTCTAAACTCAGGAACAAGACAAGGGTGCCCATTGTCTCCGCTCCTATTTAATATTGTCTTAGAAGTACTTGCTTGAGCACTAAGGCTTGAACCAGATATAAAAGGCATTCAAATTGGAAAGGAAGAAGTCAAAATTTCATTATTTGCAGATGACATGATCCTATACATAGAAAACCCTGAGAGATCTACAACAAAAACTTCTAGAACTCATAAATGAGTTTAGTAAAGTCGCAGGTTATAAGATCAGTGCACAAAAATCAGTAGCATTTCTGTACACCAATAATGAGCAAGATCAGGAGGAAATCAAGAAACAAATACCATTCACAATAGTAAATAAAAAAATCAAATACTTAGGAATAAATTTAACTAAAGAGGTAAAAAACTTATACACCGAGAACTATACAAGACTTTTCAAGGAAATCAAAGAAGACCTAAATAAATGGAAGAATATTCCTTGTTCATGGATAGGAAGACTGAATATTATTAAGATGTCTATCCTACCAAAACTGATCTACACATTCAATGCAATCCCAATAAAAGTCAACACAGCCTTCTTTAAGGAACTAGAAAAACTAACTATGAAATTTATTTGGAAAGGAGAGAGACCCCGAATAGCCAAAGACATATTGAAAAAGAAAAATGAAATTGGAGGAATCACACTACCTGACTTCAAAACATACTACAAATCTACAGTAGTGAAAACAGCATGGTATTGGCATAAGGAAAGACACACAGACCAATGGAATCGAATTGAAAACTCTGATATAGAACCTCACATATATAGCCATATAATATTTGATAAAGCCACCAAACCCTCTCAACTGGGAGAGAGTGGCCTATTCAACAAATGGTGCCTGGAGAACTGGATATCCATATATAGAAGAATGAAAGAGGATTACCATCTCATACCTTATACAAAGATCAACTCAAGATGGATCAAAGACCTAAATATAAGAGCCAAGACCATAAAAACCTTGGAAAGCAGTGTAGGGAAACATCTACAGGACCTTGTAATAGGAAATGGATTTATGAACATCTCACCAAAAGCACGAGCAGCAAAAGAACTAATAGATAAATGGGACTTCCTCAAAATTAAAGCCTTCTGCACCTCAAAGGAGTTTGTCAAGAAAGTAAAAAGGGAGCACACATAGTGGGAGAAAATATTTGGCCAGCATATATCTGATAAGAAACTTATAACTTGCATATATAAAGAACTCCTATATCTTGAAAATAAGATAAACAACTCATTTAAAAAATGGGGAAAAGATTTAAACAGACACTTCTCTAAAGAAGAAATACAAATGGCTAAAAAGCACATGAAAAAATGCTCCAAATCTCTAGCTATCAGGGAAATGCAAATCAAAACTACAATGAGATACCATCTTACTTCTGTAAGATTGGCAGCTATGAAAAAAACAGAAGAATACAAATGCTGGAGAGGATGTGAAGAAAGGGGAACACTCATCCACTGCTGGTGGGAATGCAGAAGGATCCAACCATTCTGGAGGATAGTTTGGCGGTTTCTCAAAAAACTAACCATAGATTTGCCATATGACCCAGCAATACTACTGCTGGGTATATACCCAGCAGAACTGAAAACAAGGACACAAACCAATATATGTACACCAATGTTATAGCAGCATTGTTCACTATCACCAAAAGTTGGAATCAACCCGAATGCCCATCAACAGATGAGTGGATCAATAAAATGTGGTATATACACACAATGCAATACTACTCGGCTGTAAGAACAAATACACTACAAACACACGTGATAAATGGATGAATTTTGGGAACCTTATGTTGAGTGAAGCAACCCAGGCATTGAAGGACAAATACTACATGACCTCAATGATATGAAATAAGCAAGCTGGCTCAGAGAGCTAGAGACTGGAAGATAGGCTTACAGGAAATCAGGGGGGGGGGTGAGGAAGTATGTGAGCCGATGTCTGCAGGGGTGGAATTTATGATGAGCTGGGGGTAAGTATGAACACAAAGAAGAGATAAAATGGGGGCAGGGGGTTGCTTTTGGGTGGGGCTTTGTGGGTTTGAGGGGGCCTGGGGATGGGCGGATGGGTAATATTGCCCAAAAAGTGGGGGGAGGGAGGGGTAGCATACGAACATAGGAGAGTGTCAGGTTTGGGTTGAGAGTAAAATGATGAGAATATCGTACCAAATATAATTAAGAGTGTTACCCGTTTAGGATGCTCGGAGGGGATGGTCTGATGCGGGACGGGCTCCTGGGGAATGTCTGAATGCTCATTTTGCCAGAGTGGGTGGTACCATTGGGTAGAGACCCAAGTAGTGAGAGTGGGGGTGGACCCACATCCTGGGGAGGACTAATGCCATCAAATAGAGGGAACTGTATCTCTCGAGAGAAAGGGTGTCTCCCAGGGCATTGGGGCAGATGAGGAAGTTCGGCCCTGAACACTGTTGCAAGTATATCTGGACGTGGCTCCTCAGGAAATGGAGGTTGGCTGTCACTGTGGGCACCAAGGTGGATGGGAAAATGGATGTTAAATGTGTGGAATGAAAGTAAATGTGGGGTAAGAGAGGAGTTTCATGAGAGTACACAAGGATGGATATAAAACCTGTAATATTACACCATAAATATAAAGGGGATGACAGACTAATAATGTAAACCATTATGTAAAACATAGGATAACTAAAAATTTAGAAAACTGTATATCCTAAAGTATGGATCACAATGTAGCCCAGATGTCACCTTGTTTGAAAGCTATTGTCTCAGAGTCTGTACATCACTTTAAGTAAATATGATATGAATAAGTTATAAGAATATCGCTGTGGAAGGGAAAAGGTTTTATGGTAGATGTGTGGGAGTACTGTATATTGTATATATGAATTACTGTGGTCTAGGGCTCTTGTGAAGAGAAGTTCAATAATTAGGGAAAAGAAAAAGAAAAAGATAGGATGTAGAATTTTTCCAAGTCAACACGTATTCTATATCTAACCTTTAAACCCATTGCTATAAGCCATTTTACTAGTAAGGGATCCTGACATTATATTGGGCTTCAATTTTCAGGAAGTTTTGGATCACAGAGTGGTTCAACAATGGCAGCGTAGGAATACTGGTATATGATAAAATTGACAGGTGATATATGGCTGACAGGGAGCTATACAGGGCAGATGTCCAGGGTGCATGGTAATGTTTGGATATACTCATAGTGGAAACAATTAAAAACTACAGCTGGGGGGGTACTGGGTTCCTGGCCAGGGGTGCTCTGTCATGGTCCTTAGGAGAGCAGCGGAAGTCCCCCAGGTGCAATGGTAATGACCAGGAAGAAATGAGGGTCCAACAGTGAGAGCATGATACTAATGACTATGCTTGTGAGCCTCTATGGCTGAAATAAGAACAAGACCTAGAGCAGCACTGTGCCTAGGAATTTCCTCCGGACAGCTTTCATGTTACTCAAATGTGGCCAGTCTCGAAGCCAAACTCAGCATGTAAATGCAATGCCCTCCCCCCAGCGTGGGACATGACACCCAGGGATGAGCCTCCCTGGCACCAAGGGATCCCTACCAAGTACCAACTGATGATGCAACTGGAAAATGACCTTGAATTGAAGGTTCAATGTGGATCAGCAGAATATCCCTGTCTACATATAATAACATGACTTTAAAATGCTGTTTGACCTAATGTAAGGGGGAAATGGAAAGGAGAAATGAGTTTATATGGCTACGAGTCTCTAAAAAAGAGTCTGGAGGTTGTCAGAAGGATTGCCCTTATGCACAACTGAGCAGAGTCTAAGAGACAGATAAAGTAGATACAACCCCAGGTATTGGTTACTTTGACGGCTAAAGGGACCCACGGGTTCTATGGTCATGGCAGATGAGGTTCACTGACATTTCAGATGGCCCTTCTTTGGAGCTGGTGTTTCTGCGTCATGAAACGACTCAGATGGGATCTCTTTTCATTAGACTTTCATGCTACTTTACTGGAATTGTAGTTGGTGTTGGGGTTTAAGATATATTTAGGGGATTTGAATCTCTGGACTGACAATATGATAGCCAGGCCCTGAGCCTCAACAGACTTCAGCTCCTACAATCTGATTTATTGGACTCACCTCACTCAGCTAAGATGGAATTGAAGAAGGGCAACCACCACACCATGGAGCCTAGAGTGCCTACAACTGAAAGCAGGAGGATTGCATCCAGTATGCATGTGGAATCTGAGCCTCCTCTTGACATAGAGGTAGAAGGGACACAACCAATCCAAGTTCCACAGAGAAAAGGTGACATTGGAGTGGGAAAAGTGGACATGGTGGCTGATGGGTATGGGGAATGGCAGGAAGAGATGAGATGTGGAGGCGCCTTTGGGACTTGGAGTTGCCCTGGATGGTGCTTCAGTGGCAATCACTGGACATTGTAAATCCTCCCAGGGCCCTCTGGATGGAATGTTGGAGAGTATGGGCCATGATGTGGACCATTGACCATGAGGTGCAGAGATGCCCAGAGATGTACTTACTAAATGCATTGGATGTGTCATGATGATGGGAGTGTGAAATTGGGGGTTCCTCTGGCTTTGCCCAAGCTGCTTGAGGCGAGGGGTTAGATAGACGCACAGCGGGCACGAAGAATGCTGTGGAGACGGCGAATGGTGGTAACACGCAGTCCGTTTTATTGAGGAAGTGCTTGACAATATATATTGTGGGGTGAAGGGACAGGGCAGGCAGGAGGCGGCGTGTGGGGCACTGGTTGGTTGGGGCTGGTGGGAGTTAGGAAATGTGGGAGTTGGCCGGTGGGGATTGGCTAGTGGTCATTGGGTGACGTGGCCCCGGCGAGGGGGAAGAGGGGGGGGCAGTAGGTCGGGCTTGGCGGTTAGGAGGGAATGGTTGAGAGGGCGTGGCTCACCCGTACCTCAGCGAAGAGCGGTGGCCCGTTCGCCAGACAGGGAGGGCGGGACTCACCCATGCCCCTGCAGAGAGCAGGAAGCCCATCTGTTCTACCAGTTTCCTTGGCCCACTGCAGCTCGCCTGGATAGCCTCCCCTCAGTTCCCCCTCTCTTATATATAAAAATGGGCCAGGAGAGTGGCAGGGAGATGGGCGAAGTTTGCATCGGCAAATGAAAGAGGCGGGGGGGGGGCATGGTGGCAATCTGGGGCTAGCAGGTAGCCGGTCGGCAGGTCCGCAGCTCGAAGGTGGTCCAGTGGTGGGACAGGCGAATGGCTGCTTGGTTCTGGAGGGCAGCGGCGGTATTGGCGGGGCCCGGGGCAAATGAAGTTTTGGAAGATCCGTCTCCTGAAAAGTTAGTGGGGGCTAGAAGGCGGGTAGGCCATGGTCTAGGGGAAGTGGAAGCGCACGGTGTTGTGGACGGTTTAGCGGGGCCGTAGCTGCTTAAGAGCGAGGAGTTAAGAGCAGGAGTGAGTGTTGCTGGGGGGGGAAGGAGTGGTGGGGTGGGAGTGGTGGGGTTGAATGGGACCTCATATTTTTTTTAATGTAATATTTTTACAAAATCAATTAAAAAAAATAAAGCTGAAAAAAATAAAAAAAAAAAAACTTAAATGTCTTGTATCATGCTGGAGAAGATTCCTACTATTCTTATCACTCTAAATGTTGTGTATCAAGAAAGGGTGCTGGATTTTTGTCGAATGCCTTTTCTGCATTGATTGAGATAATCATGTGTTTTTCCTTTCATTCTGTTAATGCGGTTTACGACATTGTTTACTTTTCCTGTGTTAAACCAACTTTGCATATCAGGCATATATCCTACTTGATCATGGTGTACAATTCTTTTGAATATGCTGTTGGATTCAGTTTGCTAGTATATTCTTGAGGAGTTTTGCATCGATATTCATAAGACATATTCTTTAGTTTCCTTTTCTTGTGCTATCTTTATCTGGTTTCAGTACAAGGGTGAGATTTCCATTGTAGAATGTGTTAAGGAGTGTTCTTTCTTTAATTTTTTTATTGAATTTGGCAGAAGTGGGAATGAAGTCTTCTTGGAATGTCTGGTAGAATTCCTCTATGAAGCCTTCTGGTCCTGGGCTTCTCTTGGTTGGGAGATTTAGTGTTTAAGTCACTTTACCAATATCTGTTTTGTTGAGATCTTCTATTTTTTCTTAAGTCAATGTGCATAGTTTGCATGTTTCTAATAATTTTCCATTTTATCTATTTTATCTAATTTGATATACAGCTATTTATAGAATCCACTTATAGTCCTTTTTTAAAGTTAAATGGGGTTGGTAGTACTGTTCCCCTTTTCGTCTCTGATTTTCATTATTAGTATCCCCTCCCTTTTATCTTTCTCAGTATATCTAAATGTTTATTGATTTTTTTTATATTTTCAAGAGCCAACTTATTTTTGTTAGTAAAAAGAATTTATTGGGAAATGGGGGAAAAGAACAGAGCTTGCTAAGAAATGCAGGAGAAGGATAGAAATACACATCAGGCTTTGTTTTGGGATCTTCTAGGCAGAAAGAGTAGGTTTTGTCTTCTGTGGTCCCCTTTTCAGCTATTAATTTTTCCTTCCCTTGCTCATGTTAAGGGGAGGGACCCCAGATGTTATTGAATAACCCACCAATGGCGGGGCCAATGGTGTGACCAGGTCTTCTCTCAATTCTGGGACTTTAAAGTCAAGGTCAAGGTCTTGGTGGGTTTTCACTGCCCTGTTGTCTCCTAGCCAGGTTGTCTGTCAGCCAAGTTGTCTGCTGGGCCTTCTGCCTTCCCTCTTTCACTATACATCCTGCCTCAATTCCCCTCTTGAGAGTTCATGCCCTTATTCTTAAGGGGACACTGAGGGGAATTGATCATTCTTCTGTAGTTACTTCCAGTTGAAGAAACAACTTTTGAATTTGTTGAGTCTTTTATTGTTTTCTGTTTCATTTATCTCTGCTCTCATGTTTAGTTCCTTCTCCTTGCTTTGGGTTTAGTTTGCTCTTTTTTTCCCTAGTTCTTCTACTTTTGAGGCTAGTTCACTGCTTGGAAATATTTCTTCTTTTTCAATGTAAGCATTTAGATTTAGAGTGTAATGTTTATTTCACTGTTAAATTTCTTGAGCCAGATAACTGCACTTAAAGTAATTAAATAAGTGAGTATCCTTCCTAAGAAACATACAAGGAAACATTGTGTTTGAGGATTACATGTACAACCTGCTTTCATTTGATCTGAAGATAGGTAGGTAGGTAGGTAGGTAGGTAGATAGATAATGTAATGATATAGACCATATGGAAAAATGTTAAAATTCGTGGATCTGAGTATCTGTGTATCTTGGGTGTGGGATTATGTTTGATTTCTTTGTATGGGGTTTGTATTATTTCTGTAACTGTCCTGTAGATTTGAAATTATTTTAAATTAAAGAGTTAAAAATATAATTTATTGCTAAAAGAATCAGATGCCAGCTAACAACCTTTGTGGTCAATGCAGCCCTTGTGTGAACAGTTAAAAGAGAACAATGAGAGTAAATCCAAAGATCACACAAACAAAATGTATGTGCTTGAAATCTAAAGACTTGAAAATTCCAATATTTCTCCCTTAATTTTTAAATATGAAACTATTAAACTGAGTTGAACTCTGTGCAGGGGCTGTCAAAACCTCTCTCATACTCATAGTACACATTAAAGGCAGACACAAATTAAGGAGGGCACTGACAGTTTGGAGTCTTATGTGATTACCATGGGCTGGCTTAGGTTTCTTAGGCCACACTATGAAAAGTTTATTTGGCCAGGACTGGGGTCTGCAAATCCTCTTACATGAAACCTCCAAATAAGCAATCAAGATATGTTGCAGGTATGGGAAGACACTTCTTTCTTTCTTTCCTAAGGCAGTTGGAAAAAAATGTAGGGTGGCCATCCTGGCTGGCCTACAGAGCTTAGTCTATATCCCCTGTGTCATGAGATGTGATCACTGATTTGTGGGTCAAGATGTGAGGCAAGATTGAAACCCTATTTTTCTAGACCCCACCTCCACCTCCACTGAGGTCTGCCTTGGCTTCCAGGCAGTTGGAGATTCTGGGCAGGAGGCTCACCGTGGAGTTCTATCTTGTGTTGTGGCAACAGGTTCCTGGCAACCTGAGGTGACTCAGCAGAGGCTTTGGGAGCCTCATATGGTCTACTGATCATCATGATGCTCTACGCAATCCTGATCTTGTTGACCTTGTGCCAGGTGTTGGCAGCTTTGACAGAGGACTTTATACAAAGCCCAGATCTCCAAGGATTGCTGTGGACAATGCTGGCTTGCATAGTTATAGTGGGGATTTTTATTATTAAATCGTATGAGGAAGGAAAGAGAGACAAAAACTGGCCACTGACATTTCTGCTCTTCTAGAGGGAACACGAGAAAATGTTGATAAGTTTCACCACATTGAAAAGGAATTTGGAGACCTTAAATCAACTCTAAGAGAAGGCAGACTGAAGAATGAAGTATCAGAAATAGTAAATGTGAAGATTATGAGTAAAGAACTGGAAAGCTACAATTCTTTACTTGGACTTAAAGTAGATGAGTCTGGAAAATCATGGAAAGGAGAGACATCTAAATGTTCACAAGAAGTTCACCTGGTGGCTGATCCTTCAAGCAAAACTCTGAACTTAGAAGACTCAGCACGGCAACCCCAACATCAAGTTGCTGCAATGAATCATTCTTTGAAATCTCTCATGTGAATACAGAACAGCTTCCCACATCAGTGACAGGAGCCTTGGAGGATAATTCCAGGCTGGACAGAAGCATGAAATTCTCTTCATAGGAATCTCATAAACAGAAGGGAAAGCTGGGCACTTTTACTAAAGAGAGAGAAATCTCAGAAAACTCTAAACTCCCTGTGGAGCCAGTTCTTAGTAATAAAATGGATCAGGTCAAACCTCCAGATGAGCACTTGCTTAAGATTTGTGATTCAGCTGCTGTTCTTGAGGAAGATAATGTAGATCTTGGGAACATGGAATTGGATATACTGAAGACATCAGAAAATGGAGACCACATAGTGGGAGAATCTGAAGGAGTGTTGATTGATGGTGTGGAGTTAAATACTTACTTAGAAAGTCTGGGGGAAAAAAGAAAAATAATGCACACAAAATTAGAAGAAGAAACTGAAATAATCAGTGAACTTGAAAGTCACACAGAAAGCCTCCAAACTGAAAAAGCTTTGCTCCAGTTAGAAATCGCCCAACTCGAAAGGGAGAGACAAAAGCTCCAGCAGAAACATCAAGTCCATCCCCTTCAAGAAAAGGAAACAAATGTTTATGCAGTGTTGAATTTAAAGAGAATTTACCCTGTAAAGATGGAGGAGGATTTTTCCAAAGTATATAAAGGTATCAGCAATGGATGTGAAAAGCTAAAAACGTATAAAATTCAAGCAGAAATCATTGCAGAAAAATTTGATACAATCACTGAATATTATGAAAACCTTATTTCCCAGAGGCATAAAGCTCATGATTTGGGGATAAGAGCTCTGATAGCTGAGAGAAACCTATTTGAACTGAGGAAAGAAAACACATACCTGGCACAAAGGCTAATTGAGGAAGAATGTAACATTTCTGAAAATTATTATTTCACCCCTTATGTTCCAAATGGAGCACTTGGCAGAGTCCTGGAAGCACAATCAGGAACCCTCTGGAGAAATAGTTCCCCAAGGAAGGAGGAAAATCAGGCTGAGATGGTAAAGCTGTGCCCTGTACCAACCCTAGGGTCCCTGCACTTGGACCAATCCAATCCAGAATCAGTAGGTGCCACAGGAGATCAAGACAGATCTTGTCTTGGAGCTTCTATCACAGGCAGAAGCAGCTCACTAGAATCTTCTTATCCAACCCTGTCACCTGATAAGGGATCAGCCAGCCCAGGCTCTGGTCCTCCACATTGCCCTCCTGTCAAAAGTCAGATGTTAAAAAGGAGTCTTAACATAAAAAGTCAGATGCTAAGGAGTTCCAGGAGGAATGTTCTGAGAATAGGACATGGTGTGCTTCCACCTATTCTGGAAAGTAAGGAGGAAGCTCCCCAAGAGTCCATTTGTTAAGGGACTTCCTTGACCCAACACTAATCTCCACTGGTAACAAGAATGCATCAACACCAACTCTTGACTCCAGTTCCTGTTTATACAACCTGGAAACAAATGTATCACCTGTTGTGTGGATCCTGCTTTCAATGAGTCTACTTTGAAGACCCACAACAGTAAGATCTTTTTGTCTCAACTGATACATTTTTTTTCTTGCTTAGTCTTATTCTTTTAAGAGATTATAAAAATGGCTTAGGTGGATATTTGATGTTATAACTGTTAGTGTATTTCATAACTATATATTATATAATATGAATCTGTAAGTTTATTCTATTTAATTATTGTTTGTGCTATTTATTCCATTTTATTTTAGTTACATTTCTAGGTTAGGTATAGCATGTCATTTATAACAACTATAGTAAAGTAGTAGAGTTTCATATTAGAATGTTTATTCCTATATGTCAAGGGGCCAATACCCTCTGGCTATAACAGTAATGAAATTTACCTTTATACAATTTGGATAATTAATAAAAAAAAGTTCATATAGCTTCGGTGTGCTGTTTTGGTTAAACATCAGAACATGAGATGTGTTTATCGATAATGTAGAACTTAATCCATTTTACTTACTAGAAATGCCTGTATTTGTTGTATTTCTGTCCTTTATTTGCTGCATTTCTGTCCATCTGCATTTCCTAAAAAGAATTCTGGAAGAAGTCCTATCAGGTAAATGCACAGTGATTCCATATAGACCAAATGTTTTGTCCTGTACTTAGGTCCCATGATCTCAGGGAACCACCTGCCTTATTTATCCCTGTTTATCCACCATCAAGAGTAATTCCTGATAGGAGCAAGGCCCCATCAATAATTGTTCAGGAAATGACAGGAATCAGTTTTTCAAGTGTTCAATACTTTCACTCATCCTTCTGAATCCATTCATTTCCTTTCTCTAAAATATGTATAACAGCTTTATTGAGGTATGATTCACATACTGTGGTAGATTGAATTATCCGCCCAAGAGGAACAAAAACACGTTCTTAATACTAGTCCTGTTGGTGTGAACCCTTTGTAAACAGCACCTTTTGAAGATGTTATTTTTAATTAAGGTGTGGCCAGCTGTATCAGGATGGGTCTTAATCCTATTTTGGAAAGCCTTATAAAGAGAAAGTCATGGGGGAAGAAGGAAGTCAGCAGGAACACTTAGATGTGAAAAGAGAGGATCTACCCATGGGCTTGAAAAGCCAGGGAACCCAAGAATTTTCAGATTGCCAGCCAGCCAGAATGGTACAAACTCTGGGAGGAGGCAAGCCTTCTAGCCTCTGAAACATGCAGTCAATAAATTCTTGTTGTTAAGCCAACCAATTGTGTGGTATTTGTCATAGCAGCTGTGGAAACTAAGACACATACCATATGATTCATTTAAATTGTAAATCATTCTTTTTAGTACAGTCACAGAGTTGTGCAACCATTACTACAGTCAATTTTTGAACATTCTCATCACTAAAAAAGGAAACTCTACAAATTAGCAGTCCCTCCCCATTTCTCTCCAAGTCCCCTAGTCCTATGTAAAGATTAGTGCTTTCTACCCCATAAATCTGCCTCTTCTGGACAATTCATATGAATAAAATAATACAACTTGAGGTATTTAGTAGGAAAATATTTATAGAATTATAGGACATGGGTTGAATGGTTTTAAGACAGCTTTCACAATTCAGAGGAGTGTGTGGGTGTCTGCATAATTTATTTAGATTGCTGAATCTAGCAATGACACTTTCTTGAAGAGAGTCTTCAGGGACAAGTTCTTTGTCTTGATTCATAAGTCATTTAGATCTTTCACAGTTTTACTTTCTAAGAGCAAGTATTCATGGAGCATCCATTTACACTACTATGGCCTGGTCTCAGTATTTAACATAGGAAGAGAATTATCTTGGCTTTAGTTATCAAGCCCTTTAATTTTTTTCCAACAAGAATGATATCATTTTTTATTGGTGTTATATATATTAATTAGAACCTCTACATGATATATGAGAGGGATATCTTATTTCTGATTTTAAAGCATATGCTCCAGAAATTCCCTGTTCTACTCTTGGATTTATTTAAGAGTTCTATAATCATTGACTCTTCTTTTCTATTATACTTTATATCTTTATTTTTATTAAATGTATAATTCAAGATTCAAGGCAAGAATTTCAATAACAAACATTTATTGAACATATTCACATGACAAACATTGTGATACATGCTTTGCATGCATAATTCCATTTTATTTTCACAACAATGCCATGAAGAATATATTAAGATAACCATTTCACTGGTGATAAGACTGAAGCTTAAGGTTAAGCAGCTTTTCCAAGATTACAATGGGAGCTAATGTCAGAATCGCAGGTTCTCAACTGGCCCCATCTCATAAGTTGCTTCATGCTCTGGTGTGATCTCCAGCTCAGGACCTCCTTTATCTGCTGGCTCTGATAAGTAGTAGGGTTTTGCTCTGGTATGATGGACCCAGGGCTTGATTCCCTGCAACTTAAGAGAAGAATGAGAGGTTGACAGTACTGTGTAAGGTTCCTCCCATTTGGGTTTAAGCTGTTCCTCAGGATGTTTGTTTTTCTAAACTTTTAAAGAACCTGATCCCCAATTGAGGAGGGGAGGAGAGGGTGGTCAGTGGGGTATTTTAGGTGCATATTTGCATATACATGCATGGCAATAAGGAGCTCTCCTATTTGCAAAGCCCACCTACGGAGGGTTCCCTCCAAGCTTACAGGTGAGCTGGGTTTTCCCTCGGGTTACTTAGAATGGGCCTTCTCTACATAAGTTCAAAAGGACTTAATTTAACTCTTCTTTTAGGGGCCACCCTAACCTCAAGGAGAGCTAAGTTAAATGCTTCTGTCCATTTTAACTGTGTTACTAACCAATTTTACTTAAGGTTTTCTTTAAAGTATAGTTCATTCTTTTCACGTTTCCTGATGACTCAGGTCTCCAGGCTGCGTGTAGTTCCACTTAATTTCAAGACATTGAATGACACCCTGTACCGCAGCTGAAATAAAAGCAGGTCTATTATCTTCTAGCAGCCACACTAACCTGAAAGAGAACTAGGTTAAGTGTTTCTGTCCATTTCAACTATGTTTTTTACAAATTTTATTTAAGATTTTTTTTCAAAGTATAGTTCATTCTTTCTACCTTTCTTGATGACTTAGGTCTCCAGGCTGCATGTAGTTTTGACTTAATTCCAAGACACTGACTGACACCCTGTAGCACAGCAGAAATAAAAGCAGGTACATTATCTGACCAAATTGTTTGGGCAGTACAATCCTCGGGATGATTTCCTGAAGGAGGAATTTAGTCACCATGGAATGCTGTTCTGTGTGGCAGGGAAAGGCTTCTATCCACCCTGAAAAGGTGTCTACAAATACCAAAAGATACTTAAAATTTCCTGTGGTTTTTGGCATTACTGTGAAATCTACTTGCCAATCTTCCGCTTGGGGAAGCTCTCGACTTTATGTTGCAAAAGAAGTCCACAATGTTGCCTTTGGGTTATTTTTCTGGCAAGTAAGACACTGGTTAGTGACTTTGGTACAGCTTGAGCAAGGTGAGGTCCCACTGCCAGTCAATGAAGACTTATTAGTGCTTGTTGTCCCAAATATGTGGTTTGGTGATAATAAGAGACTAGGGGTTATACTAGGTTCTCATGCAGATAAAATTGTCCTTGGCTGTTTTACAGCCACTTACACCTTTTTAATGTTTTTTTTTTCCCTGAATTTTCTTGAAATCCCCATTCTATTGTGCATTTGAGGTCTGCATGGGTATAGACCAGACAGAAATCTTCATCTATATGTTGAGGAATCTGAGGTTTAATGAGTGCAGCTACTTGACTAGGAGGGTAGCCTTTTCATTCAGTCTCTTTTGCCACTTGGTCTGCTTGTCTGTTCATTGAGGCAACATAGGAGTCTCCTTTTGGATGTCCTGGGTAGTGCATTACAGCTACCTCTTCTGGTAGTTTAACTGTTGCTGAAAGTTCTGTTATTTGTCTGGCATGCTTAATGTATTTCCACCTAGATGATAAAAGTCCTCTCTCCTTCCAAATGGCCCCATGTGCATGCAAGATAAGAAAAGCATATTTTGAATCAGTGTAAATGTTCACTCTTTTTCTATCCCCTCTTTGGAGGGCTCTAAGAAGAGCAATAAGCTCAGCTTTTTGTGCAGAGCTCCCTGGGGGAAGTGGTGCACCTTCTAGTACTTCCCCTCTGGTTACAAGAGCATATCCAGGCTTTTGAATCCATCCTTTAACGAAGCTACTTCCATCAGTGAAGATTTCTATATCTAGATCTAGTAGAGGAGTATCCTGCCAGTTTTTCCTGGAAGAAAAGACTTTTTCTAGTGTTTTTATAGTTATTAATAGGTATTTCCTTAGTATTTGATGGGAGTAGAGAAACTGGATTTAAGGTTGCACAAACTTTTGATTTAACTTTTGGGTTGTTTTGGAGTGCTGCTTGCTATCTTTCAAGGCTCCCTTGGGTTAGCTGAAGTTTCCCTTTTCCTTCAAACCGTGTGAGTACTCGATGGGGGGTGTGAATGTTGATGAGCTGTGCTAATATAAAATTTTCAGCTTCTTATAGTAAGATGTAGGTTGAAGCAAGGGCTCTTAAACATGCTGGCCACCCTTTTGCAGTATTGTTTAGCAGTTTTAAGAAGTACGCTACTAGATGATGCTCCTTACTGAGTAATAAGAATTTTGTTCTCTGTATAACCACCTGTTGCTTACATAAATGGCAGTGAGCTATGCAACTGTGGTTTTTCTTTAATTTTTTTAAAGATTTATTTTTTATTTCTCTTCCCTTACCGCCCCCACCATTGTCTGCTCTCTGTGTCCTGTCACAATGTGTTCTTCTGTATCTGTGTTTATTCTTTTTTTTTTTATATTTATTATTTTTATTTATTTAATTTCCCTCCCCTCCCCCGGTTGTCTGTTTTCTGTGTCTTTTTGCTGCGTCTTGTTTCTTTGTCCGCTTCTGTTGTCGTCAGCGGCATGGGAAGTGTGGGTGGCGCCATTCCTCGGCAGGCTGCTCCCTCCTTCGCGCTGGGCGGCTCTCCCTATGGGTGCACTCCTTGCGCGTGGGGCTCCCCTACGCGGGGGACACCCCTGTGTGGCACTGCACTCCTTGCGCGCATCAGCACTGCGCATGGGCCAGCTCCACACCGGTCAAGGAGGCCCGGGGCTTGAACCGCGGACCTTCCATGTGGTAGACCGACGCCCTAACCACTGGGCCAAAGTCGGTTTCCCCCGTGTTTATTCTTGTCAGTGGCTCAAGGAATCTGTATCTCTTTTTGTTGCGTCATCTTGCTGCAAAAGCTCTCCCTGTATGTGGTGCCGCTCCTGGGCATGCTGCACTTTTTTACATGGGATGGCTGTCGTTGCAGGGTACACTCCTTGCCTGTGGGGATCCCCTACATGGGGAATACCCCTGCATGGCATGGCACTCCTTGCCTGCATTAGCACTGCACATGGGCCAGCTCATCACATCTCTCAGGAGGACCTGGGTTTGAACATTAGACCTCCCCTGTGGTAGGCAGACACTCTAGCCACTGAGCCAAATCTGCTTCCCTATTGGCCTTATATTCATGCTTCCATCTGCTGCCCTATTATTTACTTTCCTTGATTTACTCTGCAGAGGCCTTAGGAACTGTCATTTCCCTCCTGCGCTGGCTATGCTCAGGCATCCAGAGGGTGGAGTTGCTGGATTCTGAACCTCCTCATCCTTTGAGCCTCTTCTTCCTGCTCCTTTAGGGCTGGTCCTGGGCTTGAAGCCACTGCTTAGAGGGCTCCCTTCACCCAGTGGTGCTGTGGAGTTCTTCCATGGGAATTCTGTTGTGCTCCAACCCATTTACCTACTGTTTAGTGACCAAAACCACACTGCTTGGGGAAGGCCCTGCCCCTCCTTTGTCTTTCCCTGATTGCTCTTTGTGTTCCTCTATGGCCCTTTGGGGGTCAGCTTCCCATTTCTCAGCTCCTTGTCCTACCTCACTGAAGGTGGCTGACACCTCCCTGTTTTTCCTGGAGCTGGATGTGTTGGTGGAGCTTTCTTATCTCTTCCCCCTCTGTCATCCCTAGGGACAACAAATGGGACAGTGGACCCTCCAATTAGCAAAGTCTCTCTTTTATGAATACTTCAAAAACTGGCCTAGAAAGGATCATCTGATTCACACCCTGCCCTATGCTATGTCTCAGAGTCAAGTGTCTATCACCTTTACTTGAGACTATAGAATGATGAACAATTTTCCGTATCATGGAATTTTACTGTTTGGGAAGTTCCCTTGAGTTGGGAAAATCACTTTTGTGCTTCCAGCAGCCTAGACTAAAAGAAGCATGGACTTGTCTGTCAGTTTTCCTCTTCAATGTGGGTAAAAATATGTTGTACAGAGGGTGAGTAGGTAATTTTCCCAAACTGTATTTCTCACCTTGGACATTGGATTTTGCAATTCCCTCTCTTCAATCAAATGTTGCAAACTAGCTGCGTGACCTTTCCCTGACTTCTGCCAATATCTGTTTTTTATCATCTATACTTTGCCCTCAGAATAAGTCCTCATTCAGCTTGGTTTGTAGCAATGTCATCAGTAATTGTTCATTGAAGGAGAACAGGCTGAACCTGGGGACTGCAAAGAAGGCCAATGTGGTGAAGCTCCCCACAGGGGACTGCAGACTGTTCTCTGGAGTTATTTGGGACCCTGAGCCCCCTTTGGGGTCAGGTCATTGTGGGTAGCATACAGGCATCCAGGTGGCAGGGAATAGATTCCCTACTATTCCTAGAACCCACCTGCCTCATCTCTACCCTTATCTTTTGCTTTAACTCCTCCCTGTTAACAGGGATGCTACTTCATCTCACTTGTCCCCACATGGCCAGAGTGAAGCCAGCTCCTCGGTCAATCTATCACCTCCCAAGAAGCCTATACAGTCCTGGGATGACTGAACTGCCAATCCCCTAATCCTCCACTATGCCTTGGTGTGCCTTGTGGCGATCCAGGTGAGTATATCAAGGTGCCTTTCAGAAAGAAAGATACCTAAAGAATTCTACCAGCTCCAATATTGGTGTTGGTGTCATCAACAGAAGTACATTTCACACAGCACTGGATGGAGCAATGTTTTATTGACCTGGAGAGAAGATAGGGCAATCTCATCTTCACTAGTTGGTCTCAGTTCCCCAAAGCCAGCAAGTCACAATCTGTGGCCAATGCAGAAAGATATTACATGGAGCATCCCTTACTGTGTTGCATGTCCCTGGGGAAGAATTCCACCCCTTTCTCTCCAGGGACAGCTATATTAGGGTATGAACTGGATAGAATAAAACATACCCATCAGAATCAGACTATCTCCAGTGACTATTTACATCTCTGTGGAGTACAAGGGGAAGAAATGTACCACAATCCCCTTATCTACTAGGGCATTCTATTTTATTCTGCCAAGGTTAACATACCAAGTTCTGAGCACAGGAGATATCTGTGGGTTGCATAGAAAGGAGGCAGGCTGTGCTAAGATTGTTCCCTACCACATGCTCCACTCTGTAAATACTTGTTCTCCATCAATGCAGAAAGCTTGGGTGTCTCAAGAATGGCACGCCCATTTTCAACCAGATCACACGGAAAGACCAAAACCTCCAATGGTTATTCTGCATTGAGGACCAGGAATTCACAGGCAACTTTTCAGTGAGGAAGGGAGCTTTAGCACAGATCTCAATATTAAAGTTTTCCTGTTCTTATTCTGCAGTTATGCTAAATTCCTAACACTTTCTTACTTGGTGTAAGCATTTGTATTAAAAGTGGTTTCAAAATGCAATTTGAATTGAATTCCCTATCTCCAGACAGTCAGTGTTCTTTTCCTGGGTGACAGTATCCAGTATCTTCAAGTTCTTAAAAATGTATAGGTACATGTTAATTTAATAATCCATATGTTATTATGGACTTTTAGTTTAGGTCTGATATAGATCCTTGAATATAGAGGATATATTTGGGCTCTCCATGGAACTGAAGGAAGGTTGGAAGAAAAAGAATGGGAAAACTGGGTATTTGTGGGCCTGCGGTTTCAACTACAATGGTGGGAATGCAGTTTGTGAATATATGACATTGTTCATGAAGAGCATCACAGTTTGCAAAACTTGTACATCCTTGGAGGTTGACATATTCGTGAGGAGGGATTCTGTGGAGACAGTGAGATTGCCCATATCTTCTCATATGTTGCTGTCTCCTATAAACCAAAGTATATGATAAACTCTGCTAAAATCTAAATGGAGAAGATGCTCTTATTTGGTATCAATATATGGTTTTTCATCAGGACTGCAGCTTAGCAGAATTGGACAGTATTTAGAAATGAATGAATGAACATATTTCCCTTTTCAGTTTACTTCTGAATGTTTTCTAAAATTTTGATTCCCCCATTCATAGGATCAGCTATTCCAAGTTTATTAAATGATTTATTATGAAATTGACATGCATAACATTTCAATTATTGATTCACAATTATACTATTTCAATAAAATATCTTTTCATATCTACCTGGACACAACCAATAATTATTTTCTCATTTTTTAAAATTAGTGAATATTCATCACATACATGCTCAGTTGGAGTCTCTGCTTCTTTCCACTTGTTTGCACAGTCTACCACAATTTCTGGTGCTCTCCCTCAATATATTAAATTAATATTTTTTAAGAAGCCACATATCAAAATAGAAGGAGCCTTGAGTTAAACTATGGACAATAGATCATAATATAATTAAGATAATATTTTTTTGACAATTGTAATACTAAATATTAATAATAGGGAAAATTGCTTGTCGGGGGTTGTTTCTAGGAATTCTATTCTTCTGACATGACTTTTTTCTGTAAATTCACAACTGCTTAATGGGCTTTCAACTTTCCATAGATTTGACTTCTTTTCTGTAATTGCCAAAAGTGCAGAATTCTGTAACTGTGTTAATATATTATAAGCATATGTGGAGACTTCTACTTCTGAGTCTTCATTTCCAAGATTTTCCAGGGAGTTTCTTAACCTTTCCTACATTCTGAAACTCTGGATTGGCATCTATTAACAGCCATTTTCAGAAAATGGCATATCGGCTGCAATCTTTAGAACTACTATGAAAGTTTTTTAAAACTATGAAAAGTATGAGCCAAATTAATTTGTAGGTTCCCTGAATTTTTTTTATTTTATTTTAAATTGACATTTTAAAAATTTATTGATAATTTTTTAAAAGATTTTATTTATTTATTTCTCTCCCCTTCCCCCCACCCCGCTTGTCTGTTCTCTGTGTCTATTTGCTGTGACTTCTTTGTCCGCTTCTGTTGTCAGCTGCACAGGAATCTGTTTCTTTTTTTGTTGCGTCATGTTATTGTGTCAGCTCTCCGTGTGTGCGGCGCCACTCCTGGGCAGGCTGCAACTTCTTTCACGTTGGAGGGCTCTCCCTATGGGGCGCATTCCTTGCGCGTGGGCCTTCCCTATGCGGGGGACACCCCTGCCTGACAGGGCACTCCTTGCGCGCATCAGCACTGAGCATGGGCCAGCTCCAACACAGGTCAAGGAGGCCCGGGGTTTGAATTGCGAACCTCCCATGTGATAGATGGACGCCCTAACCACTGGGTGAAGTCTGCCACCCCATAATTTTTTTTTAAAGATTTATTTTCTTTGTTTCTCTCCCCTTACCCATTGTCTGCTGTGTCCATTTGCTGTGTGTTCTTTTGTGTATGCTTGCAGTCTTCTCAGGAGGCACCAGTAAACTGTGTTGCTTTTTGATGTTTTTGCATCACCTTGCTGCATCAGTTCTTTATGTGTGGGATGCCACTCCTGGGTGGCCTGTGCTTTTTTTGCAAGACGTGGCTCTCCTTGCAGGGCTTACTCCTTGCACATGGGGCACCCCTATGCAGGGGGCACACCTGCATGGCATGGCAGTATTGTGCATGGGCCAGCTCACCACACAGGGCAGGGGGCCCTGGGTTTGTACCCTGGACCTCCCACATGATAAGTGGATGCTCTATCAGTTGAGCCATAACCGCTTCCATTTATTGATAATCTTAACCTTCATTTCAAATAGTAAGGCTTTGTAAAGGAAAGGACCAGGACTCAGGTCTCCTTTATCCCATTGCACATCATTCCTCAGGGTATACTTTGATTTTTTCAGTTTTATGAACTTGGTTGACAACTCATTTGAGTAAAATAATGAGGTGTAGGGAGGGTGTGGATTTGGAACTAGGACATTCTTGTAAAGTCAATTGTGTGCTTGGGTTGCATAGTGGGAAGGGGTGGAAATGCATCCAAGTTACTGGTAAAAGCCTAGATTTCCATTCTGCTATAGTCATTTTGGAACAACACACTGGTTAAGTCAGTATCTTCTTAGATATTATTGAAACCACAAATGAAATGGGGCCTGGTGGTGTGAGATGAATGACCTAACATTACTCAAATATGTATATTTCTTCCACAAAATTCAAGTGAATAGAAATTCTTTAGGCACTGGAATTTCTTTTTTCCCCCTCTTTTCACCATTTTGTTTTTTTTTAAAGATACATAGATCACACAAAATGTTACATCAAAAAATACAAGCTTCTGGGAAGCAGATGTGTCTCAAGTGGTAGAGCTTCTGCCTACCATATGGGAGGAACTGGGTTCAATCCCTGGGGCCTCCTGGTGAAAAAGAAGAAGAGAAAGCATGCTTGTGTGGCAAGCCAGTGCCCACATGAATGCCCACTTGGTGAGCCAGGGCCCTGTGCAAGTGAGTCATACAGTAAGATGATGATGCATCAAAAGAGAGACAAGGGGAGAGTCAAGGTGAAGCACAGCAGAAACCAGGAACTGAGGTGGTGCTGTTGACAGGGAACCTCTCTCCCTATGAGAGGCCCCCAGGATCAAATACCGGTGAATCCTACAGGAGACAAAATAAGAAGAGAAGACAACAGAGACAGCAAAAATAGCAGGTTGGGAGGAGAGGAAGGGGGAAAATAAATAAATAAATCTTTAAAAGTATGCTATTCCCATATACCCATCCCACATCCCCCAATGTTCCTACAACAACATTATGTTCTTATCAATTGTAATAAATGTCCCACATTAATGAATGATGTTGTTAATATGTGGAAGTGGAGGAAGGGAAGGGTGTGGGATATATGGGAATCCTGAATATTTTCAGTGTAACATTTATGAGACATAAATATTCTTTACAAAATAAAAAATAAATACAAAAAGAGAAAGACTTCAAACACAGTGCCTGAACAATGGGAAAGTATCATCCTAAGGTGTAACAATGCAGACTTTTGCCTACTAGGGTTTGTGGGTAGCTCATGTCCATTAGTTAGCTAACTAAATGAAAAGATTTAGCTGGCATTTCCAATGTTATACTGTCTTCTCTCAACATCTGTATAGAATGTCTGCCAGCAATATACAGCTGTGACAAACATGGCTATATTTGTTAATTTTTTGAAAAATGTAATAAAGAAATGGATTATATTTCAACACTGACAGGACTAGTATACTTTTGCAGAAAAGCAGACACACCATAAAATGGTGATGAAGGGAGGCAGATTTTGCTCAAAGGATAGAGTATCCACCTACCACATGGGAGGTCCATGGTTCAAACCCAGATGTTGCTACACCATCTCACAAGATGTTGTCTTCTTCTCCATGTATGTAGAGGTTTCACATAGCACTCTTTCCACATTATGTAGTCTGAGGGAAATCTAAGATTTTCACCTTGGAAAAATAATTATTTTTCATGTAGTTTGTTCTTAGGAAAAATTGAATACCTTGAATAGATGCAGACCTTTTCAAGTAGCGTATATTTCTGGTGTGAACATCTTAAAAACTTGTGTATTTCCTCTAATTAATGAAATTTAACAACAATAGGTTATTTACAAAATGTTACTACTCTCCTTTTAGTATTTGTGGGGAACTATAGTACTACCACTTTCTTCATTCCTTACTATGGCAATATTGCCTACTTTCACAATGATTGTCCTAAGGATTGTTAACCTTGAAGTAGTAGAGATAAAATTCATCTTTCCCAATCTTTGCAACGTATTTTGTGAAAATTTTTAATTTTATGTGTGTCTCATGCCTCAAAAGGAACGAATGTAATTTTCCTGTACACAAATATTTTAAAGCAATTATATTTTAAACAATCCAGTATTTGATTTATTTACATTCAGTTTTATACATATGTAATTAATTGAATAGAACCAAGTTCCTTTTATCTTTCTCTTTATACCTGGAAAATTCTTGAAGAACAAATCTGCTGGATATATATTTTTCTGTATGTGAGTGTGTTAAATTTCCTAGAGAAGTTTAATTTTGTTTTTATATTTCAAAGATATTTAAACTGGTATTGAACCTTATAATGACAGCTATTATCTTTCAGTGTTGGAAATGTGACTCACTAACTGTCAAAGTAAATATTGCCTCAAACAGTGGGGCTCTTGGGAGCTCTGGAGACATCCAGGCACTACAGGCAGGACGGACAACTCAGGAGTTTGGTGCCTGGCCAGTGGGTCCTACTTTGAATTTATGTTCTGCGGTGTGACAAAATTGTACTCAGTGGTACTTTCCCTACACATGGATATTCTGCCCCTTCTCTTTGAACCTATAGTTAGTGCTAGAGTTGAAAAGTGTATGTCCAAGAGACTTAAATCTTTGGGCTGTGCATGTGCTAGCTGGGCCCTGAATCTCAACAGAGTTTCAGAACTTACTCTCTAGTTCACTGGACTCATCCAGGGCAACTAAAAAGGAGACAATGTTGTTCAACACCCATCCCAAAGAGCAGAGGTACTCTGGAACTGCAAGCAAGATAGTCCCATCCATCTGCCCCATGGGATCTAAGCCCCCTCTCAATTAGAGGTGGAGTGGGCATCACCATCCCAGACTCCTTAGGATTGGGGAATAAAAAATGGACTAGCATAGACTTACTGGTATTCTAGTAGAGACTTATTGTAATCCAAGCAATGGAAGAACTTTTATCACTGATGTGGAGCCAGTAGCCAATGGAGGTTCTCAGGGTAGGGAGAGGCAAAAACAGGGGTAATATAGGGATAGTTTCAGGACTTGGTAATTGTTCTAATAACATTGTAATGACAGATAAAAGCCATTATATATCTTGTCATAACTTTCAAAATTTTGTGGAATAGAGTGTTAACTACAACGTAAACTATAAACTTAGTTTACATTGTAAACTTAGGGACAATATTCCAAAATGTGTTCATCAATTTTAACTAATGTACCACACTAATGAAAGATGTTAATGTGGAAAAATATTCAGAAGGTTGGGAGCAGGGCATATTGGAATTCCCTGCATTTTTATATAACATGAGTGTAATCTAAGTATATTTTAAAGAGTAAAAATGTATATTTATATTTTTTAATAAGAATATAGGTTAAACTCAGAGTATACAGCAAAGTGATCAAATATCTACTGATATTTACTTATTCCTGGACTTTACAATCAAAAAATGAATAAAACTTGGGCATGATTTCACTAATATATGAACATTTTTGTTCTGTCAAAAGTGAGTTTTCTTCAGTTCCCAAACTCATGCAAAACAGTCATCATTTTATTTAAACTTTTTAGTGGATGCATAATATCTAACAGCAAATGTATCTCTTGATACTCATTCCCAATAAAATCTTAATTTTATCAATGAAGTAATTCTATATATTACATTTTGTCAAGTTTCATGTCTCCAATATTACCCTTTTAAAGAAATATATCTGAATTTTAAAAACTTACAACCTAATCTCAATTATTATGATGTGCTTTTGCTGAATATTTTCGGTCATACAGAAAAATACAATATTTTTCAACTTATCATTTCAGAAATACAATTCATGTTAAATCCATTTGAATTTATGTAATTAAAATGCATAAATAGAGTAATGAAACATAAAAAAGACACAGCCACAGACTTGCTCTTATAGTAACACATAAGACAGCAGTATGGTGAGGTAGTTCAAAGACAATATGTGTTTGGGGAATTGGATAATCATTGGATATATTTGAAAATATTATTTGTGGGAAAAGTCTATCAAATGGTATAAGAAATGTGGTGTCCTGAGGAAAAAAAAATCACATACCATTTATTGTTACATCGCACCCCAACCTAAGTACTAATTTTTTTGTACATAATCATGAAGAAGGTTTAGTGAATTGAGCATAGCATGTATCTTCTCATCCTGAACTCAGGAAGAGAACAAAAGCTTCCCAGTAATACCTGAGTTGTAGAGCAGGCAGGGTTTTAAAAGTACATCTTTTCAATGAGGGAAGATGCTCTTCCTGCTTTCCTACTTAACTTTTCCTCATTGTGCAGTTGTGACTCAGTTTTCTTATTTTATTGTGTAGCTATAGTATAAGAGCGAATGCAAGAAAAGAAATTTAAAAAGTAGATTTCTCTAACCCAAAACACTCAATATTTTCCTCCAGGATGGCATTATCCAGTTACTTAAACTTCTTTCAAAAGTATGAGCACCTATCAAAATATTCATATAAAGCCATGGTATTCTCCATATGAAGGCATTCTCAGTTTTTAGTTTAAAGTTCTCTCAAATTTTAAAAATCATATTACAATGTGGAATTTATTTTAATAAGGCTGCATGAATTTAACAAATTTGGTATTGGGCATGTAAAATTTTCACACAGGTTTATAAAATTTACTAGCTATCATGTAGCCAATCCACAAAAATAAGGTACCACCAAAAAAAATCCTAGCTAAACTAGATAATTTTAAGAAAAAAATCAAGTATAAATTAAATTTCTTTGGAATTCATTTTTAAGAATTATTTAATCTGTAAATTCTGTACTTGGGAACTAAACATATCAGTTGAAAATTCTGCCTGGGTAATGTAAAGCTCTCTTCCACGGTGTATAGATGTAGGGCTTATGAATGCAGCACCGTGGAGTAAAGCATGGTGTGATAAGAGTTTTAGGAGAAGCTTTATTTACAATGGGACCTAAGACAGCAATCACTCCAGAAGTTACAAACAAAATGAGAATGGGTAACTTTGGGTACATGCGGGTAGGACTCTGTTCTACGCTTTGTTCCATGCTTCCACAGAACACACCATAAGCACCTTTGGAAATATATAAATATGTGAAATAAACAAAAAGGCAGAATATACTAAGACAAGGCCAGCACTCATAGCCAGGACAAAACCTTCAGAAAATCAAACAGTTGAAGAGGATATCCAAAAATTTAGAAGTGAATCACTGAAATATTGGTGGATCACATTTGACGCTGTGAAGGGAAACCTGAACATTGTCCCAGCATGATGGACAGGCATCTAATCAATAAATAATGATCAACAGGCATAAAATGAAGCCACAGTCTCCTTTTTCCATGGAAAAAATGAATTCAAGAGAGTATTCTGGTGGGCAATATGCATGCCAAAAATATGCTTCCTGAGGTTTCCTGATCTTTTGAAAATAAAATTTAATGGAATTTATGTGTCATCACTTCTTAATTTTTTGCTGTTTTTGTCACACTTTACACTCTTAATAATGAAAAAGACACCATGAAAATTCTATTAAGTGAAAGATAGCTATATATATACATATCCTATATACATACATTTACCATATTAGAAATTAAAAGGCATACTATTGTAAATGATTTAATTTAATTAACCTAATGAACCCTATATACATTAATATATTAACCTTTTATCCAAAATACATTCATTTCTAAAACCAGGGCATAATGAGAAATTGTTTAGGACTTATGAAAATCTCTTTAAACCAAGAGATTTAGCATGTTAAGAAAGAGCTGGAATTTGCTACTCATGTCTTTTTTTATTCTTTTGAGAAAAGAGAGTCTCACACAGACATGTTGTCAAAAAATGGAAGGACTATTTGATGAGTATTTTTAAATAATCATTAACAGTTTTTCATAATATTAAAATTCTACAAAAAATTGAACAAGTGGTTACTTACAAAGCATAATTGTAGCTTATAATCTGAAAATATGCAAAAACTTTCATATTATGTTAAATTTAAATTCATTGAATTAAAAACATTGAATATTTTCACAGGCATGCATGATTTTGTAACACTATGTATTGCTCATCTAGGAAATATTTACATATTTGGTGAACTTTCAAATATGAAATAATTCTTACACAATAAAAATATGAAATATACATTTATTTCACTAATGATTCTTGTGGAGACGTCTTCCATTACTGGGATTTTTGTAAGGTTATGTGGAGAACAATTTTCTAAAATTCTAATTTCATTGAAACTAAATGAAATATTTAGCTTCATTTTCATAGATTGTCCTTCAGTAAACTACTATTTCATTAGTAATATTAGTACTCAATTTGATTCTCTTTAATTCCTGATATATCTAAGTAGATGTTAAATAATCTGGTAGATCTGTTAAAATAAACCTTTTTGCATTTCTTACTTTTTCCTTTCCTTTCTCATTTGTTTATACTCTTCTATGTACTTGAAGATCACTTTCTTTTACTGTTTTTTAAGTTAGAAATGACAGTCATTCAGTGGTGCAGTAATACTTTTGGGTTGAATGGTGCTGGTTCGTCTGAAGAATAGGATGGCGAGGGTGTAGTGCACTGTCCATGGAACTGGAGGGGAGGGTTGGGGGATGGAGCAGGTGAACACTGGATATTGGTGGGTATGTGGTTAGAACTACAACACTGGGAATGCTCTTTTGGCAGCATGGCAGGAGAGGGTTACTGGTTTAGGGATTTGGATGTGGGGGACATTAAGCACAGGATGCCCCTGGGGCAGGCTTCTAGGCAGTGTGTGAGTGTGCATCTTGTCATTGTGGGTTGTATCAGTGGGTGGAGGCCCACAAAATGAGCAAGAAGGTGTTGCACTCCCATCCTGAGGAGTCCTGCTGTGTTCTCCAATAGAGGGGCAGGAGTCTATAGAGAGCATAGGCAGTTTCAAATAGGAGAGGACAGAACAACATGTCAAGTCCTGCATGTTGTTGCAAGTAACCATGAATCTTGTTCTTCAATAGTGAAGCCCTGTGGTAGCCTGGGTCCCAAGGGAAGGGGAGTGAGGAATAAAATAGATGCAACATGGACATTTTGGGGGTGGGGAAATGGAAGTGTTCTACATAATCTTGCAGTGATGGATACAGGCCATGTGAAATTTCATCAAAATTTGTAATAGTATATTGTCAAAGATATAAACCATAATGTAAATGATTGACCATTGTTAGTAGTTTAGTTTCAATATTTGTACATTAATTGTAAGAAATGTACCATCCACATTATAAAATGCTATTCACACAGGAAAAGAGTAAAGGGGAAGGATGTTAGGTATATGCAAATATATATATTTATGTGTGTGTATAGTTTTTTCTATAAAACTGAAATCCAGCCTGTGTATTTTATAAAATTATAAAGATAGGTTTACCAGTTGATATATTTTTAATTTCTCTCCCCTCCCCACCAGTTTGTCTACACTCTGTTCATTTCCTCTGTCTTCTTCTGTGTCCACATATATTCTTGTCAGCAGCACCGGGAATCTGTGTCCTTTTTTGTTGTGTCTTCTTGCTGTTCAGCCTTCCATGTGTGGAGTGCCACTCAAGGGCAGGCTGGACTTTTTTCACACTGGGCAGTCCTCCTTAGGGTGTGCACTCCTTGAGCGTGGGGCTCCCCTATGCAGGGGACAGCCCTGCGGGCATGGCACTCCTTGAGTGTGTCAAAACTGTGAGTGGGTCAACATATCACTCAGGTCAGGAGGCCCTGAGTTTGAACCATGGACCTTCTATGTGGTACGCGGATGCTCTACCCATTGGTAAGTTCACTTTCCAGTTCATAGTTTTTAAAGACTTAATTTTCAGAGTTCTTTTGGGGAAATACAGAAAAGTTTTAGTATCAGAAAGTAGTCATCCATAATGTAACCACTCCAAAGCAACTAGCATTGCCATCTTTGCATGATTTCTCCCAGGTTTTCTTTTGAAAACATTGTTGAGGCTACACCATATTTTTAAAAACACCTTTATTGAGGTATAGTTCATGTACCATTCAAATCACCTATTTGAAATGAATGATTCAGTGCTTTTTGGTATACTCAGAGTTCTGTAGCCATTACTCAATCTAATTTTAAATCATCCCAGAAAGAAACTATGTATCTGCTAGCATATCACTCCCTGTTCCCTATGCCACTGCCCATAGTCCAAGGCAAACACTGATCAACTTTCTGCCACTATGGATTTGCCTACTCTGGATATTTCATATAAATGGAATCAGAAAATATAGTTTTTGCTACTGGCATCTTTCACTTAGCATGTTTTCAAGGTTTACCCATATTATAGCCTGCATGAGTATTTCATTTCTTTTTAAAAATGAAAAATATTCCACTGTATGTATATGCCACATTTTATGTATCTATTTGTCTATTGATGGACTTTCGGATTGTTTGTACTTTTGATTATTATGAATAATGCTGCTCTTAACACTCATGTGTAACTTCTTGCATGTACATATGTTTTTATTTCTCTTGGGTATATACCTAGGAGTAGAATTGCTGGCTCATGAGGTAGCTCTATGTCTGACATTTTGAGAAAGTTCTAAAATGTTTTGCAAAGTGACTGCACCATTTTACATTTTCCTCAGCAATGTAAGAAATTTACATTTCTCCACATCCTATCAGCATGTTACTTTCATTTTTGTTAAAGCCAATCTAGTGGTGTAAAGTGATATCACTTTGTGGTTTTGATTTGCATTTCTCTAATGATGAATGATATATTTTTCTTTTGTTTTTTGGTCACTTTAGATCTTCTTTGGAGAACTATCTATTGAGATCTTTTGCCCATTTTTGAATTGGGGTATTTATATTTTGATTTTCCAAGAAGGACAATGCATCCCAAGAAGAATAAATTTCAATAGACCTACCCCCAGACACCTACTATACAGAATGACAAATATCAGCAATAAAGAGGGGATTTTGAAAGCAGAAAGATAAAAGCAAAGCTTCCCATACAAGGGAAACTCAATACACTTAAGCACCCACTTCTCATCTGAAACCATGGAGAAGGGAAGAGGATGTGGCTCAGGTGATACAGCTCTGTCATATCGGAGGATGTGGGTTCAATCCCTGAGGCATCCTAGTGAAAAAGAAGGGAACTCATGCCTCTACAGTGAGTCAGTGCACATGTGGTGACCCCAGTGAGCCAAGTACCCATGAGGTGAGCCAAGTGCCTGTATGGCTAGCTGAGTTCCCACATTGTGAGTTAAGTGACTGCATTGTGAGCTGGTGCCCGTGCAAGTGAGTTATGCAGCAAGATGATGACACAATGAAATAGAGATGAAGGGAAGACTCAAGGTGAAGTGCAGCAGAGACCAGGAACAGAGGTGGCACTCTCCACATCAGAGGTCCCCAGGATTGAATCCAGGTGAATCCTAGAGGAGAAAGATGAGAAAAGAAGAAAAAAGGAAAGTAGATATACAGAAGATCACACAGCTAATGGCCACAGACAGCAAAAAGCCATTGTTTATTTAGGATAGTGCTAATTTCCACTTTGGGAATTTCAAAAATTTCCTTATTATTGCTTTCTAACTTACCTTTATAGCTTTGTATGGTTTCAAACTTTTAAAGTTTATTAAAGTATTTTTTACAAGTAGGATTTATAAAGGTGTAATTTTGTTTTGGCAAATACAGTGTCCTAGAAACATCTTTTCTTACGGTGATTTTTATGGTCTATCATATGACCAATCCTAAAGAATGTTTCATTTGTGCTTGTGATGAATGTGTATTCTGCTTGTGTTGTGTGGAATGTTCTATAAATATCTGTTAAATCTAGTTGTTTTGTGCTATTTTGCTGCATTCAGCTCACAATAGTTTGGCTTGAAGGGAAGGAAACCCAGAAATAAAGGTAGAGACACAAGAGGGGAGACAAATCTGGGACCAGGGGACTCACAGCTTCTGGAACTGAGAGCCTTAATCCTAGTTTTCCCATCACATTTATTGGAAAACTACCAAGCAGCTGTTTGCTATTAGAACAGCAACATAATTTATAATAACAGGGAACACCTGCAACATCTAACAACTGCTACATTTAACAGGTGTAACATTCACAATAACAAACAGGTAAGCCAGTTTCCCACAACAGTATTTTCTGTAGATTTTGATCTTCTGCCTCCATATTCTATTTATTATTGAAAGTGTGTTATTGAAGCCTTCATCTATTAATGCTGAATTGTTTAATTCTTTCTTTGGAGTTCTGTGGTTAGATGCATAATATGTGTTCAGTTGTTAAATCTTCCTGATGGAGTTACCTATTTATTATTTAAAAATGTCCCATTTTGAGGGGATTTAAAGTCTATTTTGTCTGATATCAGTATAATCCTTCCGACTCTCCTATGGCTTGATTGTATGGTATGTCGTATGTCTTTCTTCATGCTTTTAGTTTTGACCCATTGTATTTTTTATCCTGAAATGTGTTTCTTATTGACAATATAGAGTTGGTTCTTATTTCTTTATTCAGCATGACAATCTCTGCCATTTAGTTGCATTGCATAATCCGTTCACATAATGTTATGGACATCATTGAATTTATATCTGCCATTTGGTTTCTAGACATTTTATATCCTTTTATTCCTCTGTTTTTCTTTTCCAATATTCTTTTTATTACATGGATATTTTTGTAGTGAAATATTTGGATTGATTCAATAATTTTGAAACTATTTTTGACTTATTTTCTCTGTGTGGCTCCAGGCCTTACCATATACATAAAAACTTATATATTCTCAGACTTATACTAACTTCATTTGAGTGAGATATAGAAATTTTACTCCTGTATGTTTTTCTCTCTCCCCTTTTTGTGATATTATACATTTTCCACCTATATATAAGTCCCAAATACATTATTGTAGTTATTATTTATATAATCTTCTCTTTTAAAGTAGCTGAGTAAAAAATGCAGAACAAGTATATATGAATAGAGTTAATTTTATTAACCTTATTTATCATGTCTGGTTTCTTCATTTCTTTTTATTTTGCAAAATAAAATTTGCTTCATTAATTTAGGTTTGTGAAAAATCCATAAAATGCCTTAATTCTGCTTTTCTATTACAATTCCAGTCTCTAGGTGAGCCTACCCTCTGCCTCACCTCCCCCCTCCCTGTCCCCCTCCTTTCTCCTTCCCTTCCTCCTCTCCTCCCAATCTCCTTCCCCTCCCTACTCCTCCCCTTGCTCCTCCTGCCTTCTCTACTTCCATTCCCCTCACTCCACAAAGCCCCAGATGGAGCCGCTGCCACAAGGCTGAGGATGGTTGGTTTTAGTGGTGGCCAGACCTGGTGACATAGCCTGAGTCGCAGAGAGCCCTGGCACCCTCATCTACTATGCTGGCAGGCTGGGGGCAGGATGAAGCCTAGCCCGGGGCAGAGCAGCGCTGTCCTTTCCCCGGGGTGACCAGCCTTCCACCGAGGTCCCTCCTCCTGCTGCGCTCCCTCATCCCACTGCCCCCTGCCTCTACTGTTTTCTTCATTTCTTCTTGCAGATATGTTACCATCAGGAATTGCGTCCTTACTTCAGTTTAGCTTTATTTGCATCTACCTCCTTTGTGCTCCTATAATGAAATATGTTACATTTCTACCTATTATGAGCCCAGCAATAAAAATTACAAAGGTATTGTTTTCTGTAGCTGCTTTTGTTGTAGAATTTGAGAGAATTTCAATTACTTGAGTATAGAGAGGCCAGGACTCAGGAATGATTTTGAGAAGGAAAAATGGTTTATTGACGGCCGGCTGGACTCGGGAACTTTCTGTTTGAATCCCGAGCCCCAAACAAGATTTTTTAGCCCCTTTTATACAGAGAGGAAAGGCCAAATGGTCCTTTCATTTCAGTTCTCAATAGGCTTGAATTCGCATATATTTCCACATCTTAGTAAGCTTTTAGCATGGACCTCAGGCATTCATTTGCTTTGCATTTCCCCTGAATACTTAAAGTTTATAGACCTTGCATTGTTAAACTGTTTCCTGCTCACCAAGGGCAGGACTGCAACCTTTCATCATCCCACACCCACAAGTCATAGTTTAGGTTATCTCTGAAGAGACAAAGAGCCTGCCACCCATAGCCCACATCACTTTTTAATGTACTAATAGAAGTTATGAGAAGACATAAGTTGTTATAATGTCTTTATAATTCCCTACATAATTATCTTTATTGGCACTCTCTACATTTTTCATGTGGATTTGAAATACTGTGCCTTGCTTTTAGCCTAAAGAACTTCCTTTAATATTTCCTGTAAGGCATTTTAGCTAGCAATTAATTCTCTGTTTTTCTCACTAGAAATTTATTTTGTCTTCATTTTTGAAATATAGTTTTGCTGGATATGACATTCTTGGTTGACAGTTTTGGTTTCTTTCTTTTAGCATTTAGAATATGCCATCTTACTGCCTTCTGGCCTCCATTATTTCTGATGAGATATCAGCTATTTATCTTTTTGGGGTTCCCTTGTATGTGAATAGTCAAACACTTCTTGCTGCTTTCAAGAATTTTTTTTGTCTTGTTTTTCAGCATTTTACTTTGATGTGCCTGTGTGTGGTTCTCTTTGCATTTGTTTAACTTGAAGTGTGTTGAACTTCTTGGATGTGTAAATTAATGTTTGTCATCAAATTTAGTCTCTAAGGTTTTTATTTTCTATCATTTTGGTCTCTCTGTTCCCTAGATTGCTTAATTTCCATTTATGTGTCTTAAAGTCCAGTGGTTCTTCCTTCTGCCAGTACACACTGTTGATCCCCTCTAGCAAATTTATCAAATTTGTCATTCTTTTCAAGTCCAGAATTAGCATTTCATTCTTTTTGTAATTCCCATCTCATTATTCTGGGAATATCAATATTCAAAGATATTCTGTCTTTGATGTGTAATTATCATTACAGTTCCTTTGTTCTTTAAACCTGATTTCCTTTAGTACTTTAAACATATTTAAAATATGTGCTTTCAAGTCTCTCTCTGCTAAGTGCACCATCTGGGTCCCCTCAAAGACAGTACCTTTGTCTGCTTTTTTACCCAGTTGTGTTGGTCACACTGTCCTGTTTCTTTTCATGTCTTGTAATTTGTTATGAAAATTGAACATTTTATTTTATTTTTATTTTTTAAAGGTATATGCCTTTTGTTTTTTTTGTTTTTGTTTTTTTTAAAGATTTATTTATTTATTTCTCTCCCCTCCCCCCACCCCAGTTTCTGTTTTCTGTGTCTATTTGCTGCGTCTTCTTTGCTTCTGTTGTTGTCAGTGGCAGGGGAATCTGTGTTTCTTTCTGTCGCGTCATCTTGTTGTGTCAGCTCTCCATGTGTGCAGCACCATTCCTGGGCATGCTGTATTTTCTTTTGCACTGGGTGGCTCTCCTTATGGGGTGCACTCCTTGTGCGTGGGGCTCCCCTACACAGGGGACACACCTGCGTGGACGGCACTCCTTGTGTACCTCAGCACTGCGCATGGGCCAGCTCCACATGGGTCAAGGAGATCCAGGGTTTGAGCTGTGGACCTCCCATGTGGTAGACAGACACCCTAACCACTGGGCCAAGTCCGCCGCTGAAACTGAACATTTTAGATAATATATTGTAGTATCTCTGGATGGTGAGTCCCAACCACCCATGTTCCCAAGACTTCTTACATCTGTTACTGTTTGCTTATTTGTTTGTTATCTACTGGACTGGAAAGTCTATTTTTCCCTTAGTGTACAGCCTCTCATGTGCCTGCTCAATTGTTTTTCTTGTTTGTTTCTTTATGGTTGGCTCCCTAGGGTTTGCCTAGGAGTCAGTGCCATTTTTTATTTAGAAGACACTGGGGATTGAACCCAGGACCTCATTCATGGGAAGCAGGTGATAAACCACTTGATTTACATCCACTCCCAACACCATTTAGTTTTCAGCCACTCATTGGTCAGAAGATTTGCTTAAGTCCCTTGAACCAGTAAGATTTTCACCTTTTACTATTCAATCTGTGTTTAACTTGGAGATTGCTTTCACTCTTCAGGGAGTTTATGAATTTGCCCCATAAGTAACCAGAGACTTGTAGCTCAGAAATTCTTTCCCTGGTTCTTTAGAGTGTACAGCTTTGAGCATGTACAGTTTTCTGATCACCAAAGATGACAATGATTTAGCTTGGCTTTCTTTGAATGTCTCTTTTTCTTATGTTACCATTAAGCTTTTGGCTCTGTTGGTATCAAACCCAGCTGTTAGGCCCCAGTTGTTGCTAACTGATTGCTCTCTTGTTTTCAACAACACCCTGAGACTTTAATTGCTTTGTAGTCTTATTCAAATAGTACCTGGTCCCTTGGCAGCAGCAGGGTGTTGCTAACCTTTGAGATTATCCCATGACCTGCCTTGGGCGAAAGGTCAGTACTCTGGAACATAGGTTGGGGTCCCAAAGGATGACTTACTCTTCACTAGCTTTTACTCAAAGAATCTCCTTATAGAACAGGGCCTGTGTGCTAGGCTCAGGGTTGGAAACTGGAACCACCAAACTTTGCTACAACCATCTACTATAGTACTTCCGCAGCTCAGAGCTTGGGAGGAAATTCTGGAAATAAAATGAATGTAACAATGGCAATACTGAAATATGAAAAAAAGGGTGATGGTACAACAGGAATGAAAGGGGAACATTACAACTGAAATTAGAGAGACTATAACAGGACACTATGAACAACTGTATGTCAATAAATTAATAACCTAGATGAAATGAAGAAATTCTTAGAAACACGTTGTCTTAGAAATGGAAAAATTCTTACATTGACTGAAAAACTAATAGATCTCAACAAACTAATTTCTAGTAAAAAGATTGAAACAGTCATCAAAAACGCCCAACAGAAAAAGCCAGCACCAGCTGACTTCACAGGGGAATTCTACCAAACAGTTCAAGAAGACTGAATTCCAATTTGTCTCAAACTCTTCAAAAAAATTGTAGAGGAGGAACCATTCCATAATTTATTCTTAAGGCCAACATCACCTTCATACCAAAGCCAGATAAACATAGCACAAATAAAGAAAACTATACACCAATATCTCTTAGGAATATAGTTGCAAAAATGCTCCACAAAAGACTAGCAAACTGAATCCAACAGCACATTGAAAGAATTATACACTATGATCAAGTGTCATTTTAACAGGTATGCTACATTGGTTCATTAACAGAATGAAGGAACTAAACCACATGATCATCTCAATTGATGCAGAAAAGTTACTTGACAAAATACAACATCCTTTGTGATAAAAGCCTTTAGAACATTCGGAAAAGACAGAAACTTCCTCAACTTGATAAAGACCATATATAAAAAGTCAACATGTAACATTGTACTTAATGGTGAAACATTGAGAGGTTTTCCTTTAAGATCAAGAATAAGACAAGAATGCCCACTGTTCCTACTCTTATTTAACATTGTGTTAGAAGTCCTAGCCAGAGCATTTTGGCCAGAAAAATAAATAGAAAGCATTCAAAAGGTCAATGAGCCCATGAAAAGATGCTTGAATTCATTAGCCATCAGAAGAATGCAAGTCATATCCACAATGAAAAACCATCTCATGCTGCTAGTATTGCCATATTAAAAACAAAACAAAACAAAATAACAAGGGTCAAAGAGGCTGTGAAGAAATAGTAACACTTGTTCATTGTTGGGAATGTAAAATTGTGCAACTGCTGTGGAAAACAGTTTGGCAGTTCCTCTGAAAGTTAAGTGTATAATTACCACGTTACCCAAAAGAATTGAAAGCAGGACTTAAATTTGCTTTTTTCCCCCATAGAAATAACATAAAGTTAGTTCCCAATGTTTTCCTAGTTTTTCAGAGCCCAGCTAAAAATAGCTCATCTTTATTATTTTTATAAACATTTTTATTTACATAATTACAATCCAAGTAGCAATGATGCTAATTGGCAGAGATGAATATCTGCCCAGAAAAAAATATGTTCTGTAAATTGAGGTAAACTATTTGCCCTTGGCTTGAATCTTTGTGATGCCTTACAGCTAGTTCTTTTTATTTTCACATAGTGAGGGACAAGTAAGATTTATTTATTTTGGGACACAGAAAAAAATGCTAGCATATTCTTTTCTTTGTGAATAATGTTAACATTTTGAAATCTAACCTACAGTAGTGTAGTCCACCATTTTACACCTGCAGCCCACGACCTCCTGAACAGGGTTGTGCCATGCCACTAGCAGATAGCTAAGCTGTCACAATTCACCTTTTTATTCAGCTTCTACTTCTGGGGTAGTGCCTCCCACCTTTATTTATGCCATGACACACATACAAAGTGATGCTATTTGGAGAGCACCTTGGGTTAACTTGTGGCTGGCGGTGATTGTTCTGAGGGCTCAAGCAACCCCAGTCTCCATCAGTCACCCCAGGCTGAAGGGATCAGCATCTTGGCATACTTGTAAACTCCTTCTGATGCATTAGGTGCTTTCCTAACCTGTTCTGTGATATGCAGCAGTGTGTTTTTCCCAGATGTATTTAGTTTGCACAACAAATTGTGTAGGTTTATACAAAAAATCTTTATGCAGAAATCTGAAATATGTAGAAGATACATGATATTACAGTTTCTTAAACTGATTTGAATCTTGCCTTTGACAACTTTTATTGGATAATTCCATTATGAGGATGAGTGTCTCTTAAGAGGTTCTATAAATCATCCCTTTTCTCCACCTAAATTTTGATAAAATAAGAAATAGTATAAAAGTTAGGCTCATATTTACCAGTACGATGTGTGACTTTTTCTTCTCTGACAAGAGTTAGTAAGATGTTGACAGAAGGCCAGTAGTTACATGACTGAGCTCCCTCCATACTCTCAGAAAACAGAGGAAATGCAGAAGAAGCATTTTCCCCAATGCCACTGAGTTATCATTATTAGTTGTAGAGTGCTGTGAAAACCAAACCTCTTTATATAACAGGACCTTAGAGAAACTCTAATGAGAGCCTCTTAAAAAGGAAGCTATTTCCTTAAAAAATACTTTAACCTGAAAAAGATTTAGATTATTAATCATACTTACTATCTAAATATGTGTCTTAAAGATAAATAGTTTCCCTTATCTTCTCTGCATTCAAGTCCCTTTAGCTGATGACTTAGGAAATCTATATGTGTTTTATGAAATCATTAAAAAAAAATCAGATTCTTTATTTTGAGTTGAAATTCTTAAACTTAGAAAGCGAAACATTTCAGAACCAATGTTGATTTTGGATGACTATCAATTTTTGTAACATTAGGAATTCCCAAGAATCACTAGAACTTTATAAATGTACAGTTATGAACTTCAACTAAGGGGGTAGGTGGAATTGCAAATATCTAGAAACATTTAAAAATATTTCCATAAGCTCTATTTCTAGTAGAAAATCTCAAAAGGTAAAAATGGAAATATATGGTAATATACTGTATTAGTTAACCAAAGGAGTGCTGATACAAATACCAGAAATCTGTTGGCTTTTATAAAGTGTATGTATTTGGGTATAATTTTAAAGTCACAAGACCCTAAGGAGTCCAGCTCAAAGAACCATAACCGATACTTTCTCACCCAGAATTAGTTGCCAAGTATTGATGGAAGACATCAGGTGATGTCTGTAAGGGTTCAGTCTTCCTACCTTTCCCAAGGCTTTGTGGTCCCAGCTTCTTTCAGTCTGAGGCACAGGCTGGAAAAGTTTTGTTTCTCTCTGGGCACAGTTGCCCTGGTCTCTCCACAAGGTCAGCTGTAGACCATCAGGCAAATGGCTCCTCTCTTCCCAGGGCCTCTGCCCTGGCTACTGAGCTGTGATCTTTTCCTGTGTGTTTACTTCCCAAGCCCTGGGTCTAGAACTCCTACCAAGTCCTTTGCCTTCTCATTTTTTCTGTGAGTCCCCACACACCAAGTGAATGGGGAATCAACATCCTACTGATGTAGTCCAATCAAAGCCTTAATCATAATTTAATCAAGTAAGAGTGAAACCTCTGAATCCAATATCTATTTTTAGAATTCAAAGAAAATATCAAACTGCTACATGTACCATTTTTGTTATGTTAAAATCTCATGAGAAGAAGTTGTTTGGTATTTGCTGTCTCAAAATCACCTTAACCTCAAGGCAGTCTTTATTTTCTGGCAGATGGTCAGTGCTCAACAAATGTTTCTTTTTTCCTTTCTCCTTGCAGATTAATAAATCATGTTCAGGCCAACATATTAGGCAGGTAGTCCTATTAATGAAAGACCCAGTTAAATATATCCAGGAGGTATCCTTTATATAAAATATTTTGAGAAAGAAAATTAAAGTATTTAAATAAGGAAACAGTTTCAACATGGAAGGAAAAGATCAAACCATATCTCAGATTCCCAAAATAATGTAGGATATGTTTACCATTTAAAATATGATATCTTTGCCTTGCCACTCTACAAACAGGGCAACTATTGCAGTGATGAAAGGCGAAACGTCAAAAATAAAGCTGTACAATATTTTTCATTTTTTAATACCCTTATTTATTTTTACTTTATTTCAGTTTTTCTAAATTAGTATGTATTCTATTTTTCATCTTTAAACCCATCACTATCTTTCATTTTCCTTTTAATTGATTTGGCAATATATTAGGCTTCATTTTTTAAGAAGTTTGAATGACAGAGAGGTTCAACTATGGCAGGGGAGGAACACTGGTGTGGGGTGTTATTGATGGGGGCACATGGTTGGGAGATCTCCAGGGCATGTATATAGGGTACCTAAAAATGTTTGGATATAGTTTGGGTATTTTCATAGTAGTTACTTTTACAAATGACAATGGAGGGAGTGCTGAGTTCCCAGCCAGGGGAGCTCTATCACATTCCCGAATGGAACAGAAACAATCACCCAAGTGCAATGGCAAAGACCAATAAAGAAGGATGGTCCATCAATAAGCCATTGATACTCATGGCTATACTCATGGGCCTGTGTACCTGAAATATGAAATAGGCCTAAAGCTGCAGGGTGCCTAAGAGTTACCTCCTGAGAGCCTCCATTTTGCTCAAATGTGGCCACTCTCTAGGCCAAACTCAGCATGTCAATGCATTATCTTCCCTGCAACATGGTACATGACTCCTGGGGATGAGCCTCCCTGGTGCTGGGGGATTACTACCAAGTACCAGCTGGTGATGTTGTTGTGGGCTATGGGTGGGAGGTTCTTTGTCTCTTCAGAGATAACCTAAGCTCTCTGTGACTTGTGGGTGTGAGATGGTAAGTGGCTGCAGTCCTGCCCTTTGTGACCATGGCAATGACTCCAGTCCCAGGAAACAGTTTAACAATGCAAGGTCGATAAACTTTAAGTATTATGGGGAAATGCAAACAAAATATGCTAAAAGCTTATCTAGAATGTATGAAGTCCATGCTAAAAGCTTACCTAAGATGTGGAAAATATATGCTAATTCAAGCCTATTGAGAACTGAAAGCAAAGGGACCATTTAAACTTTCCTCTCTGTATAAAAGAAACTAAAAAATCTTGTTCAGGGCTTGGGATTTAAACAGGAAGCTCCCGAGTCCAGCTGACCATCAATACATCATTTTTCCTTCTCAAAATTATTCCTGAGTCCTGGCCTCTCTATCCACAAATAATTGAACCTCTCTCAAATTCTGCATTTATGGGGGTTCTCCTGGGATTGCAAACGAAGGCCAGAGATGGTAGTATTTTGCTGCCCCTTCCAATTACCCAAGGAAATCAGGAGGACTCAGGTGAACCCCAAATCTGGGTGCCCCTGGATTAAATTTAATCCAGAAAAGATGTGGGCTCCACCAGAATCTTCCTGATGAAAATTGAGGGTAATGGAAGGTCTGAAGAGAAAGATTCTGGGAAGAAAAAGAACTCCAAACATGGAAGAAGGTAAGACTCCCCAGGTAAGCACAGTCTGGAAAGCCCTAGCTCTAATGGCTAGGAAGGGGAGGCTGATCACCTCCTGAGAGAAACCTAGTAGCCCCAGAAAATTGGAGGGAAGCCATTCTTTCTAGGTCTGGAAAAAAGAGAAAAACCAGGAAAAAGCCTGGTATTTTGGGTTTGTCTAACTGCATGTTGGAATCTGGTACTGGTCTTATATCCACTGAAGGAGTGGAGGCTTGATTTTAATAGGAAGGGTTGTTTATAGGTTCGAGTCCTAATGTTCTGGAAATTGGTCTGGATTTTTTTAAAAAACTTGGCTACAAGAAAACGGATCAGCTTTTCTAGTGCAGCTTGGTCTGGTTGTAAAGTTAAACAGTGAAAATGGTCTAGCTGGAATCTTTTGTTATAGTGCTGCATTGTGAATGAATTCGCTTTATACCAAATGTTAAGTGTTCTAAGGTTTGTAATGGCTGCAGGGGCAGCCATGCTGAAAAAATATATATAGAACCTCTGAGTCAGATTAGTGACATTTTTGCTTCTGTCTGTGTCAGCTCAATGTTAGTGTTGGAATTGTGTGGTTATGTAAAGTAGAATTTAGTTGAGGTGGAACCCTCCCTTGCAATTGGCAAGGGGGTGAAATGATTATGGGGCAAAAACTGAGGCGTCAGGATGTTTGTGGACTCTAGATGTTTGCGCAGGCTCTGCTGTCTTGTCTCTGGTCTGCACATTTGCCAGGGCTTGGAGGCCATCTGTGTCCATGCCACGCACCCAAGTTTGTTGGTGCTGCCCCAGTCAGGGTGGCTGTGTCCCCGGGAAGGGTGCAAATTTGAGTAGGTTCTGTCTGCCCATTTTGGCAGAAACCTGGAAATGAGGGAGCGATTTGCCCCTTTCCAGTGAGTCCACACCTTCCATTCATAAGCCACATTCCTATTTGATTGTTGTGCACCTGACTGCCTGAAAGGGGGAGAAGTGAAGGGGATGAAAAGCAGAATCAGAATAAATGCAGTAAAGTCCCCTCCCTAGGGTGTCAAAGCCAAAATACATTTGCATTCTGCCCAGGTTCTTAGAAGGTATTGTGGTAACTTTAAGTAAGAGAATGTGTTCTGTGAAGGTAAAATTTGTCTTAAAAGTATAAATAATTATAAAAGTTTAACAAAGCATTGTTTAAATTAAGGTATTTAAATGGCTAATTCCAAAAAGTCTTTACTGAACAAAACCTTAATTGATAATACTACTAATAAAAAGTAATTTTATAACAGGAAGACTTTTTGGTGACCAGCCTCCTCTGCCAATTTGCTTCTAAAAAACTGTTTCTGGTGTTACATTCTACTAAGTATTTAAAGTGAAGAAATGTTCATTATTTTAACAAGCTTGTTTAGTATTAATGGCAATTATATGTTGTAAAAAGTTTGCCTGGTAACTTAGTATGTGGGATATATGGAATGTGTTTTTATTGTTAAGGAAACAGGAGATGATTTTGTCCTAAGATAAAATGATTGATTATTGGAAAGAGTAGAGTGTGGGAGAA